>NC_061510.1:183993495-184194404 GCF_022539505.1 Lolium rigidum | reverse complement strand
CATGAAAAATAGAAAATGAAGCAAAATGAGCATCAAGAAGCAAATTCAAAACACATTTAAGTCTAACCCACTTCCTATGCATAGGAATCTTGTACACAAATAAATTCATGAAGAACAAAGTGACAAGCATAGGAAGATAAAACACGAGTAACTTCAAAATTTTCAGCATATAGAGAGGTGTTTTAGTACCATGAAAATTTCTACAACCATATTTTCCTCTCTCATAATAATTTCCAGTACCATCATGAACAAACTCAACAATATAACTATCACATACAGCATGCTTTTCATGATCTACAATCACATAATTTTTATCAAGCTCAAAAATAATGGGATTAAAACTTTCAAACCCACTTTTATCAATAATATAACAAGATGATTGATCAATCTCAAAAGATATGGGACTCCTAGATAAAGTCAAGACCTCTCCAATCCCATTTTCATTAGTAGTACAATTAATATTATCAAGTAACATGGGACCATCATCTAGAGCTTTATCATAAACATTTGCTAAGCAAAACTCTTTAGTACCATGCATTTCGATATCAGGCACAAACAAAGCATTATCATAACATTTTTTGAAATAGCATGGATTATCATAGATAACAGTAGCATAATTATTCTCACAAGTTTTACTCATAGGGAATATTTCAAGAGAATCCACAGGAACATAACATTCATCCTCCTTTGGTAAGCATGGAGGACAATCAAATAGTGTAAGAGATAAAGAGTTACTCTCATTAGAAGGTTGGCATGGGTAGCTAATCCATTCTTCCTCCTTTTGTTCATCACTCTCCTCCTCTTTTTCATCCAATGAGCTTTCGGGTTCATCAATTTCTTCTTTCACAGGTTCCTGCAAATTGTGAGTGCATTCTTGTGCATGAATGAGTCTCTCTTTATAATCAATGATATAAGGATTATTGCTGTAATGTTCTATGCAATAATCAAGGATGGAAGAGAAATAATCTTTAAGGTCCTTACAAGCAACACAGGTTTCATAATTTTTAGACATGAAGGATTCTATTTCAGAAGCTCCCATAAATAAAACAAATTGTTCTACTTCTTCGAACCCAACATGAATATAGTTATTCCAATGATAGTTCACAATGAAAACTTCTTCACTAAAGCCACATTGGAATTTAAGATGTTTAGTATCCTGTTTAGAGCAAAAATTTATATCATGACGTTTAAGCAAGATTTTAGCAATTGTATTCAATTTTTCTATAACGGCACTCATGACTTTACCCTTTCTTGATTCTCTATAATTCATATATAATTCTATAAGCTCCATACAGGTTATGGGTTCTCCCATAACAACAGTTTTTAATTTTTCGTTTTTTCAAATTTTTATGGATTTTCGGGTATATAAGAAAAATAAAACAAGACAAAAACAAACTAGACAAAAGTAAAATAATCAAAATAATACTAGACAGAAATAAACTAGACAAAAGTAAACTAAGGAAAACAAAATAAAATAAAAACAGAGCGAGAGGTAGAGTGTACTCCCCAGGTGAACTTATGAGTAGAGCTATGCTCCCCGGCAATGGCGCCAGAAAATAGTCTTGATAACCCACAAGTATAGGGGATCGCAATAGTCTTCGAGGGAAGTAAAACCCAAATTTATTGATTCGACACAAGGGGAGACAAAGAATACTTATAAGCCTTAACAACTGAGTTGTCAATTCAGCTGCACCTGGAAAAGCACTAGTAACGAGGGTGATGTGAAATCAGCGAGTAATATGAGAGCAATAGTAACGAGTAACACGGCAGCGATAGCGATAAAATAGAGACAATGGCACCAGAAAATAGTTGATACTACTTCTAATGGCATACAGGACCGAGTGAGTATTTGATGATGAAAGATGGACTGGGGTTCCTAGCTATCTACACTAGTGGTAACTCTCCAATAACAAGTGTTGGGTGAACAAATTACAGTTGGGCAATTGATAGGATTGAAATAGCATTTAGACAGAACATCCAGTCTATTAATTATGTAAGCATGTTTTCCATATATAGTCATACGTGCTCGCAATGAGAAACTTGCATAACATCTTTTGTCCTACCAGCCGGTGGCAGCCGGGCCTCAAGGGAATCTCTCGGTAATTAAGGTACTCCTTTTAATAGAGCACCGGAGCAAAGCATTAACACTTGGTGAAAACATGTGATCCTCATATCTAAGCCTTCCCCTCCAGTTATCCCAGTTGTTGTCACTCTGGGGCCTCGGGTTCCGGACATACACATGTGCGAACAACTTGTAGATACAATCTAAGCAATAATTATAGAGCTCAAATCTAAGATCATGCCACTCGTGCACTAGTGACAAGCATTAAACACAACAAGGTTGCAGCAACAATAAATTCACAAACTTATATAGATAGACTGATCATAATGTAACAATTCATCGGATCCCAACAAACACAACACCGATTACATCAGATGGATCTCAATCATGTAAAGCAGCTCATGAGATCATTGTATTGAAGTACATGGGAGAGAGAGTACCAACTAGCTACTGCTAGAACCCGTAGTCCATGGGGGAACTACCCACGAAGCATGATGGAGGCGGTGGCGTCGATGGAGAAGGCTCCCGGGGGTCAATCCCCGTCCCGGCAGGGTGCCGAAACAGGAACTTCTGACCCCCGAAACTAGGTTTCGCGATGGCGGCGGCGCTCCGGGAGTTCTTCTGGAATATGATCTATTGATTGAGGGTTTTCGCATCGCGAGGGAATATATAGGCGAAAGGGCGGCGCGAGGGGGTGCCGGAGGGGCTCACCCCATATGGCGGCGCGCCCCCCTCCTTGGCCGCGCCCCCCTATGGTCTGGAGGCCTTGGGCCTCCTCCTGGCTTGCCCTTCTGGCTCCGTGTGTCCCTCGGAGAAATAGGAGGTTTGGCTTTTGTTTCGTCGAATTCCGAGAATATTGCCCGAACAGCTTTTCTGGAACCAAAAACAGCAGAAAACAGGAATTGGCACCTCGGCATCTTGTTAATAGGTTAGTCCCGGAAAATGCATAAAAACATTATAAAGTGTGAGCAAAACATGTAGGTATTGTCATAAAACTAGCATGGAACATCAGAAATTATAGATACGTTGGAGACGTATCAGTCATCAACGTTTCAAAGGCGGTGGAGCTCGAAAAAAAAAGGCAAATAGCCAGAAATCAGGGGTCAAAAATAAATCCAGCAAAGGAAACGTTTATTGTACAAAGAGGCTGACATGTGGGATCCATGAGCCAGCAGCGTCCTCAACGTTTCTAAGGCGGCAGGCGATCGAAAAAAGGCAAATAGCCAGAAATTAGGGGTCAAAAATAAATGCAACAAAGGAAACTCTTATTGTTCATAGAGGCTGACATGTTGGACCCATGAGCCAGCAGCGCCCTCAACGTTTCAAAGGCGTCACGGGATCAAAAGAAAGAACCAAGTAGTCATTAATTAGGTGTCAAAAATAAATCCAAGAAATAAATATTTTATTTTTCATAGAGGCTGACATATGGGACCCATGAGCCAGCAGCGTCCTCAACGTTTCAAAGGCGGTCGGGGATCGAAAAAAGCGAAGTAGCCATTAATTAGGGGTCAACAATAAATCCAAGAAAAGAAAGGTTTATTGTTCATAGAGGCTGACATGTGGGACCTATGCGCCAGCAGCGTCCTCATCGTTTCAAAGGCGGCCGGGGATCCAAAGAAAAAGGCAAATAGCTAGAAATCAGGGGGTAAAAAAATCCAAGAAAAGAAATATTATTGTTCATAGAGGCTGGCATGTGGGACCCATGAGTCAGCAGCGTCCACAATTTCAAAGGCGGCACAGGATCGAAAGAAAAAGGCAAGTGACCAAAAATCAGGGGGTAAAAAATCCAAGAAAAAAAAACTTTATTGTACATAGAGGATGACATGCGGGTCCCATGAGCCAACAACTTACTTGATGTTTCAGAGGGCCAAGGCGGCATGAGATCGAAAGAAAAAGGAAAGTGACCAAATATCAGGAGCAAAAAATAATCCATGAAAAGAAACTTTCATTGTACATAGAGGATGACATATGGGTCCCATGTTGTAGCAGATGGTCTGAACGTTTCAAAGACGGCATGAGATCGAAAGAAAAACGCAAGTGACCAAATATCAGGAGCCAAAAATAATCCAAGAAAAGAAACTTTTATTGTACATAGATAATGACATGCGGGTCCCATGAGCCAGCAGCTTACTCAACGTTTGAGAGTCGACATGAGATTGAAAGAAATAGGCAAGTGACCAAATATCAGGAGCCAAAAATAATCCAAGAAAAGAAACTTTTATTGTACATAGAGTATGACATGCGGGTCCCATGACGCAGCAGCATCCTCAACGTTTCCAAGGCGGCAGGGGATCAAAAGAAAAAGGAAATAGCCAAAAAGCAGAGGGTGAAAAAATCGAAGAAAAGAAACTTTTATTGTTCATAGTGGATGACATGTGGGACCCATGAGGCAGCAGCATCCTCAACGTTTCCAAGGCAGCAGGGGATCGAAAGAAAAAGGAAATAGCCAAAAATCAGAGCGTGAAAAATAATCCAAGAAAGAAACTTTTATTTTACATAGAGGATGACATGTGGGTACCATTTTGCAGCAGCGGTCTCAACATTTCAAATGCGGCTTGAGATCAAAAGAAAAAGAAAGTAGCCAGAAATTAGGGGGAAAAACTCCAAGAAAAGAAAGTTTATTGTACATAGAGGATGACATGCGGGTCCCAAGGCGGCAGCTTACTCAATGTTTCCAAGGCGGCAGGGGAACAACAGAAAAATGAAATAGCCAAAAATCAGAGGGTGAAAAAAAATCCAAGAAAAGAAACTTTTATAGTTCATAGAGGATGACATGCGGGTCCCATGAGGCAGCAGCGTCCTCAACGTTTCCAAGGCGGCACGGGACCAAAAGAAAAAGGATGTATCCCTGCTGGGCCTTTTGATCAAAAAATAATCCAAGATAAGGAAGATATCAACTGGGGCTGCATGGCCATCTGGGCCTTCTAACCTGCTGGACGCCTTTTGACTCGTACAATTTCAGCCCACTCCAAAACAGGAAAGTCCTATGCTTCGCAAAAACAAAACAAAAACAAGGAGATTCAACATATTAGTTTGTTTATGTAAAAATAAACATTTAATTTATCCGTTTGCAATAGCTCAGAGCGAAATACACTTTTTATTGTCTGCAAAATAATCAAGATATCACATGTTTCTTGTACGGGAAGGCTGACATCGAGACCCATGAGCCAGCAGCGTCGTCAAAATTTTAAAGGCGGCAGGGGATCGAAAGAAAAAATAAATCAAAAATCAGTTAGTAAAAAAATCGAAGAAAAGAAACATTTATCATTCTGAGAGGATGACATGCGGGACCCATGTGGAAGCAGCATCCTCAACGTTTCCAAGGCGGCACGGGATCCAAAAAAAGGCAAAATAGCCAGAAATTAGGGGTCAAAATAACTCCAAGAAAACAAAGGTTTATCGTTCATAGAGGCTGACATGTGGGACCCATTAGCCAGCAGAGTCCTCAACGTTCAAACGCGGCAGGGGATCTAAAGAAAAAGGAAGTAGCCAAAAATTAGGGGTAAAAAATAACTCCAACAAAGGAAACTTTTATTGTTCATAGAGGATGACATGCGGGACCCATGAGCCAGCAGCTTCCTCAACGTTTCAAAGGTGGCATGAGATCGAAAGAAAAAGGCAAGTGACCAAATATCAGGAGCCAAAAATAATCCAAGAAAAGAACCTTTATTGTACATAGAGGATGACATGCGGGTCCCATGAGCCAGCACCTTACTCAACGTTTCAGAGGCGGCATGAGATCGAAAGAAAAAGGAAAGTGACCAAATATCAGGAGCAAAAAATAATCCAAGAAAAGAAACTTTTATTGTACATAGAGGATGACATATAGGTCCCACTAATACAAGCTCTTTAGCTCCAAGATCTTGCAAGTTGATTGTACATAGAGGATGACATGCGGGCCCCATGTGTCAGCAGCTTACTCAACGTTTCCAAGGCGGCAGTGGATCAAAAGAAAAAGGAAATATCCAAAAATCAGAGGGTGAAAAATAAATCCAACAAAGGAAAGGTTTATTGTTCATAGAGGCTGACATTTGGGACCCATGAGCCAGCAGCGTCCTCTACGTTTCAAAGACGACTGGGGATCGAAAGAAGAAAAAAAGCAAATAGCCAGAAATTAGGGGTAAAAACTAACTCCAAGAAAGGAAATGTTTATTGTTCATAGAGGCTGACATGTGGGACTAATGAGCCAGCAAAGTATTCAACGTTTCAAAGGCGGCAGGGGATCAAAAGAAAAAGAAGTAGCCAGAAATTAGGGGTCAAAAATAACTCCAAGAAAGGAAACTTTTATTGTTCATAGAGGATGACATGCGGGACCCACGCGCCAGCAGCTTCCTCAACGTTTCAAAGGCGGCATGAGATCGAAAGAAAAAGGCAAGTGACCAAATATCAGGACCCGAAAATAATCCAAGAAAATAAATTTTATTGTACATAGAGGATGACATGCGGGACCCATTTTGCAGCAGCGGTCTCAACGTTTCCAAGGCGGCACAGGACCAAAAGAAAAATGAAGTAGCCAGAAATCAGGGGGTGAAAAAAATCCAAGAAAAGAAAGATTTCAATTGGGCTGCATCTGGACATCTGGGCATTCGAACTGTCCTACTAGACCTTTTGACTCGTACAATTTCAACCCACTCCAAAACAGGAAAGTTCGGATTTCTCTAAAAAAAACAGGAAAGTCCTATGCTTCGCAAAAACAAAAAACAAGGAGATTCAACATATATGTTTGTTTATGAAAAATAAAGATTTAATTTATCAGTTTGCAATAGCTCAGAGCAAAATACACTGTTTATTGTCTGCAAAATAATCAAGATATCACATGTTTCTTATACGGGGAGGCTGACATCGGGGACCCATGAGCCAGCAGCGTCGTCAACGTTTTAAAGGCGGCAGGGGCTCGAAAATAAAGAAAAACAAAAATCAGTTGGTAAAAAAATCCAACAAAAGAAAACATTTATCGTTCTGAGAGGATGATATGCGGGACTATGAGGCAGCAGCATCCTCGTTTATTGTTTATAGAGGCTGACATGTGGGACCCGTGAGCCAGCAGCGTCGACAACGTTTTAAAGGCGGCAGGAGATCGAAATAAAAAATAAGCCAAAAATTAGTTGGTAAACAAAATCCAAGAAAAGAAATATTTACCGTTCTGAGAGGATGACATGCGGGACCCATGAGGCAGCAGCATCCTCAACGATTCCAAGGTGGCAGGGGATAAAAAGAAAAAAAGGAAATAGCCAGAAATTAATTAGGGGTCAAAACAAATCCATCAAATGAAACTTTTATTATTCATAGAGGATGACATGTGGGACCAACCTGCCAACAGCGTCCTCATCGTTTCAAAGGGGGCAGGAGATCAAAAGAAAAAGGCAAATAGCCAGAAATTAGGGGTCAAAAATAACTCCAAGAAAGGAAACTTTTATTGTTCGTAGAGGATGACATGTGGGACCAATGAGCCAGCAGCTTACTCAATGTTTCAGAGGCGACATGAGATCGAAAGAAAAAAGGCAAGTGACAAAATATCAGGAGCCAAAGATAATCGAAGAAAAGAAATTTTATTGTACATAGAGGATGACATGCGGGTCCCATTTAGCAGCGGCGGTCTCAACGTTTCAAATGCTGCTTGAGATCAAAAGAAAAAGAAAGTTGATTGTACATAGAGGATGACATGCGGGTCCCATGAGTCAGCAGCTTACTCAACGTTTTCAAAGGCGGCATGAGATCGAAAGAAAAAGGCAAGTGACCAAAAATCAGAGTGTGAAAAATAATCCAAGAAAAGAAACTTTTATTGTACATAGAGGATGACATGCGGGTCCCATTTGCAGCAGCGGTCCCAACGTTTCAAATGCGGCTTGAGATCAAAAGAAAAAGAAAGTAGCCAGAAATTAGGGGGTCAAAAAAACTCCAAGAAAGGAAAGCTTTATCGTTCATACAGGCTGACATGTGGGACCTATGAGCCAGCAGCTTACTCAACGTTTCAAAGGCGGCAGGGGTCAAAAGAAAAAGGAAATAGCCAAAAATCAGAGGGGGAAAAATCCAAGAAAAGAAACTTGTATTGTACATAGAGGATGACATGTGGGTCCCATGAGCCAGCAGGTTCCTCAACGTTTCAAACGTGGCATGAGATCGAAAGAAAAAGGAAAGTGACCAAATATCAGGAGCCAAAAATAATTCAAGAAAAGAAACTTGATTGTACATAGAGGATGATATGCGGGTCCCATTTAGCAGCAGCGGTATCACCGTTTGAGAGGCGGCACGGGATCGAAAGAAAAAGGCAAGTGACCAAATATCAGGTGCCAAAATAATCCAAGAAAAGAAAGTTTTATAGTACATAGAGGATGACATGCGGGTCCCATTTAGCAGCAGCGGTATCACCGTTTGAGAGGCGGCAGGGGATCGAAAGAAAAAGGCAAGTGACCAAATATGAGGTGCCAAAAATAACTCCAAGAAAAGAAAGTTTTATAGTACATAGTGGATGACATGCGGGTCCCATTTAGCAGCAGCGGTCTCACCGTTTGAGAGGCGGCAGGGGATCGAAAGAAAAAGGCAAGTGACCAAGTATGAGGTGCCAAAAAAACTCCAAGAAAAGTTGATTGCACATAGAGGATGACATGCGGGTCCCATTTAGCAGCAGCGGTCTCAACGTTTCCAAGGCGGCACGGGATCAAAAGAAAAAGGAAGTAGCCAGAAATCAGGGGGTCAAAAAAATCCAAGAATAGAAAGAATTTTGGTTCATAGAGGATGACATGCGGGACCCATGATCTTGCATCATAAACGGCTCGATCGGAGAGCGTTGAACGAGATGGCGCGATCGAGAAAAAAACAATGCTCGAGAGGCTGCCATCTGGGCCCTACATCCCTGGGTGGTGCGGATTTGCGTTGACTCGGCCGGCGAACCCGAGAATTCGTGATGCACCACGTCCCGGGCCACCATAGGAGACGTTTTGGCCGTTTTCGTCGGTCTAGGTGGCCTCAAAAACGAGGGAAAAAAATTGACATGCACAACGGAGAGACCAAAAATCGTCGGCCATGGTGCACCAGCAACCATGGCGCGACTTCAACTTCGTCGGCTATGGAAACTTTTCTTGTAGTGTATGACACATTCACCCAAAACTCCTTGTATTGTCATATGTTGCCTCCATAGTGTGCATATGCTATATGAACATGTCAAATATCCTTGTTGCATATGTGCATGGTTTGTAGAATCTAGGGGGAGTTGTATCTCTAGGATGTGTGTATTTGTATTCAAATGCATATTCCAACTATGCACACATCTAGGGGGAGCTCCGTCTAGCTTTTGCAAATCTAGAACCTTATCATAATATCTTATGCTATGTTGCAAATTCTTGTGTTGTCATCAAACACCAAAAAGGGGGAGATTGAAAGAACAAGGTCTATACCTCGTGTTTTGTGTGTTTGATAACAACACTTGAGTGAATTTAACCGTGTGCATGCATTGTCTTTGATAGATTTGCAGGTGCACGGTGCCCTCGCTGAACACATCATGATCGGAAGACCCAAGCGTAGCTTATAGGTTTTGTGTGTGTGTCGTGAAGTGACATGGTTGGAGAGGGGAAGAGAAAATGCAGAATCTGCCTAACCGGTACTACCGGTACCAGTAGTGCTAGTACCGCTACCCTATTGGTACCGGCCTGAAGTACCGCTCTGGGATTGCGCGCAGAAAAGCCCACAGAGCAAAGTGTGGTACCTTGACGGTACCTTGAGCGGAAGTACAGCTCCCAAGCGGTAGTTCCGGCATGGTACAGCTTTGGCACCGTAATTTGAGTTACGGCACTACCGCCTTGGTACCGCCAAGGTACCGGGTGGAGTCCGGGGCTCGCAGAGGCCATGCCGGTACCTCAGCGGTACCGGCAGCGGTACTACCGCTTCGAGCCCACATGGCGAATCTGTGGGCGGATTTCAAACCCAGAGCGGTACTACCGCTTGCCCAAGCGGTAGTACCGGTTGTGCGGGATCTTCACATAACGGTTGGATTTGGGGGAGCCTATAAAAGGGCCCCTTCTTCTCCAGCTTGATTTATCTCTTCTTTCTCTCTCCTCCATTTTGTTGAGCTCAAACCTTGAGGATCTCCCCACCTACCCAACCAATCTTGCCAAAACTTTGATTAGTGGTGGAGGAGGCTCCGATCTATTGTTCTACCAAGAGAGATTTCACCAATACCATCTAGTCCTTAGTGGATCTTGGAGTTAGGGTTCCTATTGTGGGATCTTGGAGGAAGTGCTCCTATGGAGGCTAGCTTGGAGTTGTGCTAGCCCCATAGGGTGTTGGGAGCCTCCGGTCTTTGTGGAGCTCGCCCCAACCTTGTGAAGGAACCGCCGCCTCGACCGGCTACTTAGTGGAGAAGGGGAAGCTCCTTCGTGGGGCTTTCATGAGGAATAAGGTGACGCCTTCGTGGCCGTCTAGCCTTCGTGGTTAGCACCTCCTGAACGCAGACGTACTCCCTTTTGTGGGAGGAACTGCGGGAAACAAACCTCGCCTTGTCTCCGCGTCCCCGGTTGTTTCGCTCCCTCACTTTACTATCTTGTTCATCATTTGCTTGTTGCACTAGCCTAGGATCATACTAGGAACACCCATATCACCAAAGTTATCACCTTTACTTCCGCATCGCATTAAAACTGAAAAAGACATAAAAATTGCCTAGCGACCATTCACCAACACCCCCCCCCCTCTTATTCGCTACGATCCGTTCATTTCCGTTGAAGACGAGTCCAGAATCAGCCTCCTGAAGTTTTTACATAGGACATTGTTTCCTTTTATTTATTCAATATGTCTGAGATAAAGGTTACCATATAGAGAAACAAATTCAATAAGTTGCACAGTGTGTTATCACAACCGTTCAGGAAGTAGCTTATCAAGCTCCATTTTCAGGATCCAATGGTGAACCGAAGCTGAATAAAGAATTAGAAGCATCATAGAAGGTAATGAAATATTATGTTTGGTTTGAAGTTAATACCTAGCAAACATTTACCTCTGGATGTCTACTCTACTATTCTTGTTATCTTCCAAATTGCAGGAAAAAATACTATTTTTAGGTAGAAAGTGAGGTGATTTTTTTCACACCAAAATTTCTTCTCTAGGTCATGATGACTTTGCCATGCTACTATAGTGTTGTGGGGGGCCGACTCACTCTCTATGTGTTCACATCCACTTGGCTAGCAAAACAAATTTGGCAAAAGTCTTCTATGTTGAATTTGTTCTCCATGCAGTCCTAACTTCTAAGTTCCATGTCCTTGAACCATGAGACTACACTATAGTTCTGGATTGTTAAACAGTTTCTAATTGCAAATCACACATTCGTTAACTAGAATGTAGAGTTCTTCATTGAATTATACTGCATTAGCTCTACTATTAGTCCGAACTCCTAAGTCTGATCTTTTTCTGAGTCATAGAACACATCAAGGAAATCACCGAGGAGTCCATCTGGTCCAAACACACCAAGAAGCCGCATGGGCTCTCTACATCAATAGAAAGGCTCCTCGGGCGGGTGGTGATGGCTTTATCCGGCGGTGATCAGTAGGATCCTCCTTGATAAGGGTTTGCCCGATCTTCTCAGTAAGCGACGGGTGGTGATGAATTGCAGCGGATGGATTCGATGATATGAGGTAGATAACTTGTATGACGCCGACGAAGTCTCTCGATTGATTCATGTCGCCAATGCAACAGCTCTCAACCATGCAAGATATTCGCAACTCCACACACTTGTGCACGTAGCCGCCGACCACGAAGCGGTAGATTGCAATCTTCTAATTCCCAATGGAACAGCAGATCACACAAACTTTCAGTAGCTTAAAACTCCAAGTCGATGCGAATTGGAGAGTGGGTATCAATAGTTTTGCGTAGCAAACAACTATGAACTAGGGTTTATCTTAAACGTGGTCTAAAGCTACTTTGGGGGCGTCCTGGGCACTTATATAGGGGTTCAGGACGACCTCAGGTCGAAAAGATACAAAAATAACCGACCCAGAATAGATTTGGTCGAGACAGACTCGGACTCGTCCGGTCTGGGATCCGGTCGACCGGGCCTGGGACCGGGTGGTTCGGTTTGGACCGGGCCAGGGACCGGGTGGCGACCGGGCGGAGCATCCAGGCTTACTGAATACGCCCCGGCTGGCACAAGCGTGGGACCCGGTTTGGACCGGGCTGATCCAGCGTGGGAGCCGACCGACCGGGGTTGGGACCGGGTGGCCCGGCACAGCCGGTCTGACCGGGCCTGGCGCCGGCTTGAAGATCTCCTCCTCTCGCGCATGCCTCCCGCTCCTCCCTCGCACGTCCATGGGATGTCTTCATGTCCAGCTCCATGTCCAGCTGCTCCTCTCCTCCTCGTGCGATGCTTGGTTCCTCTTCATACCTGATCACACATAAATAATACGACTTAGGCAGTATAAAGTTCGCATCAATCAAAGTATCAGTTAGGAACAAGTTCACATGTTGTTTAAGTAGCTTTGCACGAGCTCGTGTCATTGGTCCAATCCTAACTTCATTGGACTTGAGCTTCACAGCAGTATCATCTTCATCTTGTAATGACGGAGGTAGTAATGTGGTAGGGATGTCCTCATCATCCTCCCCCCCCTTCAAAAGGCATCGACCTCGACGCTCCAAGGTCTTCTCCGTCATATGGTGTCAAATCAGCAACATTGAAAGAATTACTGACACCAAACTCATCATCTGGAAGATCTATCGAGTATGCATTATCATTGATCTTGGCAAGCACTTTGTAAGGACCAGCACCACAAGGAAGCAACTTGGACTTCCGTAGCTTCGGGAACCTATCCTTGCGAAAATGTACCCAGACCATATCACCAGGCTTCAACAATATCTCCTTGCACTTCTTATTCATCCTTGCAGCATTGCTCTTGCCTTTCTTTTCTATCAACTCTTTATTCTTCACATGAATCTTTCGCACAAAATCTGCCCTCTTTGATGCCTCCATATTAACTCTCTCATGTATGGGCAAAGGCAACAAGTCAAGTGGAGTAATGGGTTTGAAACCATACACCACCTCAAACGGTTCACAGCTATGTGGTAGAATGTACCGCCCTGTTGTAAGCAAACTCCACATGCGGCAAACACTCTTCCCACTCCTTCAAGATCTTCTTGATCATGGATCTCAACAGTTGTGACAATGTTCTATTCACAACCTCAGTTTGACCATCAGTTTGAGGATGACAAGTAGTACTGAAAAGTAGCTTTGTCCCCAGCTTTCCCCAAAGTTTCTTCCAGAAGTAGCTCATAAACTTCACGTCACGATCAGAAACAATAGTCTTCGGGACTCCATGTAGACGTACAATCTCCCTGAAAAACAGGTTAGCAATATGCGACGCATCATCGCTCTTGTGGCAGACAATAAAATGTGACATCTTAGAGAATCTATCCACTACCACAAATATAGAATCATGGCCTCTTTTAGTACGCGGCAAACCCAACACAAAATCCATACTAATATCCTCCCATGGTGTAGTAGGTGCCGGTAAAGGAGTATACAAACCGTGAGGCTTCGACTTGGACTTGGACTTGTTGCAAGTAATGCATCTCTTCACATACCTGTCCACATCCCGCCTCATCTTTGGCCAATAAAAGTGGTCAGCTAGCATGAGTAGCGTCTTCTCACGCCCAAAGTGACCCATCAAACCTCCAGCATGGGATTCCTGCAATAAGAGCAAACGCACAGACGATTCTGGAACACATAGTTTGTTAGCTCTAAATAAGAACCCATCATGTATGTGATATTTTTCTCATGCTTTACCAATAGCACACAAGCGATATGGTTCAGCAAAATCATGATCAGTAGCATACAAATCACATAGTATCTCTAATCTAGGAATTTTAACATCAAGTTGAGTTAATAGCATATTCTTCCTAGATAGAGCATCAGCAACATTATTATCTTTTCCCTTCTTATGCTTAATAATGTATGGAAAAGACTCAATGAACTCAACCCACTTAGCAAGATGCCTATGCAAGTTAGATTGAGCTTTCAGATATTTCAAAGCTTCATGATCAGAATGTATGATAAATTCTTTTGCCCACAAGTAATGTTGCCAAACCTCAAGAACTCTAATTAAAGCATACAATTCTTTATCATATATTGGATAGTTCAACTTAGCACCAGGAAGTTTTTCAGAAAAATATGCAATTGGGCGACCCTCTTGCATCAACACACCACCAATTTCAATACCACTAGCATCACATTCAATCTCAAATTGTTTATTGAAATCAGGAAGTGCAAGCAACGGTGCAGAAGTTAACAATCGTTTCAGTTCATCAAAAGCATGATCTTGGGCTGCGCCCCACTCAAAGACAACACCCTTTTTAGTTAATTCATTCAAAGGTGCAGCAATAGTACTAAAATTGGGCACAAATCTTCTATAAAACCCAGCAAGACCATGAAAACTTCTTACTTGACTCACATTCATGGGAGTAGGCCAATTTTGAATAGCTTCAGTTTTAGACACATCTACTTCTACTCCATGCTTAGAGACAACATAACCCAGAAATATGACCTTATCTTTGCAAAATGTGCACTTCTCAAGATTACCATAAAGTTGATTATCACGCAACACTTGTGTAACGGCCCAGGGTGGCACCCCCTATTAGATTTGCTTGTGTTTTTTTATTTTGTGCATCATCATGGCATCATGCATGCATCACATCCATGTTTTAACAAAATAAAATTATTTTATTAAACCCTAACTCTTTATTTTCTTTCTCATATGGTTTTAATAAACCCCTCTCTCTCTCTCTCTTTTCCATCTAATAAACCCTAACCCCTCTCTTACTCCCTATTTTATAATTAAGCATTTTCAAAATAAATAATGTTTGGAAATAAAATGTGATTTGTCTTGGTTACAAATAAATTAAATATTTTGTAAACTAGTTCTTGAACCTCACTCTCTTTCCTCAATATTCAAAACAGAATTGAATTTATATTAAAATTGGTTTTCAAAATAAAAGAAAAACCCCAAACCTTCCCCTCTCCTTGGGCTCTCTCTCTTCCCTGGCCCTCTTCCTTTCTTCCCCCGGCGGCCCACTCTCTCTTCCCCCTTTTTCTTTCTTCGGCCCAAACCTTTCAGCCCACCTCCCCTTGCCGTACCGTTTCGACGGAGGCATCTTTCCTCCTCGAGAGCATCTTCCTCACCAAAGGGCACGGGAGGAGCGTGAGGTCCCCGTCGCTGTCCACCCACCACAGCACCGCACCACCCTCCCCCATGTGAGCCTCCCCTCTCTTTATCTCTTCCCTGGACCACGGCAAACTTTTCCTCCTCGCCCAAGTCTTCTTCGCCTTCCCCTTTCTTCCTCTGCAAGCGAAGCGAGATGGAGGGAGAAACCCCCACAGTAACCTCCTACCTCATCACCGCCCGGCCGACTCCGGCCTCCCCTCATCAATCCAAGGCCACCAGGAGCACCGCCATGATCTCCTCCATCTCCTGCTGCAAGGAATTGAACCAGGGAGCCCCACATCGAGCGCAAATTCGTCGTTCCCCTTCTCCGTCTCCGGCGACATTTTCGTCGATTGCGGCGAGCTCCTTCCTCCTCCGGCACCGGCGCCTGCACGTCGAGCTTCCTGGTATCCTCGCGCACCCCCTAGACATCCCCGCCTCCTCCTTTGCTTCCTGGCTCGTGTACCCGATGGTGATGTCGTTCTTCCCGGCGCAGATGCTCCCCGCCGGCGAGCTCTCCGGTGGTCCCCGACGACCGCACCACCTCCATATGGTTCGCGCCGACGAGAGGCGCCCAACGCACACCCGCACGTATCCAGGGACGCTCGGCATCGACCGCGCGCGTCCACGCCGCCGCGGTGACCACGTCCTCTGGAACGCGCAAGGCATCGAGCATCTTCAGTGCGCCCCGCATGCTTCGCCAGAGTGGCATCCACCTCGTCGTCATCGGGCCCCACTCGTCGGCGTCCGAGGCTAGGCCCTCCTCCGGTGAGAAAAGTCTCCCGGATCCGGATCCGGATGTTTTTCCGAAAACCCCCGCAACCTTTTTCTGTTCAACCCGCAGCCCCCGACCCTGTCCGAATTAAGAAAACCCCCGCACGTTTTACAAATCAACCCGGGGTCCTCCCCCGACCCGAGTTTTTATTTTCGGGTCCTTTTCTCTAATAAAATAAATCCTGTATTTTCTATTTCAACTATTAAAACCAATCTGTTAATAACTTTTAAATGGTAATTCATATGAAAATGTTTTCTACATGAAAATTGATCAGAAAAATGTGAAGAACATGAATATGCCATCCATTCATCTGTTTGCATCTTGCATCATGTTGCGCGTTGATAGTCGTGCATGTTCACCTAACATATATGCGGAGTATTTTGGAACACCGACTAGGTTTTTTCCCGCTCCGTTTAATATTGAAGTAGCTCACCCCTGCCATGCTATTCCATGCTAATCAACACTTAAATTTGCCGGTAGAAAATGCAACTCCAACTCTAATTCGTTTGTCCGGGGTTCCGACTCCGATTAATATGGTTAAATTGCATTGCACCATTTTTGCCATGTCATGCATATCATCTTGATCATGCTGGATCTTCTTTACCCGTAGTAGTAAGATTTGCATCCCTTGTTTGTCCAGCATTTTCTTCTTCCCGGATAGGATCACGAAGTGGTGTTGTGCGATACGACAAGTTCTTCTGCAGCTTTTCACGAGCGAGCCCACCCCTTCACCTATTTTACATTTACATGCTCTTTTGATCTATTGCTATCCTTATGTTGCGATTCTGTTGTGTCACGTGTCCTATCCACCTGTTACCAATATGTCCGAGATACACCTCCTCGCCCTACCTATTGTTTGTTGTTTGCCGACTTTGCGAGTCGTAGGCGAGTTTAGGGTTTTGTTGATATCTCGAAATGTTCGGGATATCTTGTTGGGAGGTTATCACATGCTATATCTTTTGTTGGAGATAATCACACTTTACTTTATTGTTAACAACTAAAATTGTAAGCAGAGGCATCTGTGAGCCCCTTTGCGAAAGCATCGGAACTTTGACTCGCTAATGTCCCCTAGGACCCGAGTTCTTGTTATCTCTTCCGAGATTGAGCGCTCTACCCATGCGTGGGGACGATTATTGGGACCCCCCCTCACCCATTACCTTTTCTCAAGTCAGTTGAAAAGGGGGCCACAACCTTGGTTTTATTTGCCTATGCCATGTATGCCATGCTTTACTTCATGTTGCCTTCGGGTGTTTACTTCCTGTTGCCTTCGGGTGTTTATATTCTGCATCTGTACCTTGCGGGACGTTTAGCGAAGCGTGTGGTTCGCACGCCTAGCCGCCGGCGCAAACCTCTGGGTCCGTATCGGAGTACGGCCGGACTTCGTCACGGGTAGCTTAGTTGGGTGGCCCCCCTAGACTTTCTTGTTGAACTGGGAACGGTCTTGTTGTGAGACATCCACCTGTCGTAAGTGGGTCGAGCATGCGTATGGTTACATTTGGGCAACCCCTGCAGGGTGTACATCTTATCGATAAGCCGTGTCCGCGGTTATGGACGACTTGGAATTGTATAGCTTGATCATAGAACAACTTACACCTTATTTTCCTGTTGTTAATAATTTGCTAATAAAACCCTTTCAAAAGTGTGTGTGCCTTTGCAATACCTCTTGGCGAAGGGGATCGCATCGGCTGTGTTATGTTTGCGAGTATAGAACTCGTTACCTTGTGCGCTCTCTTATCTTCTCCGAGTAGACGGATGTTGTAGCGTGTCTCTATTGGATAGTAGCTTTGCTGCCGCTAAACTCCACATATAGCCGGGTGAAGTTTATACCGCCCACCGGCGAGCATAGCTGGTCTTGTCTCGCAAGTACGTGCCAATGGTACTTACCCTCGCCTTCCTTTCTTTTTGTCTCCTCCCCCTTTTGTCGGCAACCGATGGCCCGACTTTGACAGGCACGAGATGACGACGTTAGCAAGGTTACCCTTCCGGCTTGGCCTGGGCAGGGTTATGGACGCCATCTGGTTATCTTCGGGACTCTTAGTCCAATTTGTATCTTGTCCGTACTCGGACGTATTCGATCTTCTGTATGAGTTGGATCTTTGTATTGTATATTTGTATCTTGACTCGTTGGAGTCGTTGTTGTAATATATGTATCTTGTGGGCTCTATTGTAATCCTGATGTAATGTTACCGCTCGTGTTAATTCCTCTGGCATCACGTGTGTGATTCGTCGCGCACGTCGTGTCGGAGGGCGTCTCTGAATCGATATCATGCGGATTTCGGCGGGGTCGCTGGGATCCTCATGGTACCGGTTCCGGGGCGTCACAAGTTGGTATCAGAGCTCAGGTTGACGGTACCCCACTAGTCCAGCCTGTAGGTTAACCTTGCCAACGGACGTTGTGTCTAGTGTGAAAACTATTTTCTAAAACCGTTGGATAGATCTGACTAGCTCTGATTTTTCTCCTTATCTCAAATCTTTCTCCTCTTACCTTTGCGAGTTTTGAGTCTTCTCTCTTATCTGAGTTTCCGAGTCTTAGGCCTCTACGTGGGTTGGACGAACTTTGCCCCTCACCTAATAGGTCCGATCTTCGGAGGATCCCGACGGAAGCGCATCATCAACAGCGGAACAACGACTTCTTGTTAGTGGTGTCGACCGATCAGCATGGAGCAAGAATCCTCGTTAGTGGTGTCGAGGAGATCAACACGTCGCCTGAAGATCCGACAGTTCACCTCTTCTCCCCCCGTACCTTGGCGTGGGATCTCGGGGCGCGATCCCTTGTTAGTGGTGTCGATTGTAACGGCCCAGGGTGGCACCCCCTATTAGATTTGCTTGTGTTTTTTTATTTTGTGCATCATCATGGCATCATGCATGCATCACATCCATGTTTTAACAAAATAAAATTATTTTATTAAACCCTAACTCTTTATTTTCTTTCTCATATGGTTTTAATAAACCCCTCTCTCTCTCTCTTTTCCATCTAATAAACCCTAACCCCTCTCTTACTCCCTATTTTATAATTAAGCATTTTCAAAATAAATAATGTTTGGAAATAAAATGTGATTTGTCTTGGTTACAAATAAATTAAATATTTTGTAAACTAGTTCTTGAACCTCACTCTCTTTCCTCAATATTCAAAACAGAATTGAATTTATATTAAAATTGGTTTTCAAAATAAAAGAAAAACCCCAAACCTTCCCCTCTCCTTGGGCTCTCTCTCTTCCCTGGCCCTCTTCCTTTCTTCCCCCGGCGGCCCACTCTCTCTCCCCCTTTTTCTTTCTTCGGCCCAAACCTTTCAGCCCACCTCCCCTTGTCGTACCGTTTCGACGGAGGCATCTTTCCTCCTCGAGAGCATCTTCCTCACCAAAGGGCACGGGAGGAGCGTGAGGTCCCCGTCGCTGTCCACCCACCACAGCACCGCACCACCCTCCCCCATGTGAGCCTCCCCTCTCTTTATCTCTTCCCCGGACCACGGCAAACTTTTCCTCCTCGCCCAAGTCTTCTTCGCCTTCCCTTTCTTCCTCTGCAAGCGAAGCGAGATGGAGGAGAAACCCCCACGGTAACCTCCTACCTCATCACCGCCCGGCCGACTCCGGCCTCCCCTCATCAATCCAAGGCCACCGGGAGCACCGCCATGATCTCCTCCATCTCCTGCCGCAAGGAATTGAACCGAGGAGCCCCACATCGAGCGCAAATTCGCCGTTCCCCTTCTCCGTCTCCGGCGACATTTTCGTCGATTGCGGCGAGCTCCTTCCTCCTCCGGCACCGGCGCCTGCACGTCGAGCTTCCTGGTATCCTCGCGCACCCCCTAGACATCCCCGCCTCCTCCTTTGCTTCCTGGCTCGTGTACCCGATGGTGATGCCGTTCTTCCCGGCGCAGATGCTCCCCGCCGGCGAGCTCTCCGGTGGTCCCCGACGACCGCACCACCTCCATATGGTTCGCGCCGACGAGAGGCGCCCAACGCACACCCGCACGTATCCAGGGACGCTCGGCATCGACCGCGCGCGTCCACGCCGCCGCGGTGACCACGTCCTCTGGAACGCGCAAGGCATCGAGCATCTTCAGTGCGCCCCGCATGCTTCACCAGAGTGGCATCCACCTCGTCGTCATCGGGCCCCACCTGTCAGCGTCCGAGGCTAGGCCCTCCTCTGGTGAGAAAAGTCTCCCAGATCTGGATCTGGATGTTTTTCTGAAAACCCCCTGCAACCTTTTTCTGTTCAACCCGCAGCCCCTGACCCTGTCTGAATTAAGAAAACCCCCTGCACGTTTTACAAATCAACCCGGGGTCCTCCCCTGACCCAGTTTTTATTTTCGGGTCCTTTTCTCTAATAAAATAAATCCTGTATTTTCTATTTCAACTATTAAAACCAATCTGTTAATAACTTTTAAATGGTAATTCATATGAAAATGTTTTCTACATGAAAATTGATCAGAAAAATGTGAAGAACATGAATATGCCATCCATTCATCTGTTTGCATCTTGCATCATGTTGCGCGTTGATAGTCGTGCATGTTCACCTAACATATATGCGGAGTATTTTGGAACACCGACTAGGTTTTCCCCGCTCCGTTTAATATTGAAGTAGCTCACCCTTGCCATGCTATTCCATGCTAATCAACACTTAAATTTGACGGTAGAAAATGCAACTCCAACTCTAATTGTTTGTCCGGGGTTCCGACTCCGATTAATATGGTTAAATTGCATTGCACCATTTTTGCCATGTCATGCATATCATCTTGATCATGCTGGATCTTCTTTACCCGTAGTAGTAAGATTTGCATCCCTTGTTTGTCCAGCATTTGCTTCTTCCCGGATAGGATCACGAAGTGGTGTTGTGCGATACGACAAGTTCTTCTGCAGCTTTTCACAGGCGAGCCCACCCCTTCACCTATTTTACATTTACATGCTCTTTTGATCTATTGCTATCCTTATGTTGCGATTCTGTTGTGTCACGTGTCCAATCCACCTGTTACCAATATGTCCGAGATACACCTCCTCGCCCTACCTATTGTTTGTTGTTTGCCAGCTTTGCGAGTCGTAGGCGAGTTTAGGGTTTTGTTGATATCTCGAAATGTTCGGGATATCTTGTTGGGAGGTTATCACATGCTATATCTTTTGTTGGAGATAATCACACTTTACTTTATTGTTAACAACTAAAATTGTAAGCGAGAGGCATCCGTGAGCCCCTTTGCGAAAGCATCGGAACTTTGACTCGCTAATGTCCCCTAGGACCCGAGTTCTTGTTATCTGTTCCGAGATTGAGCGCTCTACCCATGCGTGGGGACGATTATTGGGACCCCCCTCACCCATTACCTTTTCTCAAGTCGGTTGAAAAGGGGGCCACAACCTTGGTTTTATTTGCCTATGCCATGTATGCCATGCTTTACTTCCTGTTGCCTTCGGGTGTTTACTTCCTGTTGCCTTCGGGTGTTTATATTATGTACTGTACCTTGCGGGACGTTTAGCGAAGCGTGTGGTTCGCACGCCTAGCCGCCGGCGCAAACCTCTGGGTCCGTATCGGAGTACGGCCGGACTTCGTCACGGGTAGCTTAGTTGGGTGGCCCCCCCTACACTTTCTTGTTGAACTGGGAACGGTCTTGTTGTGAGACATCCACCTGTCGTAAGTGGGTCGAGCATGCGTATGGTTACATTTGGGCAACCCCTGCAGGGTGTACATCTTATCGATAAGCCGTGTCCGCGGTTATGGACGACTTGGAATTGTATAGCTTGATCATAGAACAACTTACACCTTATTTTCCTGTTGTTAATAATTTGCTAATAAAACCCTTTCAAAAGTGTGTGTGCCTTTGCAATACCTCTTGGCGAAGGGGATCGCATCGGCTGTGTTATGTTTGCGAGTATAGAACTGTTACCTTGTGCGCTCTCTTATCTTCTCTGAGTAGACGGATGTTGTAGCGTGTCTCTATTGGATAGTAGCTTTGCTGCCGCTAAACTCCACATATAGCCGGGTGAAGTTTATACCGCCCACCAGCGAGCATAGCTGGTCTTGTCTCGCAAGTACGTGCCAATGGTACTTACCCTCGCCTTCCTTTCTTTTTGTCTCCTCCCCCTTTTGTCGGCAACCGATGGCCCGACTTTGACAGGCACGAGATGACGACGTTAGCAAGGTTACCCTTCCGGCTTGGCACAGGCGGGGTTATGGACGCCACTGGTTATCTTCGGGACTCTTAGTCCAATTTGTATCTTGTCCGTACTCGGACGTATTCGATCTTACGTATGATTTCGATCTTTGTATTGTATATTTGTATCTTGACTCGTTGGAGTCGTTGTTGTAATATATGTATCTTGTGGGCTCTATTGTAATCCTGTTGTAATGTTACCGCTCGTGTTAATTCCTCTGGCATCACGTGTGTGATTCGTCACGCACGTCGTGTCGGAGGGCGTCTCTGAATCGATATCATGCGGATTTCGGCGGGGTCGCTGGGATCCTCATGGTACCGGTTCCGGGGCGTCACAACTTGTAAAACATGTCTAATATCTATAGTATGATCAGATTCATTGCGGCTGTAAATTAATATGTCATCAAAGTACACAACCACAAACTTGCCAATAAAATCACGCAAAACATGGTTCATCAGTCTCATGAAAGTGCTAGGTGCATTAGTTAAACCAAAAGGCATTACTAACCACTCATATAAACCAAATTTTGTTTTAAAGGTTGTTTTCCATTCATCCCCTTCTTTCATCCTAATTTGATGATAACCACTACGCAAATCAATTTTAGAGAAAACAGCAGCACCACTCAATTCATCTAGCATATCCTCTAAACGGTGAATAGGATGACGATATCGAATAGTAATGTTGTTAATCGCTCTACAATCTACACACATGCGCCATGTACCATCTTTCTTAGGAACTAGAATAACAGGAACAGCACAAGGACTAAGGCTTATGCGGATATAACCTTTGTCGAGTAGCGCTTGTACTTGCTTCTGTATCTCCTTCGTCTCTTCGGGGTTCGTCCTATATGGCGCCCTGTTGGGCAGCGAGGCGCCGGGGATCAAATCAATTTGATGCTCAATACCACGTAGTGGTGGTAATCCCGCGGGTACCTCCTCCAGGAACACATCGCTGAATTCCTGCAAAACACTAGAAACACCAAGAGAAATAGGGGTCATGTCGTTAGAAACCAAAACCCCGCCCTTGTACATGAGCACAAGAGGCATGGATGTAGGATCCTCACTAAATTCTCTCATGTCCTCTTTGGTGGCTAATAAGACTAAGGAATTTACTCTCTCACTTTCCGTTATATCACTCACGGCATTACAATTCTCTCGCCTATCTATAGATGCATCCTCCAAGTTTACTTAAATTTTCTGACGAGATTCATTGACAATTTGTAGTGACATAGGTTGTAAGTTTATTTTCTTGCCCTTGAACTCCAAGTGATACGTATTGGCGCGGCCATTGTGTTGCACAGAACAGTCATATAGCCATGGCCGGCCCAACAGTAGATGACACACCGCCATAGGAACCACATCAAAATCAATGGAATCCTTGTACGGTCCAATCTCAAAATCAACACGCACCATGTGGCTCACCTTCATCTCACCATTATTGCTCAACCACTGAATATAATATGGATGCGGGTGCGGTAGATACTTCAGTTTCAGCTTGGCACATAACTCTTTGCTTGCTAAATTGCGACAACTTCCACCATCAATAATCACCTTGCAAGCTTTATCAGGACCAACAAGTGTCTTTGTTTGGAACAAATTGCAGAGCTGCGTAGATGCACTGGGCTGCACATTAAGAACACGCTGTGACACAACAATAGTTTGAGCTTCAGAAGGAAAAGCATCAAAACCATCACTGTCATAATCTTCATCTTCTGGAGCATCCGGATCAACATCGTCTCTAGTTTCATACTCATTGTCCTCATTAATAATCATAACTTTGCGGTTAGGACAATCTCTCTTGAAGTGACCATTGCCACCACATGTATGACAAGCCATATCACGGTTGCGCGCCGTTGACATGTTAGAACTAGTTCCACTTGCTGCAGGAACGGGATTCTTTATGTTGGACACATTAGAGACCGGCTTGCTAGACGAAGAAGGAACATCCGTAGAGCGCGAAGATGGTGCCGTGGAGGGTGGCGCCCTAGGCGTGTAGCGCCCCGCGCCCGTAGCACGGCCCCTCAATTGCGCTTCTTCAGCCAACTGTGATTCAGCTTCTCTTGCATGATGTAGTAGCTCATTCATTGTAGTATAATTGTGATGACGCACAATGCCCTTGATGTTAAACTTGAGACCATTCAGGAATCTCTGCATTGTCATCTCCAAAGACTCACAGACACGAGCACGCTGCATAAGCATCTCCATCTCCATGTAGTAAGCATCAACCGTCATAACACCTTGCTTTAATTGGGTCAACTTATCAAAAACTGATCACAAGTAATTGGTAGGAACAAAACGAGCTCTCATTGCCGCCTTCATAGTATGCCATGTGATAATAGGTAGCTCACCATCATCTTCTCGAGCACGAACAAGTCCATCCCACCAACGCAATGCATAGCCATCAAATTCAGAGGAAGCAAGTTTGATCTTCCTATCTTCAGTATAGTCATGTAAACGCCATAATCTCTCAATTTTCAGCTCCCATGTGAGATATTCTTCAACATCAGTACTTCCTTCAAATCTGGGAATTGAGAACTTGGGCTTACCCAAACCATCATCTTGCGGCTTTGGTGGAACATGGCGGGCTCCAAGTTCGGCAAAGCCATGCCCAACGCCACATCCAAGACCACGACCAATACCACGTCCTGGAGCAGCAGCAGCAGCATCCGCATTGTCACCTTGTACGCTGCCCTCTTCATCAAGTGGCGGTTGTGGTGGTTGCACCATTGTACGTATCTCACCGACGGCTTGAGTCAAATTTTGTATAGATGCTTGAAGAGTCGTCATCGATGTTTGAACGGTGTTGATAGCCGTAGTAGCCTCATCGACCTTCAAGTTGACACCCTGAATTTCCATGTCAAATGTCTCAGTCGCAACACGGAGTTCACGTTGTAAATGATCACGAAGTGCCTCATATTCCATCCAAGTAACCGGTGAGGCTGGATCCTTTTTCTGCATCACATCAAACTCAGAAGAAGACATGATTAGTAGGTTAGTGCACTAAACAAAAATCTTTGGTGGTACTCTCACAACTCACTCAAAACTGATAAGAAAGGTAAATTTTACCGCTCCAAAGTGAATTAGTATTGCTTACCAACTTGGATTGACGGACTAGTGCACGGATGTAGCGAAGCGAATATCAAGGGTATAAGAACAATCACACGACAAAGTAGGATATATGTGGGGCTGTAGGTAGGCTACCTATTTGCACCAATAACAAGCTCTAGCGCTGACCGTAGACAACCAATGATACTCACACAAGGCGATAAATGTGGCAATGCAACTATATGGATGAAAGGTTGGAATGCACTCGAGAGACACTAGCAAAGCTCAACGAAACAGGCACAAGATTGCTCAACTACCGGTGCAGAAAAGTAAACTAGGCCTTCACTTGATCTTACTAGCACTTCACACTTTTTCTTTTTGGATTTTCTTTTTGTAACACACGCAGCAATGTAGCTCTTTTTGCTTCATTTCGATTTTCCTTTTTTTTATTTTATGACTCAACTCCTTGATAACACGGCCAACAGATAATGCAAAGCACCAAAACCCTAATGAGCAGCCTGTCGAGCGGTAAAACTAGTCTCTTCTGGGGAAGTTCCTAGTCACGTATATCGAAAGGCTGTGGCTATGGTTTGGACAAACACACTGTATGCTATGTGGACTCGGAGTAAACAAAAACTGACTCTAGATGAAAGCGAAAACACAAACCCTAACAATACTAGATGGAAGAAAAAGATACGCAAAAACAACTACGAAAAGCAACTAAAACTTGAAATTAGTGCAATATAAGGCTATGGAAAACCCTAACCCTAACTTTTTATGGCTTTTTCTGGATAGGAAAACACTCACAACTCAACTATGGGGTGGATTGTGGATGGCTTACCGAGGAAACGCTGAAATCTGATACCAAGATGATAAGGGGTTGCCCGATCTTCTAAGTAAGCGACGGGTGGTGATGAACACGTGATGAATTGCAGCGGATGGATTCGATGATATGAGGTAGATAACTTGTATGACGCCGACGAAGTCTCTCGATTGATTCCTATCGCCAATGCAACAGCCATCAACCCTACAAGATATTCGCAACACCACACACTTGCCCACGTAGCCGCCGACCACGAAGCGGTAGATTGCAATCTTCTAATTCCCAATGGAACAGCAGATCACACAAACGTTCAGTAGCATAAAACTCTAGATCGATGCGAATTGGAGAGTGGGTATCAATAGTTTTGCGTAGCAAACAACTATGAACTAGGGTTTATCTTAAACGTGGTCTAAAGCTACTTTGGGGGCGTCCTGGGCACTTATATAGGGGTTCAGGACGACCTCAGGTCGAAAAGATACAAAAATAACCGACCCAGAATAGATCTGGTCGAGACAGACTCGGACTCGTCCGGTCTGGGATCCGGTCGACCGGGCCTGGGACCGGGTGGCGACCGGGCGGAGCGTCCAAGCTTACTGGATACGCCCCAGCTGGCACAAGCGTGGGACCCGGTTTGGACCGGGCTGATCCGGCATGGGAGCCGGCCGACCGGGGCTGGGACCGGGTGGCCCGGTGTCACGGCCGGTCTGACCGGGCCTGGCGCCGGCCTAAAGATCTCCTCCTCTCGCGCATGCCTCCCGCTCCTCCCTCGCGCGTCCATGGGATATCTTCATGTCCAGCTGTTATCACCAGATTTTGGCTAAATCAGGAGGTGGGCCGCGATCAAGATGGGCTTGAAAGATTACACATGGAAGATCTATGAAGCGGCCTTGCACGGAGAATTTGGGCTAAGTTGCCCGTGTATCTTTAATTATGGTAGATTGTATCTAGATTAAAAGTTAGAGTTTATCTCGTGCACGGTTTAGTGCACGCCCACATTAGAAAGTCCGCTTGGACTATAAATATGTACCTAGGGTTTATGGAATAAACAACAACTCACGTTCAACCCAAAACAAACCAATCTCGGCGCATCGCCAACTCCTTCGTCTCGAGGGTTTCTATCGGGTAGCGACATGCTGCCTAGATCGCATCTTGCGATCTAGGCGGCACAAGCCTACGTTGTTCATGCGTTGCTCGTACTGAAGCGCTTTTGATGGCGAGCAACGTAGTTATCATAGATGTGTTAGGGTTAGCATTGTTCTTCATTTAAGCATGCTTACGTAGTGCAACCCTTGCATATCTAGCCGCCCTCACACCTATCTAAGGTGTGGGGGCGGCACCCCGCTTGATCATTATTTAGTAGATCTGATCCGTTACGATTGCTCCTTGTTCTACAAGGATTAGTTTAATATCTCGCAATAGTTAGGCCTTACAAAGGGGGAGGATCCGGTGGCACGTAGGGTGGCGTTCGCAAGTCCTAAACAGGATGTTCCGAGGATCAACTTCATGTTGGTTTTTAGGCCTTGTTTAGGATCGGCTTACGAGCACCGTGCGTGGCCGCGAGGCCCAACCTGGAGTAGGATGATCCGATTATGCGGTGAAAACCCTAAATCGTCGTAGATCTCATTAGCTTTATCTTGATCAAGCAGGACCACCAAGTATTCGTGCACCCCGTACGAATCATGGGTGGATCGGCTCTTTGAGCCGATTCACGGGATAACTCGAGAGCCGATCGAGGCTCGTATTTAATGTTTACATGTATGCCCTGCAGGAAACTAAGCGAGGCATCCCCATCACCTTCACGACCAGGTATAGGTCAGGTGGCACGCCCTGCACTTCGCATCGCCGCGTGTGACCGAGAAGAGCATTGCGGGCCGTCTCTCGGAGGGGTCTCAGCCAGCCGCAGCTCTAGGCTCTTCCCGGCTCTACGGTGTTGACAAGGCCGCTGCCCGCCGGTGGGTTTTGGCGAGTCAACACATTCGGCACGCCCGGTGGGACCAACGTCTACATCAACCACATCGCCATCTACATCCGAGATGGCGGACGGCACGCCGATCACCTACGAGGAGCTGCCCGACGAGCTCAAGAAGCAATACAACGAGATCAAGGCCACCCTCGAAGCCGACCTCATCGGCTCTTTTCGGAGAACCCGTTCCCATGGCATCGGATGGAAGGGATTCTCACCGCAAGGTGCACTCGATGGGATAGACCTCTCCGCCCCGTCGGAGGAACGCACCCGGGGACTGCGGCCAGGAGATCAACTACTTGGTGGCTCACTCGCTACATCGCCACTCTGAAAACTTGGTCAACGTGTTGGAGCGTGTCGCTCTGCGCGTAATCCAGGAGATCATGAGCCACCAGTACTCGCCGTCAGGACCAGCTCTTGGGACTCATCAAGGAGAGTTGCCATTCCAGTCCCGTCCACCGCTGCCATATGCGTTGGCAGCACCTGCTGAAGTGCCGACTACACCGGCATTCGTCGTCTACAAGATTGGTGGTGACCCTAGTGACTACCAGTTCTTGGCGAGGCGCCTAAGGAGATCCCTCAAGGATACGCGTGCACGTATGTGCCGGATTGTGGTAGCTCGGGCACTCACAAACCAGGCCACAACATCGGGGACTCCGGCGAAGACGGGAGGAACGTCGGCAACGAGCTTGAGAAGCGGACGTGGCTAACTAAGTACGCCACACCGACGAAACTCCCGAGCCCAGCTCCTGCGGTTGGCTCGGAGCTGGAAAAGCAAACATGGCTGGCTAAGTACGCCACCCCGGCGAATCTTCGAGTGCAACTCCTACAGCCGGCACAGCGGATCGGATCGGTACCATGCCGAGAGACCGGTTCGGCATGGTGCCGAAGAGAAGGGCGATCGGCTATTCCAAGCCGTACCCCGACGATTACGAGATGATCCCGCTGCCACCTAAATATCGGCTCCCCGACTTCTCTAAATTCGGTGGATCGGATGGCTCCGGCTCCATCGAGCACGTCGGCCGATATTTGGCTCAACTAGGACCGGCTTCGGTGTCGGATCAGCTAAGCGTGAGGCTCTTTTCACGGTCCCTCACGGGATCGGCTTTTGGATGGTACACCTCTTTGCCGGCAAACTCCATCCGGTCTTGGAAGCAATTGGAAGAACGAGTTCCATATGCAATACCATTCGAAGCTTCCGAGTCTAGCATTGCCGATCTAGCACAACTACGTCGAAGCGCGGGAAACGGTGACAGAGTACATCCAGCGCTTCGGGAATCTTAGGAACCGATGTTATTCGGTTCGTATAAGCTGAAAAGGAAGCGATCGAGTTGGCGGTAGCAGGCCTTGCAACACAGCTCAAGGACATGGCCTCCCAAGCAGATTATCCCTCGGCTGGCGCACATGGTTCAGAAACTATCGGCATATGAACAGCGCCACCCGGACCTGTACCAAGACAAGTTCAAGCGTGCGGTAGTCATGGTCGATACGAGAGGAAGATGAAGTGCCTGCGGGAGACCAAGAAGTAGCGATGGGCTGAGTGGACTCGGGGAGGAACCCCGTGTCCCGCAAATGGGTAAAGCCACCGGGGCCGCCCGGGGGATTTGATTTTGACGTGACCAAGACCGAACAAATCTTCGACCTCCTGCTCAAGGAGAAACGAGTTGACGATTCCTGAAGGTCTCAAGTTCCCCACGGCGAAAGAGCTAAACGGAAAGCCGTCTCGCAAATTCCACAACTCGCTCTCCCATGCCACCAACGACTGCAGGGTGTGGCGTCGGCACATCCAAGCGGCGATAGAGAAGGGGCGTCTAATTTTCAACCAGATACGCCATGAAGGTCGACACCCAACCCTTCCCCGCCGTTAACATGGTGGAAGTCACCTACCACGAGGGTTGCCAGCCAGGTCTCTCGTTCAGCATCAACATGGTAGGACACGGGAACCACTGCGGCAAAGATGGGGATGAGGGCAGCTGCTCTCATAGCAAGGATACGAGAGGAGGCCGCTCCACGCGATCGGCTCCGTCATGATGGCAAGCGCTACGTCACGAGAGGGAGAGGTGAAAAACATAAGATATCAACGGCCTCTCTCCGATCACCTCCTCAACAAATATGTGAGTCGGTATGACCAACGCCGACGGTCCAATTATGATGATAGAGGAGATCGTCCGGCTAGAGAAGCCGAGAAGACATCGTCGGCGAGGATCGCGATGAGGAGGAGCACGAGCGCTGTGCCACGGAAACATCAAGGGAGCAAGATGACAACGCCGGACACCGGGACTGCCCCTTCTTCGGACACCTGCTGGGATTCGGGAATGAGCCGATTGCCCACAATCGGCAATTGCCCGAGAATGCAACAAGAAGAAGAAGGAGGCAGCCAACGTGTCCGTGTTCGAGCGCCTAGGGCCTCTCCCGCCACAAAGCAAACGCGCCGAGTCACCTCGTTGGGCAGATCTTGAGGATTCGGAAGACGAGGGAGAAGTAGAAGAAGACAGGTACCACCGGCCAAGGTGGTGCCCCGACGGACTCAGCCGTTCCCAAAAGCGCGGGGTTCAGCGATTGCGCGGCCTGGAGGAAGCCGAAAGGTTGTACCTGCATACGCTAAGGAAGGCACGACCTGATCTGGCTGCAAAGGTTCAGCGAACCCTGGATGAAGAGGGTCGTCCACGGAAAATGGAGTGGCGCCCCAAACAAAGGAAAGCCGATGATGAAACATCGGCTGGCACAAACATGGTGCTCGTCTTGCCGACAGAGCTTAGTGCTCCACGACTCTACGGTGCACTCAAGGTGGACGACAGCAAGCGCATCAAGTCAGAGGTTGGGTTGGTTTTATCCAGCCTGACCAAGTAACAAGATTAAACCAATGAGCAAACCAGGCGAGGCTGATCCTTGTGATCGGCCCCAAAAATTATGAAGGAAAGCTACGGAACCTTCGGTGCAGCGCTCAAATGGATATGGAGGCCGATTCCGGCAATCGGCCAAAATTACCTTCACCACATGTTACGCTTGCGTTCAGCACCGATCTGCGAGCGGTGGCCACGTCGGCGGACGAGAGTCGGCATGGATTTTTGCGAAGCCGACGTGCAAGTGCGGTGCCCTGGCTAACCATACAAGCCGATATCTGCAGTCATCCAGCAGGTATCGGCTCGGGGGGCATATAATCAGATGAACATGTGCAGATAAACATGTGAGAACATACGTGCAATGAAACATTGGGGGCCGATTAAGAAAAATCGGCCAAATAAAAAAAAAATTTGGGACAGCCGATGCAGCAGACATCGACTTAAGGATATGAAAGCCGATGCATGGCCATCGACTCAAGAGGAATAACTGTTACGATCAGAGGGTCAATGGAACACGAGGCCAAGAGCGGTCTGGACGTGCAGATCAGATCAAGGATGGATTGCATTAGTTTCACCAAAGGAAAGGAGCCGATCTAGCCAGCAAGAACTAAAGAAGCTCGGGGGGCAGCTCACCTTGAAGGCTCTCTGCTTTGGGAAGCCGATTTATGTTCAGATCGGCTGGCTCTGCATAAGAAGCTCCCTCAGATATGATCAAGCCCAGGTCCATACAGCTAATTTGCGTATCCTCGTCTCTGTCGTGCCTTGGCTGAGACTCGGGGGGGCAACAGACCTGTTTTTTTTTTTAATAGCCGATTAGAGTCACCTCGGCTGCGGCTGCATCATGATCGTCTCAGGGAGGAACTGGGAAGGAAAAGCCGTCGTCTAGTACAGGGCTTGGACTGTGCTGGTGCTGCAAGAAAAGGAAAGGGACTGGATTCTCAAAAATAGCCGATGAGTTGTTGTCGGATTGCGAAGAATTTTGGTCAGATATCCAATCGCAGCCTAAAAATTGAAGTTCTTAGCCTACGAGCCAATTAGAATCCGGTTTCATCGGCGTCCAAAAGAAAGAAGTCCGACGCGTGGCTATCGGTCTTAGCATGACAGGCGGAAGGAATGAAATTGGAGTAATTAAAGGATGAATGGAAAGAACAATTTCATTAATTCCAAGGAGCGGCTTTACAAGAAAGAGCCGATGGCTCTCAAAAGAGGGATCTGGTGCCTAGTGCACTGCTACTACTAGTCCTATACTACTAGTCGTCGCTGTCCTCGTCATCGCCGCCGTCGACGTCGTCGGCACTACTCCCAGGGAGCTCCTCGTCGCTGCTGCCCCAGCCCTTGGCCGGAGCCTCTTCCTCCTCGTCATCGTCATCATCCTCGCTGTCCGCCCAGGAGCGGAAGCGCTTGGTCGGCGGATACCCGATGGAGGAGGAGGATTCATCCTCCTCCTCTTCTTCTTCGTCATCATCTTCGTCCTCGCTGTCCGCCCACATGCGGGAGCGCTTCTTCGGCGGGAGCTTGGCGGAGGGGGAGGCCTTGGCCTTCGCTGCTTCTCCTTCTTTCTCCTCCTTGTCGGAGGAGAAGGGGTTCACTGCGGAGTGAAGGCTGTCCTCGTTCTTCTTCTTCGGTGAAGATTGGGGGAAGAGGTTCGAGAAGGAAGAGGAAGAGGAAGACATTGCTACGAGGAGGAGAGGGTTTTTTGGTGCCGATGGCTGGGATGGAGTAGAGGATAAAGAGAGCTAACCAGTCGGCACGGTTAAATAATGAGAAATCTTGTGAAGGTTTAATGCCATTACAGCTTCCAAGGAATCGACGCCAAAGCTGTCAGAATTTGTAGAGAAGCTGAGAAGACAGGGCATAATGATGATGGATGCTGTAACAGCTCTGCTCTGCCACGACATGACCCTTCGAAGGAAAAACAGAGTGGTTTTTGAAATTATCATTACCAAAACCAGGGGGGCATGTGTTATCACCAGATTTTGGCTAAATCAGGAGGTGGGCCGCGATCAAGATGGGCTTGAAAGATTACACATGGAAGATCTATGAAGCGGCCTTGCACGGAGAATTTGGGCTAAGTTGCCCGTGTATCTTTAATTATGGTAGATTGTATCTAGATTAAAAGTTAGAGTTTATCTCGTGCACGGTTTAGTGCACGCCCACATTAGAAAGTCCGCTGGACTATAAATATGTACCTAGGGTTTATGGAATAAACAACAACTCACGTTCAACCCAAAACAAACCAATCTCGGCGCATCGCCAACTCCTTCGTCTCGAGGGTTTCTATCGGGTAAGCGACATGCTGCCTAGATCGCATCTTGCGATCTAGGCAGCACAAGCCCCACGTTGTTCATGCGTTGCTCGTACTGAAGCGCTTTTGATGGCGAGCAACGTAGTTATCATAGATGTGTTAGGGTTAGCATTGTTCTTCGTTTAAGCATGCTTACGTAGTGCAACCCTTGCATATCTAGCCGCCCTCACACCTATCTAAGGTGTGGGCGCGGCACCCCGCTTGATCATTATTTAGTAGATCTGATCCGTTACGATTGCTCCTTGTTCTACAAGGATTAGTTTAATATCTGCAATAGTTAGGCCTTACAAAGGGGGAGGATCCAGTGGCACGTAGGGTGGCGTTCGCAAGTCCTAAACAGGATGTTCCGAGGATCAACTTCATGTTGGTTTTTAGGCCTTGTTTAGGATCGGCTTACGAGCACCGTGCGTGGCCGCGAGGCCCAACCTGGAGTAGGATGATCCGATTATGCGGTGAAAACCCTAAATCGTCGTAGATCTCATTAGCTTTATCTTGATCAAGCGGGACCACCAAGTATTCGTGCACCCCGTACGAATCATGGGTGGATCGGCTCTTTGAGCCGATTCACGGGATAACCCGAGAGCCGATCGAGGCTCGTATTTAATGTTTACATGTATGCCCTGCAGGAAACTAAGCGAGGCATCCCCATCACCTTCCTGACCAGGTATAGGTCAGGTGGCACGCCCTTGCACTTCGCATCGCCGCGTGTGACCAGAAGAGCATTGCGGGCCGTCGCTCGGAGGGGTCTCAGCCAGCCGCAGCTCTAGGCTCTTCCCGGCTCTACGGTGTTGACAAGGCCGCTGCCCGCCGGTGGGTTTTGGCAGTCAACACCAGCTCCATGTCCAGCTGCTCCTCTCCTCCTCGTGCGATCCTTGGTTCCTCTTCATAACTGATCATACATAAATAATACGACTTAGGCAGTATAAAGTTCTCATCAATCAAAATATCAGTTAGAAACAAGTTCACCTGTTGTTTAAGTAGCTTCGCACGAGCTTGTGTCATTGGTCCAATCCTAACTTCATTGGACTTGAGCTTCACAGCAGTATCATCTTCATCTTGTAATGACGGAGGTAGTAATGTGGTAAGGATGTCCTCATCACTCCTCCGGGAGAATATGAGCCACACCATCACTGACAATATATTTCTTATCTGACAATCAGGATAATGACAGAAGCCATGATGTCCCTAGGCACTTACCATAGCTTAGTATTTGGTTGTTTCTTTTGAGTTTTATCTACGAGATGTGTGTTATGTACCTGATTTTATTGCCTTCAGTTGCGGTCTTGCCTGTTAGGCGTAGTCACTGGAGGAGAGGAAATAAACCGCCCAAGACTTAAAACTTATGCCAACGCCAACTCCAACTCTTGGCTGGGTGTTGTAGATGGCAGTGCACATGGCACGATTCCATATATAGGGCTCCATGTGTTTCCACAAAAAATTTAATTGCCATCTATTTCTGTTCTTATGTAAAACTTTCCTTACGATCCATTTTTGTTCTTATGTGCAATACTGTTTCTTGTATTTCCTACGATTAGTGTCCGTTTGGTGCGTGGTAAAGTAGAGCGTATTTACAGCTTAACATAAAAACATACTTTATTTTCGATTCCTCACTCAGCATGCCGTGGTGATTTAACATGGAATTATCATTTATTATTCAACTCCTGACAACCTTGAGGGCACGGCGGTGCCGCCACGTCTTTCCTTGCTAGTATTTTTTTTTTTATGGAAATACTTGTATTCACCCAACAGTAGCAAGGATACAAGATCTGAACGCGTACAAATACAAGCAAAACAGAAGCGGATACAGGCAGAGGAACTGCTGAGGATCTTCATCTTCATCATCCACAAGCCATCGAGGCGATCCTCCACCAGCGCGGACACCCGCGAAGCAACCGCCGTCGACGACCATCCAAGGAGCCGGAGGCACCCCCAGCCAGAAGGCGTTGAAGAGCCGCAGTGACCACCAGCCCCGGAGAGCTGGATCTTCATCGCAAAGGAGCAGCGGCCGGCGACACGCGCCGAGCACCACCCGCTCCGGATCGACACGGACATGCCGGATCCCACCACCGCCAACCACTCCCCATCCTCAACAGCCGCACCACCCCCATCCGGGCTCGCCGGCCGCAGCAGAACCACCGCGACGAGGCCACCCGCTCCCGAAGCGGACCCCGGAGACCCCACCACCGGCCGGAGCAAGCACCGGCAGAAGCGAGGAAGAGGACCCGGGACAAAAGGCCCTAGCTTGACCGCCGCCACCGCCTCGCCGGTCAAGCACGGGCACCAAAGAGCCTCCACCACCTCTCCGACACAAGCGCCGGAACGGGGAAAAGAGGGGAGGACGAACACCACCACACCGACGCCATCGCCACCGTCTCGATCACGTCGGGAGGACACACACACACCTAGAAGCAACCCCTAACTATACACGACGAGGACCGGAGCTCCCCCCCACCTCACGGTGCCGGAACGGCGACCGGAGGTGAAGGGGAGCGGCGGACTCGCCGGCGAGAACCAGGAAACTGCGGGTCGCCTCTCTCGGTTACTGTATAAAGAGATAGGGACGGGGAGGGAGAAAGGTAGTTTTTCTTTCCTTGCTAGTATTATTAATGAATGATCTCCTTCGTATAATTTATATATCTCTCGTAGCTCGATAAGTATTAGTTGACTTACATATTAGCAAAATGTATTGTTAATAGTGGCCTTGCATATGAAAAAGGAGAGAGTAACTGTTTTATATGTCAAATTATTCTCCTGTGGCAAAGCACGCGCATTCAACTAGCTGTTAATAGGTTCACGATTTTTTTGTATTTTTCATAGGATGGCACGGGCAGTTAGCTAGTAACTATACATAATGCACGATGGAACCACTCAGGTCTACATAAATAGAAAACAAAAGAAACTATGCAGATGCACAAGTAACAATCCTGGTGAGCCTTATCAAAAGTGTCCCACACAAAATGCTGTTACAAATCCGAACTAAAAGATCCAAGGTGATGCATGAGTAATAACACGTACACTAGAGCACCTCCAGGGACTCTGTGTAAAGATAATCCAATATTAGGATGGCACGGGCAGTTAGCTAGTAACTATACATAAAGCACGATGGAACCACTCAGGTCTACATAAATAGAAAACAAAAGAAACTATGCAGATGCACAAGTAACAATCCTGGTGAGCCTTATCAAAAGTGTCCCACACAAAATGCTGTTACAAATCCGAACTAAAAGACCCAAGGTGATGCATGAGTAATAACACGTACACTAGAGCACCTCCAGGGACTCTGTGTAAAGATAATCCAGTACAAAAGTGATTATCATCGACAATCGTTTCTGTATCACAAGGCATTGATTTGTTCCCAGCCATCAGGCATTGGTCCAGAGATTCAGAAAGAAATTGGTGTATGACTGAAAGCTTGCAAGCAATGCACTCAAAGATCTGGAGACTCAACTGACAACAAATGCACCAAGCATACAAGATTACCTCAAAAGTTACATATGTCCTAATTTATATATATTTCATCCCTGCAATTCTTATCTGCCTTGATATCAGGTACTGCGCTAGGGAATAAATAACTCCTAACAACCCTAAAACACGCACGGCAAGTATGTCTGTCATTATAATTGACGGCAAATTGAGAGGCAGTGTCAGAAGCAGCTTCGAATCACTCTGCCTGACATAATCCCACATGAACCGACTGAAAAGTATGTGATTGGGTAGTGTGAGCACGAGAAGAGCAACATTTTTCACAGCATACAGCCAGCCTGGGCCCCCAATATCAAGAGCCCATCCTCCACTGCCAGGCCAAGTCTCCTCCCATGTCCTATACAATGCTGTCAATAGCAGATACCCAGAAATTGAAACTATTACAGGGAAGTAACGTTGCCTCTCACCAAATCCTGCAACGATATCTGAATCCTGGTTCAGAAGCAGAAGGATGGGTGCTAGGAAGAAAATTGCACGGTTTGAGCCACCAGTAAGTGTTACGTTGAGAACAAGGCAGATGATGAAACACAACACCACAGAAAAGTTGCCAATAGCAGGCATCCAAGCTGCCTCAGCAGCCAATCTCTTGATGGTGAAAGTTGGTGCAGCATGAGCTCTTCGTTGCTGCAGTAACCTTGCTTTGGGTGGAAAGGCAGAGCCCTGCCCGCCAGATGGACCATGAGCTATACCTCTATCTGCAGCTTTGTCACGCAACAGCAAAGCTAGTTCAAACTTGATTTCTAATGCAATGATAATGAATATAGCAGCATAGAGACCCAAAAGCGACATTCTGGCCCCCTCTATAGCCAGCATGTTAGTGAACTTCTCAGCTTCATCCTCATCTGCAAAACTTTTGGCCCTTAATTGTCCTTCTAGCAGATAGGTGACTGGGAACAAGGCTACTAAGAAAGAGAACACCCATGGCAAAACCCTCGTGCTGGACTCAGATGGAAGATGTGTGAATACTATGAAGACAGCAGCAGAAACGATTGTTGCAACAAGAAGAGGATATAGAACAACTGCCTGGAAGAAGTACTGGACAGATATGTAGATGCCTAGTGTAATTCCAGCTCCCACTGCATACAAAGCTCTCAATTCAACAACATACTTCACTGGGATGATAGATGTAACTGCTGCTAAGGTAAGTACCCCTGTTGCTATGAGCAGCCATGATGGCCATGTGGGCTTAGATGCCACAAAACCATATATTGAAGTGTCATCGTCAGATAAATGTGCTGCCATGATCAGCTCCGACCGGTATACCCACGACAGTCTAACAGGAGGCTGCATAATCACAAAAAGAAGCCCTGTGGCCACAACAAGTCCCAGTAATCTCTTTGCTGACTGCAAGAAAATAATAAAATATAATCAGTTGGTGCAACCTTAAAAGTACATGCATAGTGTGCATTATCAAAGTAATGACTTGACACTCCAAATGAAATAGGTATAAAGCAAAAGGCTACAATATACTCCCTCCAGTCACCAAAATTAATGACTTATCATAGTGTGCATGAGAGAGAGAGAGAGAGAGAGAGAGAGAGAATAAATACTTCTTACCCCTGGGTGTAGTTACACCCATGTCTAATATACTACCATACGGAAGTATATATAATACTTTTTCGGTTTGAGTATGTTCCTACACTATCGAAGATACTTGATACTTCAAATCAAGTACGATGCGGATTTTCTACCCGCGTTGATAGCTACGCATGCAGTTAGAGCGATTAGATGTGGTACAAAGATTCGTGCTGCTGTTTGATATCGTTTAAACTTTAAACAACGAAAGAATATCTTTCCGGTGTTGTCCACGAAAAAGACAAAAGGGCACTCGTGCCCGGCTCCCACCAACATTGTCATTCATGAATAAAACAACACAGTAAAACGGCACCGGTGTCCGGCTCCATGATGCTTGTCCCTCAGCTCCCAGCCAGCCACCGCCCCTCGCCAAGATCAAGTCATACCTTCCCTAGGCCCATCGTCTCTAGTGCTAGACTGAGGGGTGTCCCCAACCACCACGGCAAGAGAGATAGTATACCACAGCGAAAAAGATCAAATCCTCGAGAACATTTGTGCAGAAAAAATGTCAGGATCTATAGAAGGTAGATCTATAGAAGGTAGAAGGCACGGGGGAGGAAAAAGATCAAATCCTCAATTAACAATCTGAAATCATATTCCCGTACGACATGTGGCTCTACAATAGCAACATTTGGATCTAATACAACACGATTTGGACCATGAACACCACGAGCAAAAAAAATTAGGCATATTAATTAAACTGCTCCCTCCGTCCCATAAAACAGGACTAAAATTTGTTAAATTTGGATGTATCTAGACACTAAATAGTACCTAGATACATCCAAATTTGTATCAATCTCCGACATGTTTCATGAGACGGAGGGAGTATTAGAGAAAAGATCTGGAACTTGATAAATTTTGATTCCAACAAAAGAAATTAAGAGACCCGAGATGAAAAATGTAAGAACGGATCTAGATGATGGATTCATACAAAAAAAATCCTTGGGGAAAGGATCGGATCTTGGTAAATCTTGATAACAATTAAAAATCAGGAAATTCAACAAAGAAAAAGTAAGAACGGATCTGGATCCAGCTAATTGTTCCGCCTGGCTCCATCTTACAGAGGCCAACAGCAAAGACGTGGGCGAGCGCCTCCGCCTCCATAAAAGGGTGTTGAGAACGCCAGCCTCCCCACTGCAGTGTGACCGACGTCAGCTCGCTCGTCCAGCTCCAGCTCTAGAGGATGCGGGGCAGTCAATCCACATGGTGAGACATGGAAGACCTCGTTGGGGGCGCCGGGACCCAGCAACGCACGTGGCGAGGTCGTTGTGGCCAGCCAGGAAGAGATCAACGAGGATCTTATGGATGGACGAGGGCACACCTGGAGTTTGTGGCTCACGGCAGGGTGGAGGAATGCTGGCGAACGCCAGCGGCAGGCACACTCAGTTGTGCTGGGGATAGGTGGGAGAGCGAGAGCATGTGGAGAGAGAGAGAGATAGAGTTCGGGTATCTATACCCCTGGGTAGCCCAATATTTTGCTATATATATATTTAACCTATACTAGCAAAATACCAGTGCGCTGCTAGGAGAAAATACGAGTTTATTAAAAAAAGCTTTAAACAGCCTGCAATGCTTCATTAACCATTATGCAACCTACTCGCCACATATTCGACTATCTGGTCTAGCTTATATCTCCCACAAAACTAATCTCGCTGTCTTGTCTTCTTCAACTTCATCTAATAAAATGAACATTTTTAAAAAAAATCAAGGGTACTCCAAAAAGTTGCCAAAATTCATAAAACAGAGTATATATAGTATTACAAAATAATACTCCCTCCGATCCATAATAAGTGTGGGAGATTTAGTAACTAACTTAGTATTAAATCTCTGACACTTATTATGGATCAGGCGTAATATTATTGTTCTGAAGTTTATCAAAAAGCTACCAGTAAGGAGCTAAAAAGATCATAATTGAAATTAAATCTAATGTGGTATTCTATTATATCTTTTTACTGGCATTTGTTTTGGGGTTTTTTAGAATTTATTTTTTCCTCAAAATTTATGTTTCTTTTATTTTATCTCCTTTTGTTGACTGCGCTATGAAGTGAGGATAATTGCACCGAAATCACCATTAAAACTGCCTTCACACTGCTGGTGAGCCATGGTAACAGCACTGCATGAGAATGCCTCTCGCGTTCACATGTAGTGTGCAAACCCCTGACATCTCGATCTTCCGTTCTTCCTTCAGACACTAATCCTGAGCGGTCACCATGCCAAAGCTTGATGTCACCATCACAGGGTAATTCGAATCAGCTCGATCCGTTAACATTGATTTCAATGGATGGGTACTCAATACTGAAACGGGCGGACAATACCATTCCACTCTACAATCTCTGAAGTTTTTCTACTTAAGTGTCAGAGCATTCGAAAATTCTGAAGATTGCAATTGCACATTGCACACTGCCAAATTTCATGTACAGAATCACAAGACAAAAATCGCACATTGCCACACTCCATGCTCTTGACACCTGGCTCGATCTCATTGCCCAACACCTCCAAGCCACTGAATTTACATCTCCAACATTATGGAAGCAGCACACGGGCTACCAAGATACTAGATATGGGGCTGAGAGGGAGGTGGTTGAGGCAGCCCTGAGCTGGAGGAGTTCGCAGGGAGGCAGAGCTGTACTTGTTCAAGCGGACAATTTGTCAAGCGGACAATTTGTACTGCAGTGCTCCGGGCGGTGGTGGAGCACCGGCCAGTCGGCCACAAAGCTCAGAAGGACAGCGACAGAGCACAAACTTCCGTCGGTGGGCGTGGATGAGGGCGAGGGGAGCGCCGACATGGTCACGGCACCCGCACCGGCACAACACATGTGGGCGGTGACACGGTCAACGACCTCCCGCTGGCGTTGGTAGCTGTCGTTCCCATCCTTCCCGCGGAAGGTGCTCCCACCCAAGCTCCATCTCCGAGGAGAGCGTTCCAGGTTAGAGCAAGTCAGGATGTGGGAGTCTTACCATGACGGGAACATGGTCCGACATTGGACGGACGTGAGAAACACTCCTCAGGCCTCAAGCGCGTGGCGTGGAGAGGCGCCCTTCGTACCGGGCCATCCCGTCCAGCGCGAGGCGACACTACTATCACGTACGGCAGTGAGGCGGCCCAAGGGGATGGAACCGCCGGTGAAGCTTGGCGTGATTGAGCTCACGGCTTCGTACCTCATGTTGGGCTTTTCGGAGACGATGCCGAGTGGCGCCCCAAACGGAGCTTGGCCTTCCCATCCGACGCGAGGCGACACTACTATCCCGTACGGCGGCGAGGCAGCCCAAGGGGATGGAACCGCCGGTGAAGCTTGGCGCCATTGAGCTCGCGGCTTCGTACCTCATGGTGGGCTTCTCGAAGACGATGTCGAGTGGCACCCCAAAAAGAGAAACAATTTGTTTGTTTTGGTTGCAATCTCTACAGAAGTTTTGTCCCACATCGGTAAGCTGGCTTTGCCGATGATGTACGGGCGATGGCAGGTTTATTTGACGTGCGAAAACTTAGAGCCGGTTTTTTTACCTACCGACACCACCAATTGCAATTTAATAGTAAAGACATATATACATATATATGGCTATCTTACCAGAAATTTAATGTGGTGTTGTAATATTTTGTTCTCTCTATTCGTTTTTTGTTTTCTACTCCCTCCATTCGTTTTTTATTGAATCTGATTTAGTACAACTAGAAAGGGAACGGAGAGAGTATTTGACTGTCATCTAATTCTCTCTTGGGGCAGCTGTTTATTTTCTCTATCTTAATGAAATGGGAAGAGCACCTGCCTTTTACATAAACAAAAATACTGAAAGGTTCAGACTCCAAACTTTAAAATCCATATGCTTACTGGCCTCTCGTAATCATGCTCAAGAAGAACCTAAATGCTTGCATATAACTACATGATGTCATGTTGACCTTACATTGACAAGCAGGGATTATTTCAAGCATTTACCTAGCGTAACAAAACTAAAAGGCGAGGGCTGTAACTTCCAAAGATACTCTTACGACTTCACATTATTTAATTACTTTGTGCATGCTACATGAAGAAAAGTACTTAATTGAAGAATGACGTACAAGTGGGATCCTTTGTATAAACTCTTGATATAAGTATGGAGTTATCTAATTCAAAATCCAACGGATGGAAAGCATTCTCCAGTGTTCCAGGGCAAAAGACTAAAAGTAACATTATCTCATCAAACAGCTGGCATTGCGTCTACAAGACTCTATTTTCAGTTCAAAAAACATCAGACAATATTGAAACTAACACACAACTCAAACATGTCAAAGTTCATAGACTTGCATCGTCATTTTTCTGGACACATTCTCATCTAATTTACTGGGGCAGGTCAAATCACTATGTAAAACCAAAAGCAATGTCAATCACTTGGGCATTCTCAAAACGCTACAAATTTTCTTGCGATATGGGGCTAATGATTGTATGTCAATGTACAACATTTCAGAGTTGTAAGAGTAAAACATTAATGTCTGGAAAATCAACAAACTCTCAATAGATCTTCGTTGAGTAGTTGAGAAAATTCACGTTAGTGTGCAAGTATAGCAGTAAACCGTGAATAGATAATAACGTCAAAGAAGCTTTTTTGGGAAGAATGATCTTTTAAAACAGAATAAAATGCCAAGTATCAATTACCTGAGCATGAGGGAAATGGAGAGCCACTATTGGGATGCAAGCAACACCAGTCAATAGAATATATGACCCCAAAAGAAGTCCATCTGAAGGAGGCCTTCCATTCCACCACTGTAAAGCTTCAAAAACTGTTTCGCGACAGAGCCATGCAGAAAAGGCTACTACGGATGCATGGAAATAAGCTTGCCAAATCTTCATCATTGGAGCCCCTTTGGACTTGTCTCTGGAAGGCAGGAAGACTGTTCAGTGAAGAAGTGAAGATATTCAGCTAGAGGCCTAGAACATGAAGTTAAAGCAGGTACCTGTAAAGAAGTAGAGGAGGGGTGACAGCAAGTAGTAAAACAGCTGAAACCCATACCACCGATCTTGACGTGATAAACAACATTGATAATTTTGATGAATAGAGACAAGTCAGGACCCAAGCAGCTTTGGGCCCAAGTCTCTGGTCAACAGATAATCTTCTTACAAGAGCCAACCCGAAAAAGGTTGTGATCAAAACCATATAATTTGGATACATTATATCATCCTCAAATCCAAAGTAGTACATGGTAGCATAGTTGAAGAGTCGGTTCTCAATGTAGCATAGCAATAATGCATGACCAATAAGACCAAGTTCCACAAGAAAGCGCAGTTTTGTTGGGAGAAGTGCCAAACCAGGAACAGCCATTGCCATGATGACAGCTGCGACAATGTACTTGACGAACGATTTCATTGGCATGCCAGCAATCCAAATATTTAGATCCCAATAGTTATGCACTACAAACCAAAGGACCATCAAGCTTGATATTGCCACAAATGTGAAGTATGATGACAAGCTTTTCTTAGTAAAGAACCTCGCCACATAATAGCCAGAAAGCATTGGGAGTGGAAGGAACTGCAAATAGATCAATGAGGAGTTCAATAGATGGAACAGCAAAACAACAGAGAGCAGCTTGGAAATAGTCATATAGATGCTGACAAACAGCAGCTTCCAAGATAGTCATATAGAAGCTGAAACTTCAAGGACAGGTAGTAAATAAAAGCAACACCAATAAAAATAGTTATTCTCTAGGTATCCATACTAGGACAACTGGGTTGCAGTTTCAACGGGACATGTTGTTGTGTCATTACTAAAAGACCAGACTAAGATTAGATTGTGTCAATAGATCTCAAGCGAAAAAATCAATCCTATGGGCAATCTCCAAAAAAAATTATCAATGCACACCGTGTCATGCCAATCCAACCTAGTCGACCATGCAAGAAATGTGTCTCTAGTCTCTACATACCCAGCCACCTTAAGACACTTTCAGTGAGAAAGACCCTATTAGCACACATCCTACTGATTCCATGAACGCCCATATGTTCAGGGACTTCATTCACTATGAAACTGGAACAACTGAAGCAGACCAAAAACATCATTTCATCAATGTTACATAACAATACATTCATGTGTTAATTAAATAGTGAAACCTGTCATATCAGGGCAGGGCAACTTTCAGCCAGTACAGATGTGTCAGCTTTAATACAGATAATAAATAATTTCTCAAAGTAAAATAAACAGCAAAATTGAAGAGCACCAACAACAAGAAGCCATTGCCATGTATTACCGGACAACTTTGATATGGGAACAGAACGAACTAATGTTGATTAAAATATGGATGATAATATTCACCAAGACAACAGTTATTTCTGAACAGATTAGTGCTGAATCATGAACTCTAAACTGAAAATTCTAATCAAGCCTGGCCACCAAAAGGGCAGATATCACTTAGTATTCATCATATGAGGATCATCCAGAACAACTGCCAAAAAAAATGCATGACCTACATTAAGTCAAACACTTAAAGGGGTCTACGTGTCACCTTGAAACAAATGGGACAGTGACTAAGATGGACAGCCAACCACAAGCATACAGATCAAAGGCAATGAAAAAGAAAATTATTTTACTTAGAGGTTAACTCCTTAAAAGGATGTATAAAACTAGCTGAGAAAGAAAGAGTGAAGCACCAATATTAGTATCTAACAACTAGTATATAACAATTTAACATACAGCAATAATTATTAACTTAGATGCACCAAAGACTACAAGGGTTTTGATCAATTTCATAATTTATAATACGTACAAGATTTGCTTTACTCTTTAGTTTATAACAGGTGTTAGTTCAAGATAGCATGCGATGTCGCTAAGAATAATAAGTTGAACAAATAAAAACACAGATTAGAATATTTCAGAACGTATTACAAATAAACATTTGAGTTGTGCTAAAGTAGATTACAAAGTTGGAATGCGGATATCACAATGAAGCAGATTGTAACATACCACGAGAGGGAATCCAATGACTAGAGAACCTGCTCCACTGACAAGCACGGCCAACCCCGTAAAAGCCAGCGAGCTAGCTGCATCTCCAACCTTGCCAGCAGCATGTGCTGCCAGACCCAAAGCCCCACCAAGCATGGTGACGGTGACAAGCAGGTAATTCAGTGGCGGGGGTGCATGGATGTACCTTCCAAAGGCGTGAAATACAACTCGAACCTCTAGGCAGAGGACCACTAGAACAAGTGCAACGAAGCCATTGGTGATCCTTATGTGATCCATTGTGCGTGTATCCCTGGTAATCCACCACAGGGCACCTCGTGTAGATGCATAGAGCTGGAACAAGAATGGTACAAAGAAGAGCAGAAGCAGATCACACACATTGGCCCATGATGCAAATAGTGTGGCGTGGTGAGACGCAGCATGGAACAGCACTGGCACGAAGAGTAGATACAAGGCATGCACACAGCTCTCCAGCGGGCCAAGGATGCCATCACTGTCCTGCAATGGAGCATCCTGTTTTCGGTTCTTGAAGCTAGACGGGCGGGGTATGGAGAAAAGCCAGTAGAAGAGCATGGTGAATGTGGCGAGATAGTAGGAAGCATTAGTCATGCCGACTGCAGAGACAACTGCCCATGTGAAGATTGCAGGCGCTGCAATAGGCACGCACGCAAAGAGGAGGCGCTCGAGCGCGGCAACGATTGTAGGGTTCTCAAGCTGGATCCAGCGGAATTGGAGGGACGCCCAGACGCCTATGAGGAAGGAGGTCTCGGCGCAGAGGAGCAGCGCAAGTAGCGTGAGGGGCAGCGTGGTGGAAGCAGCGGACGAGAGGGATGCTGAGAAGAAGAATGCGACGTCAGCAGCGAGCAGTGCCGCCCAGACTGTGAAGAAGGCGGCCTGCCGGAGCCGCAGCGCGTCGAGAAGGTAGGCCGCGGCGAGCCCAACGGCGAGGACGGCGAAGACGGGGATGCCACCGAGGTCGAGGAGGAAGGCGGCGGCCGGCGCGAGCGCCGCCGAGATGCGCGCGTTGTGGGCAAAGCCCGGAGGCGCCGCGGCACGGGGCCCGGCGGCTGAGGCGGAGGAGTTGGGCCTGGAGGTAGGGGAAGGGAAAGAGAGGAGGGGTTTGGGGGAAGAGGTGGAGTTGCGGCGGTCGTGGTGCGGCGAGGGGGACGAGGACGGGGCGCGAGTGGAGGAGAAGGTCGGAGTGGAGACTGACGGGGAGAAGGGGAGGCGCCCGTGGCGGGAGCTGGAGCTGGAGGCAGATAGATCCATGGCGGGGCGGTAGTGGTGTCGACCGAAGGCGGGCGGGATCTAGGGTTTGGGTTTGGGAGGCATCGGCGGCGGCGGGAGAGGAAGAAGAAGATTGGCGACGGGGATGGTCGAGATTCGAGAATGGAGACGAGATCTCAAGGAGGGAATGGGGAAGTCGCTATACGTACGAAGAAAATCAATCCTCGTGAATTCTTAAGACTAGACAGACAGATGGGTCCACGCACGTCAGCTACAGTACCTTGAGGAGTTGATGTGGGGCTTGAAAAACAATCAAATTGGGTTTTCTCACGACTTATTCTCCCCCTTCTTCCTCTCAAGGAGCTACAGTACCTTGAGAGTCTTCCACCTCCCACCGGGCCAATCCAAGGCCTTCTCTGCCGGAATAGCCGGCCGGAGAAGGCTGAAGAGAGGCGCTGGAGTACATATTCTTAGGTCTAGGGTCAAATCGAGTCTAGGTTTAGTTTGTTCCCAAGTGGAGTCTGGCGAGATGCCGTCGAGGATTTGGTCGCCGGGAAATCGAAGCTGCTTCCCGGGGCTGCAAGAGGTGGTGCTGCTTCCCATGGAGCTCCGATGGACGGAGCCGAAGATGGGTGGCGGCGGCGCCCCTGCATCCTCCCCAATAAGCTTGTCTGCCTCTTCTTTGATGAGGCTGGCATCGCTGCGGTCCTCCTTCTTTTGAGCCACCATGGAGGTGGAGATGAGGAGGAATCCCTTGGCGACGCTAGCGGATCAAAGATCTGGTGCCCTGGAGCATATCCTCCCCCTCGAGCGCAACACATGGTGGCCTCTCGCGCCGCCATGATCTCAGGCCAAGAAGGTGGCCCAAAGTCAACCTCCAGTTCGGAGGCCCTCTCGATCCGCCGTTGGGGCTCGACGCCTCCACAAGGCCAAGTGGTTCGTCCCCGGCCTTGCGCAGGTAGCCAACGGCGGGATCTCGTCGTCGGTCGGGAGTTCTCGAGCAACCTGCTCCTGGAGCTCGGCGGAAACGCCTTGAGCTCGCCGGCGTCTGGTGGTGGTGAAGCCCCTGTTCTTGATCGCTTTTTAATTTTTCTCCCTGGTGTGTTTTCTGTAAAAAAGAAGGCCTTATCTTCAAATCTTAGGTTTCCTAGGGCAATAGACGACATAGGGCCTTTTTGTAACTTGTACCTGCCACGTGCTATGGAATGAAAGCTCCACCGGGATCTCGACCCCGCCTGTGTTCAAAAAAATGTGGGGCTTGAAGTTTCAGATGCGGAAGTTGGTGCCTGCGGAAAATCCAGAGTTGATCAACGAGGATCACCTCCCGATGAGTGCAGGAATGCAGTGTTTCCTGAATTTCCATGGCTTTGAAGTCAAACCAAATATGATGGTGAGCCCATCGATCATCACCTCTTTCCTATATGTGTGGCATCCAAGTGCATCCTGCTTTATTGGTTCATGTGTTTATTTTTCACTGACCAAAGTATATGCAATAAATAAAATGCGCGGATTTGTGTGTCAACTGTCAAGTAGATAGATAGAAATGAGAAGAAACAGGGGACGATTAGGTCCTGACAATGCGGTGAGGAAGGAGGGAGAGTAGGGGCATGGATTACAGTTATATATGCAATAACATTGTTTCCACAATTTTGCATGCACGTGTTTTCTTTCCCGTATTATTGACGTAGCAATGCTCTTTATATCCAGGTTACTAAACGTATCATTGAGATGGCAGACGTCATATACGAGTGTGATTTTTGTGTGAACAAATATAAAGATAATTACATTTTGTGCGGTGCTTCTGAGCATATTAAGAAAATTTCCCACATCGATACTAGTGGCTGGGATCTAATGAAACTTGCGACCGCGCTTAAGATGATATGTTACCCTGAAAAAAAATTGAAGCTGCCACACGGGTAAGCAGTAATATCATGTGGATGTGCATGCACTAGATGTCAGCTTTTCATTCAGCTAATGCCAACGTGTTTCTTTCTTTCTTTCTTTCAGTTGTTCCAAAAACAACAGTTGAAGAGGTTCAGGGATGATGCACCTAAATATAAGTGTAAAATCATGAACGTGCCTTGCTTGAAAATATATAATGAAATGTACAATGCCCGTAAAATTAGGCTTGATGCGGCTAAAGTTCTGCTCGGTTTGCTCAAGCGGGCTGAAAAGGCATATGAAGCTGAAAATGCATTTGAAGCTGCAAGAGATCATAAAATTGGTCATCTAGCTCCACTCCCTTGAGCTCCTTGTCTCCTGGATGTTATTTGTAATTTTATTTTCACTGGGTTGTAATAGCTTATTACTTGAACCTTCCGTTGTCCACTTTGGTTGGTTGTATCACTACCTTTGTTGGCTTTATTTATGAAGTCAGGCATATGCCTTTTCTTTAAAAAAAAAGTTTGCCCTGGTATAAACCATGTTATGATTGATGAACAGAATAGAGTGAAACGGATGGATTTCAGCAAAACATAAGGAAATATAGATATGCTTCCCGCTCTATATGAACACATTAAAACGTATAATAAGGTAAAAAATAACAAGGAAATGAAAGCATGCAAACACTTCTCCATAGTTTTGTGGCAAGTTAATTTTGCTTTACTTGTTAGTTGTTGTTAAAACTAGTATATCATAATTTTCAACTATTAGTTTCATTTTGTTGTTAAAATAAAATGGACCGATAGTTCTTCTATTTTTAATCAGGTTCCACCAACTCTGGCACTGATTGATGCACTCATTGTAGATATATACTCAGATCTCCAACGATCCACTTCACATGACAAACAAACCAACCTTTTTTTAACCACGAACAGGCATTTTGTCCATGGACATACACCTTTGAAGGGTTAATTTGTTATTACTACACTTAGCATGGAATATTCTGTATTCGTTGTGCTTTACATTGTGATAAAAGCACAACATACTACTCCCACCAATTCCAAATACATGTAAATTTAGTCAAAAAGTTATTTATTTTTAAGTTTGACCAAGTATGTGTACACAAATATGAGGATCTACAATACCAAATGAATCCAATATATCCACCATTATACGTATTTTCATGATGTATTTATTTAATATGTAGGTGTTGGTATTCCTTTTGTATACTTGGTCGAACCTGGAACACATTGACCTTTTGACTAGTCCGGGACTCAAGGTCATGAAGGTCAACCCCTAATAAGATGTGGCCCAATCTTCACAAATCGACACGTGAGGGCGAAGAACACGTGATGGACACAACACAATGGAAGACAAACACCGAATCACTTCATACAAACTGGTTTGATCTCCATGGCCCAATCCACCAACCCGAAATCAGGTGAGAGATCGACTACCGATAGAATCCTACGCGAGAGATTGGCAAAACCTTGATAGAATCATACATGGGGAGAGAGTAGCACCAAGTATAATCCCTTCAAGGCAGATACCTAGTGGCTACTAGAATCCACATACATGAGAGATCAAGTGATTGGGAAACTCGTGTACAACTCTAGTAAATGAATCTCGGTGGAGGCCTTCAAATCCCATTTGGGACAAGAGCACATGCTCGTGTCTATTCTCAATCTTTTCTAATCTCAAAACTGAACCATAGGGTCTATTTGTAGTGCTAGAGACGAAAGGATATGCGACTCGATAAAATTACATGGCCATGACCCAATATCTACACAAAGGCAGTCACATCTGGTTTCAAGTTGGTTAGACCGACTCATGGACCGTGGTCTGATCAACCTAGAGTGGGAGCAGGTTCCAATCGAATGCAAACTTTATCCCGTCCGGTCTTGATTTGGCCACGGTCTAGTATGAACTGGGCGATCCAGTGAGCTGGTCTGGTGTCCGGGTCGGTTGACCCAAGCTGGGACCGGTTGGACCCTCCATCTGAATCCATTCCATTGCTAGTTGACTGGTTTTGGCATCGACCGGTCGAGTCTTCTTTCCCCGGTATGGTGGCAGCGTCAACTAACCAGTTGTGGCACCGTAATTACTTTTTCAGCTCCTTCTCCTCTTACCCTCTCATGGTGACTCAAACCTGAGAATGTAAAACACATTGGAGATTACTTGTGATCTTGGTGTTGAGTGTTTAAACAATCTCTAAAAGTTTATTTGATAAAGTAAACCTTTGCCATTTGAGATTATTGAATTAAAAATCCATCTAGCTCATTCTACTTATAAACAATCTGTGGGAATTAAATAAAATATTGTTGTAAATATCAAAGGATGTCCCACACTTATTGATCTTGTTTTGAAGATCTTATAGCGCCTATAATTTTTGGTAGGCCATTTTTGAGAATAATGAACCTTGATTAATTTGCATGAAGGGAATGTGAGAATATGATTACCCTCTAGAGAACCATTTGTATTTCACTTCCATAGAAACAAGAAGGGTAAAAAACATGAAGATGGGATCATAACCTTAAGAGCTAATTACTTTGGAGGGTTGTTCCACTCTAAAACCAAAATAATCACCATCTAGGTCAAGCTGACATGGGAGGCTGATACGTCTCAAACGTATCTATAATTTCTTATGTTCCATGCTACTTTATTGATGATACCTACATGTTTTATACACATTATATGTCATTATTATGCGTTTTCCGGAACTAACCTATTGACGAGATGCCGAAGGGCCAGTTGCTCGTTTTCGTTGTTTTTGGTTCCAGAAATCCTAGTAAGGAAATATTCTCGAATCGGACGAAATCAATGCCCGAGCATCCTATTTTTCCACGAAGCTTCCAGAACACCCGAGAGCCACCAGAGGGGAGCCCTGGTGGGCCCAGATGATAGGGCAGCGCGGCCAGGGCCCGGGCCGCGCCCCCCTGTTGTGTCATCGCCTCGTCGACCTTCCGACTCCGCCTCTTCGCCTATATAAAGGTCCCTGACCTAAAACACGATACGGGAAAAGCCACGATACGAGAAAAGTTCCAGAGCCGCCGCCATCGCGAAGCCAAGATCTGGGGGACAGGAGTCTCTGTTCCGGCACGCCGCCGGGACGGGGAAGTGCCACCGGAAGGCTCCTCCATCGACATCACCGCCATCTTCATCAACGCTGCTGTCTCCCATGAGGAGGGAGTAGTTCTCCAACGAGGCTCGGGGCTGTACCGGTAGCTATGTGGTTAATCTCTCTCCTATGTACTTCAATACAATAATCTCATGAGCTGCCTTACATGATTGAGATTCATATGATGATGCTTGTAATCTAGATGTCATTATGCTAGTCAAGTGGGTTTTACTTATGTGATCTCCGGAGACTCCTTGTCCCACGTGTGTAAAGGTGACGAGTGTGTGCACCGTGTGGGTCTCTTAGGCTATATTTCACGGAATACTTATTCACTCGTTATGAATGGCATAGTGAAGTGCTTATTTATATCCCTTTATGATTGCAATGTGTTTTGTATCACAATTTATCCGTGTGCTACTCTAGTGATGTTATTAAAGTAGTTTATTCCTCCTGCACGGTGTAATGGTGACAGTGTGTGCATCATGTAGTACTTGGCGTAGGCTATGATTGTGATCTCTTGTAGATTATGAAGTTAACTATTGCTATGATGGTATTGATGTGATCTATTCCTCCTTTCGTAGTGTGAAGGTGACAGTGTGCATGCTATGTTAGTACTTGGTTTGGTTATGTTGATCTGTCATGCACTCTAAGGTTACTTAAACATGAACATTGAATATTGTGGAGCTTGTTAATTCCGGCATTGAGAGTTCGTGTAATCCTACACAGTTAGTGGTGTTCATCATCCAACAAGAGGGTGTAGAGTCTAGCATCTATTTATTTATTCTGTTATGTGATCAATGTTGAGAGTGTCCACTAGTGAAAGTAGGATCCCTAGGCCTTGTTCCTAAATACTGAAATCGCTGCTTGTTTACTGTTCTACTGCATGTTTACTTCCTACAATATTACTACCATCAACTGCACGCCAGCAAGCACTTTTCTGGCGCCGTACTACTGCTCATATTCATTCATACCACTTGTATTTCACTATCTCTTCGCCGAACTAGTGCACCTATTAGGTGTGTTGGGGACACAAGAGACTTCTTGCTTTGTGGTTGCAGGGTTGCATGAGAGGGATATCTTTGACCTCTTCCTCCCCGAGTTCGATAAACCTTGGGTGATCCACTTAAGGGAAACTTGTTGCTGTTCTACAAACCTCTCGCTCTTGGAGGCCCAACACCGTCTACAAGAATAGAAGCACCCGTAGACATCAAGCTATTTTCACGGCGCCGTTGCCGGGAGGAAAGGTAAAAGGCTCTCATATTTCGGTCCCGGGTAAAGTACTTTTCTCGGCGCCGTTGTGTGAGTGTTCGAAGCTATTTCCTTTAGATCCCGCAATTGCATCTTTTTGTTTCTTGTTTACACTAGTTAGGCATAATGGACAACAATGAGCTTCTTATTCTATTTCCTGATTTAAGACATGGATGGTTTGATGCGAAAATTAAAAAACCTATGGAACACATTAGTATGAACACTTTGAACACCATTGTTGCTAATGATATGGAAAATTCTAAGCTTGGGGAAGCTGGCTTTGATGAGCATGACATTTTTAGTCCCCCAAGCATTGAGGAGAAAATTTACTTTGATGATACTTTGCCTCCTATTTATGATGATTATAATGATAGTGATCTTTTGGTGCCGCCTACTATGGAGAGTAAATTTTATTATGATTATACTATGCCTCCAACACTTGATGAGAATAATAATGATAGCTACTTTGTTGAATTTGCTCCCACTACAACTAATAAAATTGATTATGCTTATGTGGAGAGTAATGATACTTTTATGCATATGAATAAGAATGCTTTATGTGATAGTTATATTGTTGAGTTTGTTCATGATGCCTCTGAAAATTATTATGAGAGAGGAAAATATGGTTGTAGAAATTTTCATGTTACTAAAACACCTCTCTATATGCTGAAATTTTTGAAGTTACACTGGTTTTATCTTCCTATGCTTGTTACTTTGCTCTTCATGAACTTGTTTATTTACAATATTCCTATGCATAGGAAGCATGTTAGACTTAAATTTGTTTTGAATTTGCCTCTTGATGCTCTCTTTTGCTTCAACTCTTATTTCTTGCGAGTGCATCATTAAAACTGCTGAGCCCATCTTAATGGCTATAAAGAAAGAACTTCTTGGGAGATAACCCATGTGTTTATTTTACTACAGCAATTTTTATTTTGTTGAGTCTTGGAAGTTGTTTACTACTGTAGCAACCTCTCCTTATCATGTTTTTGTCCCAAGTAAAGTCTCTATGGTAAAGTTGATGCTAGATTTGGATTGCTGCGCAGAAACAGCATTGTTGTCTGTCACAAATTCGCGCAGAAGTCTCTGTAAAAAAAATCAAAAAAATCTGCAAATTTTCGTGTGTGATCCTCAGATATGTACGCAACTTTCATTAGTTTTGAGTTTTTCCGTTTGAGCAAGTTAAGTGCCCCTTCCATGTTCGTCTTTACGGACTGTTCTGTTTTTGACAGATTCTGCCTTTTATTTCGCATTGCCGCTTTTGTTAAGTTGAATGAGTTTCTTTGTTCCATTAACTTTCGAAGTTTTGTGCAATGTCCGAAGTGTTAAGAATGATTGTGTCACCTCTGAACATGTGAATTTTTGATTGTGCACTAACCCTCTAATGAGTTTGCTTAAAGTTTGGTGTGGAGGAAGTTTTCAAGGGTCAAGAGAAGAGGGTGATATAAGATCAAGAAGAGTGAAAAGCCTAAGCTTGGGGATGCCCCCGTGGTTCATCCCTGCATATTTCAAGAAGACTCAAGCGTCTAAGCTTGGGGATGCCCAAGGCATCCCCTTCTTCATCGACAACTTATCAGGTTTCTTCTCTTGAAACTATAATTTTATTCCGTCACATCTTATGTACTTTACTTGGAGCGTCTGTTTGTTTTTGTTTTGTTTGAATAAGTTCATCCTTGTGTGGGAGAGAGACACGCTCCGCTGGTTCATATGAACACATGTGTTCTTAGCTTTTAATGTTCATGGCGAAGGTTGAAACTGCTTCGTTAATTGTTATATGGTTGGAAACGGGAAATGCTACATGTAGTAATTGATAAAATGTCTTGGATAATTTGATAATTGGCAATTGTTGTGCTCATGTTTAAGCTCTTGCATCATATACTTTGCACCCATTAATGAAGAAATACATAGAGCTTGCAAAAATTTGGTTTGCATAATTGGTCTCTCTAAGGTCTAGATAATTTCTAGTAAAGAGTTTGAACAACAAGGAAGACGATGTAGAGTCTTATAATGTTTACAATATGTCTTTTATGTGAGTTTTGCTGCACCGGTTCATCCTTGTGTTTGTTTCAAATAAACCTTGCTAGCCTAAACCTTTTATCGAGAGTGAATACTTCTCATGCATCCAAAATCCTTGAGCCAAAAACTATGCCATTTGTGTCCACCATACCTACCTACTACATGGTATTTCTCCGCCATTCCAAAGTAAATTGCTTGAGTGCTATCTTTAAACAATTCAAAAGTTATTACCTCTTATTTGTGTTAATGTTTTATAGCTCATGAGGAAGTATGTGGTGTTTATATTTCAATCTTGTTGGGCAACTTTCACCAATGGACTAGTGGCTTCATCCGCTTATCCAATAATTTTGCAAAAAGAGCTGGCAATGGGGTTCCTAGCCCCGAATTAATTAACTTTCATAAAGTTACAAATAGACACTCCTCCATGGTATGTGATTGTTGGTCGGCACCCGAGGATTCGGTTAGCCATGGGTTGAGAAAGCAAAGGTGGGGAGGAGTGTCATCTAAATAAAACTAAAATAAAAAGTCACTCCTTCATGGTATGAGATTGTTGGCAGGCGCCCGAGGATTCGGTTAGCCATGGTTTGTGAAAGCAAGGTTGGAAGGAGTGCCACCCAAAAATAAAATTTCATGGGAGCCGCTCTTTGAAAGTCTGTCCGGCAAGGGGGTTAGAGTGCCCACTACCATTCGTTGACAACAACAAACACCGCTCAAAACTTTACTTTTTATGCTCTCTTTATGTTTTCAAAATAAAAACTCTAGCACAAATATAGCAATCAATGCTTCCCTCTGCGAAGGGCCTTTCTTTTACTTTTATGTTGAGTCAGTTCACCTATCTCTTTCCACCTCAAGAAGCAAACACTTGTGTGAACTGTGCATTGATTCTTACATACTTGCATATTGCATTTGTTATATTACTCTATGTTGACAGTTATCCATGAGATATACATGTTACAAGTTGAAAGCAACCGCTGAAACTTAATCTTCCTTTATGTTGCTTCAATACCTTTTACTTTGAATTATTGCTTTATGAGTTAACTCTTATGCAAGACTTATTGATGCTTGTCTTGAAGTACTATTCATGAAAAGTCTTTGCTTTATGATTCATTTGTTTACTCATGTCATTACCATTGTTTTGATCGCTGCATTCATTACATATGCTTACAATAGTATGATCAAGGTTATGATGGCATGTCACTTAAGAAATTATCATTGTTATCGTTTACCTACTCGAGGGCGAGTAGGAACTAAGCTTGGGGATGCTTGATACGTCTCAAACGTATCTATAATTTCTTATGTTCCATGCTACTTTATTGATGATACCTACATGTTTTATACACATTATATGTCATTATTATGCGTTTTCCGGAACTAACCTATTGACGAGATGTCGAAGGGCCGATTCTGTTTTCTGCTGTTTTTGGTTCCGTAAATCCTAGTAAGGAAATATTCTCGAATCGGACGAAATCAATGCCCAAGCATCCTATTTTTCCACGAAGCTTCCGTAACACCCGAGAGCCACCGTAGGGGAGCCCCGGTGGGCCCAGATGATAGGGCGGCGCGGCCAGGGCCTGGGCCGCGCCCCCCTAATGTGTCATCGCCTCGTCGACCTTCCGACTCCGCCTCTTCGCCTATATAAAGGTCCCTGACCTAAAACACGATACGGGAAAAGCCACGATACGAGAAAAGTTCCAGAGCCGCCGCCATCGCGAAGCCAAGATCCGGGGACAGGAGTCTCCGTTCCGGCACGCCGCCGGGACGGGGAAGTGCCACCGGAAGGCTCCTCCATCGACATCACCGCCATCTTCATCAACGATGCTCGTCTCCCATGAGGAGGGAGTAGTTCTCCATCGAGGCTCGGGGCCGTACTCGGTAGCTATGTGGTTAATCTCTCTCCTATGTACTTCAATACAATAATCTCATGAGTCTGCCTTACATGATTGAGATTCATATGATGATGCTTGTAATCTAGATGTCATTATGCTAGTCAAGTGGGTTTTACTTATGTGATCTCCGGAGACTCCTTGTCCCACGTGTGTAAAGGTGACGAGTGTGTGCACCGTGTGGGTCTCTTAGGCTATATTTCACAGAATACTTATTCACCGTTATGAATGGCATAGTGAAGTGCTTATTTATATCCCTTTATGATTGCAATGTGTTTTGTATCACAATTTATCCGTGTGCTACTCTAGTGATGTTATTAAAGTAGTTTATTCCTCCCGCACGGTGTAATGGTGACAAGTGTGTGCATCGTGTAGTACTTGGCGTAGGCTATGATTGTGATCTCTTGTAGATTATGAAGTTAACTATTGCTATGATGGTATTGATGTGATCTATTCCTCCTTTCGTAGTGTGAAGGTGACAGAGTGTGCATGCTATGTTAGTACTTGGTTTGGTTATGTTGATCCGTCATGCACTCTAAGGTTACTTAAACATGAACATTGAATATTGTGGAGCTTGTTAACTCCGGCATTGAGGGTTCGTGTAATCCTACACGCTTAGTGGTGTTCATCATCCAACAAGAGGGTGTAGAGTCTAGCATCTATTTATTTATTCTGTTATGTGATCAATGTTGAGAGTGTCCACTAGTGAAAGTAGGATCCCTAGGCCTTGTTCCTAAATACCGAAATCGCTCGCTTGTTTACTCGTTCTACTCGCATGTTTACTTCCTACAATATTACTACCATCAATCGCACGCCAAGCAAGCACTTTTTCGGCGCCGTAATATCGCTCATATTCATTCATACCACTTGTATTTCACTATCTCTTCGCCGAACTAGTGCACCTATTAGGTGTGTTGGGGACACAAGAGACTTCTTGCTTTGTGGTTGCAGTGGTTGCATGAGAGGGATATCTTTGACCTCTTCCTCCCTGAGTTCGATAAACCTTGGGTGATCCACTTAAGGGAAACTTGCTGCTGTTCTACAAACCTCTGCTCTTGGAGGCCCAACACTGTCTACAAGAATTGAAGCACCCGTAGACATCAGAGACAACTCACGTGAAAATAAGAAGTTTTTTGTTAGTGTTAGTGTTAGTGTTTGTTTTGTTTTTATTTATGTGTGCTAATAAGGAGTGCTCAAAGATCCTATCCAAAGAGGAGAAGAACATGTGAATCTCACTCCATTTTATTCACTAACACGTGGTCAACGAAAGTAGTGCTTTGGTTATATATTTTAATGTCCTGTTCAAAGTTTAGTTGATGTGAAAAGCCGTGTATAAAATTCTACTAAGGAAAATTAGTTTTGCAGACTCACAGAGGCCTTAACGTACCACATGCCCATACTGCACGCTGAGCGGCACGAGCGGCGCCGACACGTAGGGTGTCGGCGTAGGGAAGAACCCCGAGGCAAACTGCGACGTGCCGAGGTACAGAGGGCGCGAGGAGGAGGACGCAACCATCTGGCTCATGTTGCTATCGGCGAGGATCGCCGCGAGCTGAGGCGGGGTGAAGGGTGGCGCTGACATAGGCATCCCCAATGGGCCTGCCGAAGAAAGTACCCGGGGTTTACTGGAGGCCCATGACCCGAAGTTTTACATAGTTTGGAAAGATAGAATTGTATTAGGAATATCAACTTGTAAATATCGCGGGACGGTTCAGAAACCCTCCCGGATTCTGTAACTTGTACATCACAAAACCTTCGGCTCCGCCTCCTATATAAGGGGGAGTCGAGGGACAAAGAGAGGATCGATTCATTGTTTCACGCAACCCTAGTTTTCATAGCAGTGTTGACGTCAGAAACCCCCTGGCGGGCAGAGACGGGCAACACCGTAGAGCCGGGAACAACTAGGGCTGCGGCTGGCCCCAGTCCCTCAGAGCGACGGCCCGCAAAGCCTCCTGGTCGCACGCGCCGATGTTTATCACAAGGGCGTGCCACCCGACCTATACCCGGTCGGGAAGGTGTGGATGATGCCTCGCTTAGTTTCCGCGGAGGCACACACGTAAACATTAAATACGAGCCTCGATCGGCTCTCGAGTTATCCCGTGAATCGGCTCAAAGAGCCGATCCACCCATGATTCGGACGAGGTGTCCGAATATATGGTGGTCCCGCTTGATCAAGGTAAAGCTAATGAGATCTACGACGATTTAGGGTTTTCACCGCATAATCGGATCATCCTACTCGAGATTGGGCCTCGCGCTCGCGCACGGTGATCATAAGCCGATCCTAGACAGGGCCTAAAAACCAACACGAGGTTGATCCCGGAACATCCGTTCTAGGACTAGCAAACGCCACCCTACACGCCGCCGGATCCTCCGACCCCTTGTAAGGCCTAACTATTGCGGATATTAAACTAATCCTTGATGAACAAGGAGCAACCGTAACGGATCGGATCTACCAAACTATGATCAAGCGGGTGCCGCCCCTACACCTAAGATAGGTGTAAGGGCGGCTAGACATGCAAGGGTTGCACTACGAAAGCATGTAATATGAAGAACAATGCTAACCCTAACATGTCTAAGATAACTACGTTGCTCGCCATCAAAAAGGCTTCAGTACGAGCAACGCATGAACAACGTGGGCAAGCTTGTGCTGCCTAGATCGCAAGATGCGATCTAGGCAGCATGATGCTTACCGGTAGAAACCCTCGAGACGAAGGAGTTGGCGATGCGCCGAGATTTGTTTGTGGTTGAACGTTGGTTGTTGTTTATTCCATAAACCCTAGATACATATTTATAGTCCGGGGGACTTTCTAATGTGGGCGTGCACCAAACCGTGCACGAGTAAGATTCTAACTTCTAAACTAAGATGCGATCTAATATGTTACGTATACACGGGCAATTAAGCCCAACTTGGTATAAAAGGCCGATTCACGTATTCCTTCTATATATATATTTCTTCAAGCCCATCTTGATCGCGGCCCACCTCTGACTCGGTCAAATTCTGGTGATAACACATGCCCCCCTGGTTTTGGAAATGACATTTCCAAAATCATTATGCTCTACTTTCGTCGGGCCATGTCGTGGCAGAACCGTCGCAGTATCCGTCATCATGATGACTTGCCTTCTCAACTTCTCCGCGTGACTTGGCAGTCTTTTCTCTTTCTTTCAAGCACCACTTCCTCGGAAACTGCTGTGGCATTGACTTCCCACTATATCCCCTTTATTCAACCGTTCCGCACAGTTCAATCCTGCATCTCCTTCGCATTAGCATTCTAAAAGCTGCGCCACCATGTCCTCTTCCTCCTCTGCTTCATCGGCTCTTTCCACCCAGTCCTCTTCGTCTCGCGCGCCGACGCCGGAGCCGAACCCGGCGGAGATCCATGCGGCCAACATCCGCCGCGCCATCGAGGCCGGGAGGAGTCTAGCCATGACTTCTCCCTCCGGTCGGAGGACGACAAATCTTCGACGGACGGGGAGAGTGACCTCCGCTTCCTCGCCGACGGGGAATCGGAGGAGGAGAGCGATGACGATCGCTTCTCCCGGGACGACTTCACCACCTCCGAGGAGGTGAAGGAGGAGGAAGAGGAGGACGACGACGACGATAGCTTCCCCGACGAACCACCGGCCAAGCGCCATTGCCCCCGGCCGGGGAATCCGAGTGACTTCGACGGCCGACGACGATGACGACGACGAGGAAGATGAGGACAATGAAGGTCCTGCCGGCGGCCGCTGGAGCAGCGATGACGAGCCGGCCGGGAGCAGCGCCGACACCGGCGATGACGGCGATGATGAGGGCAGCGACGGCCCGTAGATAGGACATCTAGCATAGTACCGAGTAGCGTAGATGGGGCCATGTATCCCCTAGTACTTCCTTTTGAGGGCTATCGACTCCTTATGTAAGAAATCTATCAATGAAGAACTTTTCCCAATCTGATTTTGCCGATCCTTTAGCTTATCTTAGCCGATTTCTCCTCATACTGATCTTGCCGATTCGTCCCCTTTGCCAATGCATAACGAGCCGATAGCAACGCATCGGTCCTTCGATATTTACCTTTCCATTCTTCAACTGATGATTCTCTTTCCGGTAGATACTGTGGGATTTCCAAGAGAGCCCTTAAATTCTTCCCACCGGTTTTAGCGATCGCTCATTATTTTGTGAAGAAGGTTGCAACGAAGATCGACCGATGGTACCCCAATCGGTTCCTCAATAGAGCATCTACCGAGCTCGTTGCCCCCGAGTCTCAGCCAAGACAAAACAGAGACGAGGATACGCCAATTAGCCGTATGGACCCGGGCTTGATTAGGCTCCGAGGGAGCCTTTTACGCGGAACCAACCGATTTGAGCATAAATCGGCTTCCCGGGCGAGAGCCTTCAAGGGGAGCTGCCCCCGAGCTTCTTCAGTTCTCTCTGCACCTTGCCGGCTAGATCGGCTCCTTTCCTTTGGTGACCTGATCTGCACGTCCAGGCTGCTCTTGGCATTGTTCTAGAAGAGAGGATCCGAGCCCTTAAACTACTCCATTGAGGAGTTTTTCCATTAAAATCTCCCTTCGTGCTCCATTGACCCTCTGATCGTAACAGTTACATATCCTTAAGTCGATGTCTGCTGCATCGGCTGTGCTCGAAAATTTTCGAATTTTTTTTGTTTTTTTTTTACGGCCGACTAGCGCATCGGCCCCCATATTCCGATACCCATCACCAAAAGATGAGACGCTTCCGTTGCATATCCTCGTATTTTATCCACCTGGGTGCCCCCCCGAGCCGATTCTGTCAAGAGAATTGATGATATCGGCTCTGTTGGATAACATGTCGAACCCAGTGCGAATGGATGGTGAGGATAATTTTGGCCGATTGCCGGAATCGGCCTCCATGTTGCTTGTTCGATGAAAGGTTTTGTAATGTCCCTTCATAAAATTTTTGGGGCCGATCACAAGGATCAGCCTCGCCATGTTTGCTCATTAACGTGTTCTTGCTACTCGTTCAGGCCGGTAGATAAGACCAGCCCAACCTCTGACTTCATCATGTTGGTGCGCTTGCTGTCGCCCACCTTGAGTGCATCGTGTAATCGTGGAGCACTAAGTGTCGTCGGAAGAACGAGCACCATGTTTGTGCCAGCCGATGTTTCATCATCGACTTTCCTTTGCTTGGGGCGCCACTCCATTTTTCGTGGACGACCCTCCTCATCCAGGGTTCGCTGAACCTTCGCAGCCGCATCGAGGCCTTGCCTTCCTCAATGTATGCAAGTATAACCTCTCGGCTTCTTCCAGGCCGCGCAATCGTTGAACCCCGCGTTTTGGGAACGGCCGAGTCCATCGTGGCACCACCTTGGCCGGTGATACCTGTCTTCTTCTTCTCCCTCGTCTTCCGAATCTTCGAGATCCTTCAAGTGAGGGGACTCGGCTCGTTTGCTCGTGGCGGGAGAGGTCCTAAGCGCTCGAACACGGACACGCCGGCTGCCTCCTTCTTCTTCCGGTTGCATTCCGGGCAATTGCCGATTGTTGGCAATCGGCTCATTCCTCGAATCCCGAGCAGTGCTCGAAGAAAGGACAATCCCGATGCTCCGTCCTCGTCGTCTTGCTCCCTTGCCTTTCCCTTGGCACAACGCTCGTGCTCCTCCTCATCGCGATTATGCCGACGATGTCTTCCGGCTTCTCTAGCCGGACGATCTCTTTCATCATCGTCGCCGGACCGTCGGCGTTGGTCGTACTCGACTCACATACTTGTTGAGGAGGTGATCGAGAGAGGTCGCCGATATCTTATGTTCTTCACTTCTCCCTCTCGTTACGTAGCGCTTGCCGTCTTGGCGGAGCCGATCGCGTGGAGCGGCTTCCTCTCGTTTCTTTGCTATGAGAGCAGCTCGCCCTCATCTCCATCCTTGCCGCCGTGGTGTCCGAGATCTACCATGTTGATATTGCACAGGAAACCCGGCTGGCACCCTCCATGGCAAGCATACTCCACCATGTTCACGGCGGGAAAGGGGTGTGTGTCGACCTTCATGGCGTATTGGTTGAAAATCAACCGTCCATTTTCTATCGCCATTTGGATCTGCTGCCGCCACACCCTGCGAGCCGTTGGTGGTGTGGGAGAACGTGTTATGCCATTTGCGGTATGGCCTTCCGTTCGGCCTCTTGCACCGTGGGGAACTTGTGGCCTTCGGGTACCTTTATATGCTTCTCCGCGAGTAAGAGATCAAAAATCTGCTCCGTCTTGGTCACGTCGAAGTCGAACCCTTTTGGAGGGCCTTGTGGCTTCACCCATTTGCGGGTCACGGGCCTCGTCGCTCGAGTCCATTCAGCCACTCGCTACCTCCCGATCTCCCATGGCACCTTCATCTTCGTCCGCCTCAACCACGGTCACCACCCGCTTGAATTTGTCCCGGTAAACATCCGGGTGGCGCCGTTCATATGCTCGTCGCCTTCGCACCATGTGCGCTAACGAAGGGTAGTCCGCTTGGGAGGCCACGTCCTTGATTGATGATGAGAGACCCACCACCGCCAACTCGATCGCTTCTTTTTCACTTATACGAGCCGAAAAGCATCGGTTCCTAATGGTCCCGAAGCGCCGGACGTATTCCGCCACCGTCTCCCCGCGCTTCGTCGTACTTGCGCTAGATCGGCAAAACCAACATCGGAAGCCTCCGAGTGATACTCGCTCATGGAACCGCTCTTCCAACCGCTTCCAAGTTTGGATGGAGTTCGGTGGTAGCGATGTGTACCACCCGAAAGCCGATCCCGTGAGGGACCGTGAGAAGAACCTCACGCGCAACTCATCCGACGCCGAGATCGTGCCCAGCTCGTGCCGGATATCGGCTCACATGCTCGATGGAGCTGGACCCATCCGATCCACTAAACTTTGTGAAGTCCGGGAGCCGATATTTGGGTGGCAGCGGGATCGGTTCGTAGCTGTTGGGGTACGGCTTGGTGTAGCCGAACGCCTTCCTTTTCGGCATCATACCGAACCGATCTTTCGAATTGTACAAATCTGATCCGCCGTGATGGTCGAAGGTGTCGAACCCCGAAGATTCGCCGGGTGGCATACTTAACCAGCCATGCTTGCTTTTCCGGTTCTAAGCCAACCGCAGGAGCCGGGCTTTGGAGGTTCGTCGGGGTGGCGTACTTAGCCGGCCACGATTGCTTCTCGGGATCGGCTCTCGACGTTCCTCCCGCCGTTCCGGAGGCCGCCGATATTGCAGCCTGGTTCGAGAGTGCCCGGGCGTTGCGGTCCGGTACGTATGCGCACGTGTATCCGTGCGGGATCTCCTTAGGTGGCTTCGGTAGGAATTGGTAGTCACTAGGATCACCACCAACCTTGTAGACGACGTATGCCGATGAGTTCGGCAGCTCCGGTGCTCGCCCATGCGAACGGCCGGGGCCGGAGCGGCATCTCTCCCTTGAAAGTCCCCGTAGCCGGTCCCGATGGAGAATACCGGTGGCTCATGATTTCTCGGACGACGCGCGAGCGACACGCTCCAAAGTGTTCACCGAGGCTCTCGGAGTGGCGGTGCAGCGAATGAGCCACCATGTAGTTGATCTCCTCGCCGCAGCCGACCCGGTGCGTTCTTCCGACGGGCGGACATGTCCACTCCATCGAGCGCGCCTTCGGTGTGAAACCCTTCCACCCGACGCCATGGGAGCGGGTTCGGTGGAAGGAGCCGATGAGTTCGGCTTCGAGGGTTGCCTTGATCTCGTCATGCTTCTTCTTGAGCTCATCGAGCGGATCCTCGTACGTGACCGGAGTGTCTTCCGCCATCTCGGATGTAGATGGCGATGTCGTGGATGTCGTCGACTGTCCCACCGGGCGTGCGCGAATGTGTTGACGTCGAAACCCCCCGGCGGGCGGAGACGGGCAACACCGTAGAGCCGGGAACAACTAGGGCCGCGGCCGGCCCCGGTCCCTCGGAGCGACGGCCCGCAAAGCCTCCTCGGTCGCACGCGCCGATGTTTATCACAAGGGCGTGCCACCCGACCTATACCTGGTCGGGAAGGTGTGGATGATGCCTCGCTTAGTTTCTGCCGGTGGCACACACGTAAACATTAAATACGAGCCTCGATCGGCTCTCAGGTTATCCCGTGAATCGGCTCAAAGAGCCGATCCACCCATGATTCGGACGAGGTGTCCGAATATATGGTGGTCCCGCTTGATCAAGGTAAAGCTAATGAGATCTACGACGATTTAGGGTTTTCACCGCATAATCGGATCATCCTACTCGGGATTGGGCCTCGCGCTCGCGCACGGTGATCATAAGCCGATCCTAGACAGGGCCTAAAAACCAACACGAGGTTGATCCCCGAACATCCGTTCTAGGACTAGCAAACGCCACCCTACACGCCGCCGGATCCTCCGACCCCTTGTAAGGCCTAACTATTGCGGATATTAAACTAATCCTTGATGAACAAGGAGCAACCGTAACGGATCAGATCTACCAAACTATGATCAAGCGGGTGCCGCCCCTACACCTAAGATAGGTGTAAGGGCGGCTAGACATGCAAGGGTTGCACTACGAAAGCATGTAATATGAAGAACAATGCTAACCCTAACATGTCTAAGATAACTACGTTGCTCGCCATCAAAAAGGCTTCGATACGAGCAACGCATGAACAACGTGGGCGAGCTTGTCTGCCTAGATCGCAAGATGCGATCTAGGCAGCATGATGCTTACCGGTAGAAACCCTCGAGACGAAGGAGTTGGCGATGCGCCGAGATTTGTTTGTGGTTGAACGTTGGTTGTTGTTTATTCCATAAACCCTAGATACATATTTATAGTCCAGGGGACTTTCTAATGTGGGCGTGCACCAAACCGTGCACGAGTAAGATTCTAACTTCTAAACTAAGATGCGATCTAATATGTTACAGATACACGGGCAATTAAGCCCAACTTGGTATAAAAGGCCGATTCACGTATTCCTTCTATATATATATTTCTTCAAGCCCATCTTGATCGCGGCCCACCTCTGACTCGGTCAAATTCTGGTGATAACAAGCAGTCGAGTACTTTTCCGGCTGAAACCTTCGAGATCTACTTGCCCTCTACTTCCAACTAAACCCTAGTCTACAATCCGTAGGCATTGATAAGTTAATCCCTTATCAATTGGCGCCGTCTGTGGGAATTAGAGGCGACAAGGTTCTGATCTCGATGGCACGCTCAACATCGTCGGCATCTTCGGTAGCAAGCAACGCGATGGATCGAGGTAAACAGATCGAAACCGCTCTAGTCGATTTTGTTCCTCACCCACCCTCCCGTATGGATGCATATGCGTATCTGGAGGAGCCCATGGACATGGCGTTCGGAAGGTTCCACTTTCGCGTTGGGAAGGAGGGATCTCATCGTCTCGAAAGATTGGATTCAGCGAGATCAGTTGCAGCCGGCTCCGATTCATCGGGATCGTTCTCATCGTTCGAGTCCGGCGATGAAGAGGTTTCGTCGGCAATCTCCACCAAGCTTGCATCAAGCGATGAACTCGTCAAGATCTTCGGCTATATATCTGTCGGGTTGTCTGCGGACTCAAATATAAGCAGCGACTACGACGGCGTCGAAGATTTCGATCTTATCGACAGATCTGCTTCTATTCGTGAGGTCTTCACCGATCTATATGACGGTGTCTGTGACGCCCCGAGGAACCGGTACCATGAGGATTCCAGCGATCCCGCCGAAATCCGCACGATATCGATCCAGAGACGCCCTCCGACACGACGTGCGCGAAGAATCACACACGTGATGCCAGAGGAATTAACACGAGCGGTAACATTACAACAGGATTACAATAGAGCCCACAAGATACATATATACAACAACGACTCCAACGAGTCAAGATACAAATACACAATACAAAGATCCGAATCATACAGAAGATCAAATACGCCCGAGTACGGACAAGATACAAATTGGACTAAGAGTCCCGAAGATAACCGATGGCGTCCATAACCCCGCCCGAGCCAAGCCGGAAGGGTAACCTTGCTAACGTCGTCATCTCGTACTGTCAAAGTCGGGCCATCGGTTGTCGACAAAAGGGGGAGGAGAGACAAAAAACAAAGAAAGGCGAGAGTAAGTACCAAAGGCACGTACTTGCGAGACAAGACCGGTTATGCTCACCGGTGGGCGGTGTAAACTTCGCCCGGCTATATGGTGGAGTTTAGCGGCAGCAAAGCTACTATCCAATAGAGACTCGCTACAACATCCGTCTACTCGGAGAAGATAAGAGAGCGCACAAGGTAACGGTTCTATACTACGCAAACATAACACGGCCGATGCGATATCCCCTTCGCAAGCGAAGAGGCAATGTCAAAGGCACACACACACTTTTTGGAAAAAAAGTTTTATTAGCAAATTATTAGCAACAGGATATAAGGTGTAAGTTGTTCTATGATCAAGCTATACAATTCCAAGTCGTCCATAACCGCGGACACGGCTTATCGATAAGATGTACACCCTGCAGGGGTTGCCCAAATGTAACCATACGCATGCTCGAACCCACTTACTACAGGTGGAGTCTCACATCAAGACCGTTCCCAATGCAAGAGAAAATTTAAGGGGAGCCACCCCACTAAGCTACCCGTGACGAAGTTCGGCCGTACTCCGATACGGACCCAGAGGTTTGTGTCAACGGCTAAGCTAAGTGTGAACAACCTGCTGTCGCTAATCGTTCCACGATATGAGTACAATACATAATATAAACACCCGAAGGCAACATAAGTAAATCGTGCATCGTGCATATGAGCAAATAAAACCAAGGTTGTGGCTCCCAATAAACAGACTCGAGGAAAGGTAGTGGGTGATGGGGGTCCCACTCCCCCACGTACGGGTAGAGCGCTCAATCTCGGAACAGATAACAAGAACTCGGGTCCTAGGGGACATTAGCGAGTCAAAGTTCCGATGCTTTCGCAAAGGGGCTCACAGATGCCTCTGCTTACAATTTTAGTTGTTAACAATAAAGTAAAGCATGAATATCTCCAACAATTGATATAGCATGTGATAACCTCCCAACAACCCAGCATATCCCGAACATCTCGAGATATCAACAAGACCCTAAACTCGCCTACGACTCGCAAAGCCGGCAAACAACAAACAATAGGTAGGGCGAGTAGGTGTATCTCGGACATATAGGTAACGGGTGGATAGGACACGTGACACAACAGAATCGCAACATAAGGATAGCAATAGATCAAAAGAGCATGTAAAAGTAAAATAGGTGAAGGGGTGGGCTCGCCTGTGAAAAGGATGCAGAAGAACTTGTCGGAGAACTCGTCGTATCTCACATCAACACTTCGTGATCCTATCCGTGAAGAAGCAAATGCTGGAACACACAACGTATGCAAGTTTTACTACTAAGAATAAAGAACCAACATGCTCAAGATGATATGCATGACATGGCAAGGATAATGCGGTGCAACTTATCCATATTAATCGGAGTCGGAACCCCGGACAAACAATTTAGGTTGGAGTTGCATTTCTACCGGCAAAGTTAAGTGTTGGTTAGCATGGCATAGACATGGCAGGGGTGAGCTACTTCAATATTAAACGGAGCGGGGAAATCCTAGTTGGATATCCGAAATACTCCGCATATATGTTAGGTGGACATGCATAACTATCAACGCGCGACATGATGCGAGAAGCAAACAGGCATATGGATGACATATTCATGTTCAGCATATTTTTCTGATCAATTTTCATATAGAAAACATTTTAATCCGAGATACGGTTTAGAAGATATGAATTTAGCAAGATTTTGCAAAACAAAAATAAAAGAACAAGAAAACAGAGAAGGGAGAGGGCCGGACCAGCTCTGGCCCGCGAGAGGCGATGGTTAGCAGGCTGCTGCGCGTGGGCGATGGCTACACCGAGAGAGAAATGGGCCAAGGCCCAGTAGACGCCGGATCTGATTCAACAAGCAAAGAACAAAAAGTGGGGCTTAATTAGCCAGACACAGGATTTGAACACAAGATCTCATGGTTAGGAATCAAGGAGCTAACCACTGTGCCACTGTTTCGGATCGTGTCAAGAATAGGGCGCGGGACAACTTGAACCAGACAGGAGCGGAGCTCGGGATGGAGAAGCCATGGCGGACGGAGATCTGGCCGAGGACGAAACTGGCGACTTAGGGCGAGCCAGGACGCACGAGATGGTGCGCTAGATGCGGGGGAACTTGGTGAACCAGAACGTGGTGCTTGTGGATCCGGAGCATCACCGACAGCTCTCCGGCGACGGGGACCTGCGGAGAAACACGGCGGTCAACGCCGAGACTTGGAACCAGGAAGAAAACGAAGAGGTCCAGGGGATGCACAACGTTACCAGCAAGATGAAGGTGGGCTCGGTTTGGTCGGAGGAGGACGAGGGTGGCCGGAATTGACGCCGGAGTTCGGCCGGTAGGAGAGGGAACGGTGAATTTGGGAACGATTGAAAGCCTCCCGCATCGATTCCTTTGGGGAGGATGGAGAGGGCGACGAGGCGCATCTGCCGGTGCCCTCGGAACGGCGGGGGATGGTCTATAGAGGCGGCGCCATGGCGAGGTGGAGGAGGTGCTGTGGGTTCGTTTCCTCCTTCGTTTGCTTACAGAGAAAGGGAAAAAGGGAGAAGGGAAGAGGGTTGGCGGCGCGAGGAGAGGAAGACAAGGCTAGGGTTTTCGAGAGGGGCTTCCTCGGTGGGGATTAAAAGAGGGGAAAAGTGGAGGAGCATCTGCGGTGGTTGAGCAGGACCACGGCCACGCTTCTATCGTGAGAGAGGAAGACGACAACGGGAGGAGCCTCTCCGCTCGAACCGGTACGAGCTGGGAAGGAAGTGGCCTTGGGCCAGAGGGAGAAAGGAGGCAGGCCGGATCGGGCTGCTGGTAGAGAGAGAGGAAGAGATGGACCAAGGAGGCGATGGGCCAGAGAACAAGATAGAGGCCAGGCTTAGAGTTTTGTTAAAAGAAAAGATAAGAGAGGGTTAGAGATAGATTTTCTTTTCCTGTTTTCCTTTTTCAAACTGTTTTGCAAAAGATTTGAAACTAGAGTTTAAACTCGAACACAGTTCGAATTAAAATAGAGAGGTGATAGCAGGTAAATAAAATAATTTTATTTTGTAAAAACATGGATGAGATGATGCATATGCCATGATGATGCATAAAAGAAAAGAACAAACAAATCTATTAGGGGTACTACCCGGGGTCGTTACAATCGACACCACTAACAAGGAACCTCGCCCCGAGGTTCCACGCTCAAGGTAGCTGGGTGAGCTATCGAGTCTTCGTACCATGTTGCAATCACTGACCTCGAGGTGGAATCTTCGGCGACGTGTCGATCTCCTCGACACCACTAACAAGAGTAGTCTTGCTCCATGTTGATCGGTCGACACCACTAACAAGAAGTCGTTGTTCCGCTGTTGATGATGCGCTTCTGTCGGGATGCTCCGAAGATCGGACCTAATAGGTGAGGGGCAAAGATCGTCCAACCCACGTCGAAACCTAAGACTCGAGAAACTCAGATAAGAGAGAAGACTCAAAACTCGCAAAGGTAAGAGGAGAAAGAATATAGGTAAGAAGAAAAATAGAGCTAGTCAGATCTATCCAACGAATTTCAGAAAATAGTTTTGACACTCTAAACTTATCGATCGTTGGCCAGGTTATCCTACAGGCTCGGACTAGTGGGGTACCGTCAACCCGAGGCTCGATACCAACTTGTGACGCCCGAGGTTCCGGTACCATGAGGATTCCGGCGATCCCGCCGAAATCCGCACGATATCGATCCGAGACGCCCTCCGACACGACGTGCGCGAAGAATCACACACGTGATGCCGAAGGAATTAACACGAGCGGTAACATTACAACAGGATTACAATAGAGCCCACAAGATACATATATTACAACAACGACTCCAACGAGTCAAGATACAAATACACAATACAAAGATCCAAATCATACAGAAGATCAAATACGTCCGAGTACGGACAAGATACAAATTGGACTAAGAGTCCTGAAGATAACCGATGGCGTCCATAACCCCGCCCGAGGCCAAGCCGGAGGGTAACCTTGCTAACGTCGTCATCTCGTACCTGTCAAAGTCGGGCCATCGGTTGCCGACAAAAGGGGAGGAGACAAAAAGAAAGGAAGGCGAGGGTAAGTACCATTGGCACGTACTTGCGAGACAAGACCAGCCTATGCTCGCCGGTGGGCGGTATAAACTTCACCCGGCTATATGTGGAGTTTAGCGGCAGCAAAGCTACTATCCAATAGAGACACGCTACAACATCCGTCTACTCGGAGAAGATAAGAGAGCGCACAAGGTAACAGTATCAATACTACGCAAACATAACACGACCGATGCACATCCCCCTTCGACAAAGCGAGGTAGGCATGTAAAAGGCACTCAACGTGACAAGCTTTATTGGTATCGTTGTAGTAATGCTAAATTACTAATCAGTTATTAGCAAAATATTATTAACAGCATATAAGGTGTAAGTTGTTCTATGATCAAGCTATACAATTCCAAGTCGTCCATAACCGCGGACACGGCTTATCGATAAGATGTACACCCCGCAGGGGTTGCCCAAATGTAACCATACGCATGCTCGAACCCACTTACTACAGGTGGAGTCTCACATCAAGACCGTTCCCAATGCAAGAGAAAGTTTAAGGGGAGCCACCCCACTAAGCTACCCGTGACGAAGTTCGGCCGTACTCCGATACGGACCCAGAGGTTTGTGCCAACGGCTAAGCTAAGTGTGAACAACCTGCTGTCGCTAATCGTTCCACGATATGAGTACAGTACATAATATAAACACCCGAAGGCAACAGAAGTAAATCGTGCATCGTGCATATGGGCAAATAAAACCAAGGTTGTGGCTCCCAATAAACAGACTCGAGGAAAGGTAGTGGGTGATGGGGGTCCCACTCCCCCACGTACGGGTAGAGCGCTCAATCTCGGAACAGATAACAAGAACTCGGATCCTAGGGGACATTAGCGAGTCAAAGTTCCGATGCTTTCGCAAAGGGGCTCACAGATGCCTCTCGCTTACAATTTTAGTTGTTAACAATATAAGTAAAGCATGAATATCTCCAACAATTGATATAGCATGTGATAACCTCCCAACAACCCAAGATATCCCGATACATCTCGAGATATCAACAAGACCCTAAACTACGCCTACGACTCGCAAAGCTGGCAAACAACAAACAATAGGTAGGGCGAGTAGGTGTATCTCGGACATATAGGTAACAGGTGGATAGGACACGTGACACAACAGAATCGCAACATAAGGATAGCAATAGATCAAAAGAGCATGTAAAAGTAAAATAGGTGAAGGGGTGGGCTCGCTCGTGAAAGGATGCGAGAAGAACTTGTCGGAGAACTCGTCGTATCTCACATCAACACTTCGTGATCCTATCCGTGAAGAAGCAAATGCTTGGAACACACAACGTATGCAAGTTTTACTACTAAGAATAAAGAACCAACATGCTCAAGATGATATGCATGACATGGCAAGGATAATGCGGTGCAACTTATCCATATTAATCGGAGTCGGAACCCCGGACAAACAATTTAGGTTGGAGTTGCATTTCTACCGGCAAAGTTAAGTGTTGGTTAGCATGGCATAGACATGGCAGGGGTGAGCTACTTCAATATTAAACGGAGCGGGGAAATCCTAGTTGGATATCCGAAATACTCCGCATATATGTTAGGTGGACATGCATAACTATCAACGCGCGACATGATGCGAGAAGCAAACAGGCATATGGATGACATATTCATGTTCAGCATATTTTTCTGATCAATTTTCATATAGAAAACATTTTAATCCGAGATACGGTTTAGAAGATATGAATTTAGCAAGATTTTGCAAAACAAAAATAAAAGAACAAGAAAACAGAGAAGGGAGAGGGCCGGACCAGCTCTGGCCCGCGAGAGGCGATGGTTAGCGGGCTGCTGCGCGTGGGCGATGGCTACACCGAGAGAGAAATGGGCCAAGGCCCAGTAGACGCCGGATCTGATTCAACAAGCAAAGAACAAAAAGTGGGGCTTAATTAGCCAGACACAGGATTTGAACACAAGATCTCATGGTTAGGAATCAAGGAGCTAACCACTGTGCCACTGTTTCGGATCGTGTCAAGAATAGGGCGCGGGACAACTTGAACCAGACAGGAGCGGAGCTCGGGATGGAGAAGCCATGGCGGACGGAGATCTGGCCGAGGACGAAACTGGCGACTTAGGGCGAGCCAGGACGCACGAGATGGTGCGCTAGATGCGGGGGAACTTGGTGAACCAGAACGTGGTGCTTGTGGAGCCGGAGCATCACCGACAGCTCGCCGGCGACGGGGACCTGCGGAGAAACACGGCGGTCAACGCCGAGACTTGGAACCAGGAAGAAAACGAAGAGGTCCAGGGGATGCACAACGTTACCAGCAAGATGAAGGTGGGCTCGGTTTGGTCGGAGGAGGACGAGGGTGGCCGGAATTGACGCCGGAGTTCGGCCGGTAGGAGAGGGGAACGACGAATTTGGGAACGATTGAAAGCCTCCCAGATCGATTCCTTTGGGGAGGATGGAGAGGACGACGAGGCGCATCTGCCGGTGCCCTCGGAACGGCGGGGGATGGTCTATAGAGGCGGCGCCATGGCGAGGTGGAGGAGGTGCTGTGGGTTCGTTTCCTCCTTCGTTTGCTTACAGAGAAAGGGAAAAAGGGAGAAGAGAAGAGGGTTGGCGGCGCGAGGAGAGGAAGACAAGGCTAGGGTTTTCGAGAGGGGCTTCCTCGGTGGGGATTAAAAGAGGGAAAAAGTGGAGGAGCATCTGCGGTGGTTGAGCAGGACCACGGCCACGCTTCTGTCGTGAGAGAGGAAGACGACAACGGGAGGAGCCTCTCCGCTCGAACCGGTACGAGCTGGGAAGGAAGTGGCCTTGGGCCAGAGGGAGAAAGGAGGCAGGCCGGATCGGGCTGCTGGTAGAGAGAGAGGAAGAGATGGACCAAGGGGGCGATGGGCCAGAGAATAAGATAGGGGCCAGGCTTAGAGTTTTGTTAAAAGAAAAGATAAGAGAGGGTTAGAGATAGATTTTCTTTTCCTGTTTTCCTTTTTCAAACTGTTTTGCAAAAGATTTGAAACTAGAGTTTAAACTCGAAGACAGTTCGAATTAAAATAGAGAGGTGATAGCAGGTAAATAAAATAATTTTGTTTTGTAAAAACATGGATGAGATGATGCATATGCCATGATGATGCATAAAAGAAAAGAACAAACAAATCTATTAGGGGTACTACCCGGGGTCGTTACAGTGTCACCAATATCGATAACAATTAAGCTTCAACACATCACCAAGTATACGCCATTGAGGAAGCAAGCCGGTCCGAGCCGGAGACATCAGAGGCTTTCGACAATTTGGGAAACCCATACGTCGATCCCGCTGACCTCACGCGAGGTTTGGGCACCAAATACATCGGTCCCGAGCCTAGAGACAGGGTGCAGCTCCCGCAAGAAGCTTGGGATAGAGCGGCAAGAGCCATAAATGGCACGGAGCCGATGAACACCACTACAACAGTCGTGGAATTGCAGGCGTACCAATATAGGCTAGCCCGCAAGGGAAGAGAGCTCGAAAAACAAGCAGTGGAACTTGTGAAAAGAAGAGCCGCTGCTTCCGCGTCAAGCAGGCGAAGGGCTGAGCTGAGCCGACATTCAGGAACTTCGGGGGACAACCACAGAGATGGTCGTAACAGGGCAAGATCTCGACTGCAGCATATACCGGAGGCGGATAGGGAGAACTTGATCCAGAACATCGACATGTCCTTCATGTCGATTGACACGAGAGGGAATATTATCCCAAAAACCCCGGAAGCAGGATATATGGCGAGACAGGCCTTCATATTGGCAAACAGGCCACCTGCAGGAGATCCAAGAGAGGCATTGTATAACATGGCTTTGGCAGGAGTTGGAGTTATGGGGACAGCGTTCGCAGGAACAAGCACACCTCCCGAAGGTGCTGAAAGACAAAATAGTCCACGACCTACAGTGGCAGTGCAAGAACCTCCGAGAACGACGGCAAGAGACACAGTGGCGCAAACTCGGGTTGATAGAGCGTGACACGAGAGGAGAGAACGTCGGCAGTCACCTGAAGTAGATGACGAAGATCTGTGCGGACTCCCCTGTTTTACTCGACGAGTCCGCAAAACGCGAGTACCATCAGATTTCAAGTTGCCTGATAGTTATAAGAAGTTCGATAGATCGCAAGATCCCGAGGATTGATTGGTTGATTATCTGGAGACAGTAAAGTTGACGGGTGGAACTAAGGCGACAGCTATGCAAAGCATCCAGGTGCACCTAAGTGGCGCAGCTCGATCATGGATTAAGAAGATACCACCCGGATCTATCGACAATTGGGAGACCTTCGAGGACTTGTTCGTAAAGAATTTCTTGTCTACATGCAAGAAGCATGCGTCGATAGAGGAGTTGAGAGCCTGTCGACAGAAGTATGACGAGTCGATGAGGGCATATATACAGAGGTGGAATATCATCAAAAACTCAGCAGAAAATGTATCTGACGAGAGAGCGATAGATGCTTTTGTCGGAGGGATCCGAAGGAAGGACTTCATCGAGGACCTAGGGAGAACTAACCCAAAGACAATAGCAGCACTCATGGAGATAGCAAATCGTTGGGCAGATGGAGAGGATGCCGTCAACAACAAGCGACATAGGTCACCCGAGGAAGATCGGAATAGAAACTTCCAAAATAGACGACGTTTCCCTCGCCAGTATTCAGATCACAACGGTCCCGGCCAAATATCGGCCGGCTTCCGAGGAAATAACGAAGGAAATAATCGAGATGATTATCAAAAGAGCGGGGAGCAGCGTGGTGAATACAGGGATGGTCCTCATCAAAATAGGCAAAATAATGGTCCAAGGTTCCAGAGACCGTATGTATCTCCCGAAGATATGATGAACGGACCATGCCAAATGCACTTTTACCTCGACAACAATGGAAAGAGGCAGCCAGGACACCTGCAGAAAGACTACCGAACTTTCCAGGCGTTGAATAGATTTGCGGGGCATGCCAACGCACAGGCAGCAAACAGATACCCTCAGGGGCCAAGGAGCGAGGTTCATCTTCTGCCTCCTCCCGCAATTACGGACGAAAATCGACACCAGCTCAGAATAGCGGCAGCGCCACCACCGCCTCCAAATATCGACACCAACGGCGCGGTCTCGATGATTCAGAAGGCCAGGCCATCCAACAGAGCCCAGAAAGTAATTTCTCGGCAAGTTTTTATGGTAGAAAAGATGCCTCCACCAACAACAGAATATCTAAATTGGTCGGGACAGGACATTGGCTTCACCATAGCGGATCACCCGCAGCAAGTTCCTCGACCATGGCAGGTTGTGAACGTCTTTCTTTCTTAGACGCCTATTCTGGTTATAACCAGATTCGACTGAAGGAGGAAGATGAAGTCAAAACAGCTTTTATCACCCCTTATGGCGTGTTTTGTTACAAAACGATGCCTTTTGGGTTAAAAAACGCGGGTGCAACATACCAGCGGATGATGCAGAAATGCTTGGCCACGCAGATTGGCAAGAACGTCCAAGTATACATTGATGATGTCGTCATAACAACAAAGGAAGGATCAACATTGATCGATGATCTTAGAGAAACCTTCGACAATCTCGATAAATTCTGTCTCAAGCTCAACCCGACAAAATGTTCTTTCGGCGTCCCAGCAGGAGAACTTCTCGGGTTCCTAGTGTCAGCACGAGGAATCGAGGCTAACCCGGAGAAAATTCAAGCTATCATGACGATGCGGAAGCCAACAAAGTTAAAAGAGATACAACAGCTAACTGGACGAGTCGCAGCTTTGAGCAGATTCGTCGCCAGGCTAGGCGAAAGGGCGTTGCCATTTTACGCCTTGATCAAGCAAGGAGAAAAGTTTGAATGGAATGAAGAGGCGGACAAAGCTTTCGAGGATCTCAAGCGCACAATCTCGACACCGCCAATACTGGTGGCACCCAAGGAAAAGGAACCTCTTCTGTTATACATTGCGGCCACACCTCAGGTGGTCAGCACGGCACTCGTGGTTGAGCGAGAGGAAGAAGGGAAGCTTCATGGAGTACAGAGGCCGGTATATTTCATCAGCGAGGTTTTGTCGCCTTCAAAACAGAGGTACCCGCATTATCAAAAGCTAGCATACGGAGTATTTACAACAGCAAGAAAGTTACGACACTATTTTTCGGCACATCCGATAATAGTGGTCAACGAGGCACCACTGTCAAATATACTGAATAACCCGGAAGCTACGGGTCGTGTCTCCCTTTGGGGAATAGAGCTTTCCCCTCGGGACATCACATACGAAAAAGAAAAGCGATCAAGTCGCAGATCTTACCAGACTTCGTTGCAGAGTGGATGGAACTGCAAAGCACGGGACCTCCTGATTTATCGAGAACCTGGACCATGAACTTCGACGGGTCCAAGAGGTTAGAAGGAGCGGGAGCAGGTGTGATACTGGTTTCACCCCAAGGAGATAAGTTGAAGTATGTACTACGGATGACGTTTCCCAACGCATCTAACAATGAGGCAGAGTATGAAGCGCTGATACACGGGATGAAGATGGCGAAGGCTTGTGGTGCGACCCGATTAAAAATATACGGCGACTCCCAGCTGGTGGCTCAACAAGTGATGAATCAATGCGATGCAGTCAATGATAGCATGATAGCATACAAGGAATTATACAATGAACTTGAGAAGCTTTTCGACGGGTGCGAAGTAAATCATGTTAGCAGGCTCAGTAATGACGAAGCCGATGTTCTGGAAAATATCGGGTCACAGTGTCTAGCAATACCACCTGGAGTATTCTGGGAAGAGATAAGTGAAAGATCGACTAAGGCAAGAAAACAGCCGAAGAATAAGGAAAAGGTCGGGAAAGGCCCGGGGGCTTTGGCAACCTTCGAGGCAAGTGCACTGGAGATGAGGAAGAGTTGCACGAGGTAATGGTAGTAAAAGTACCATGGATGCAACCTTATATTGCATATATATCAAGGCAGCGAATACCCGATGATCCAGTGGAAGCAAGGCGAGTTATTCGACGATCGAAAGCTTTTACTGTGGTCAAGGGCGAGCTGTACAAGAAAAGTATATCGGGAGTCTTGCAGCGATGTGTCACACCTGAAGAAGGTCGGGAGCTTTTAAAGGATGTACACGAGGGAGTATGTGGACACCATGCAAGCAGCCGAGTTATTGCGGCCAAGGTTTTCAGAGCAGAGTTTTATTGGCTCACAGCCATTGAGGATGCAAAAAAACATAGTGCGCACCTGTGATGCGTGTCAAAGGTTTGCCGCAAAACCTCATTCTCCGGCAACAGAATTGATGCCAATACCTTTATCGTGGCCCTTTGCTTAGTGGGGCCTTGATATGGTGGGAAAGTTGTACAAAGCGTGGCCAGGAGGACACGAGTATATGCTTGTAGCTGTCGACAAGTTCACCAAGTGGGTCGAAGCAAAACCAATAAATTCGCCAGATGCAGCATCGGCGGTCAAATTCATCAAGAGCATCGTCTTCCGGTTTGGAGTTCCTCATAGCATCGTCACAGACAATGGTAGCAATTTCACGTCAAAGGAATTCAAGGCTTATTGTGCAGAAGTAGGTATCAAGCTACATTTTGCGTCGGTTGCGCACCCGCAAACCAACGGTCAAGTCGAGAAAGCAAACGGCGTCATCTGCAACGGCATCAAAAAACGCCTGTTAGGAACATTGGAAAAAGCTCGACACACTTGGCCAGAGGAATTACCTAGTGTGCTATGGAGTATACGAACGACACCCAACACAGCAACACAGGAAACCCCGTTTATTCTGGTTCATGGAGCTGAAGCAGTGCTGCCGATAGAAATAGAACACAATTCGCCGAGAGTGGCGGAATTTGATGAAGAAACCTCGAGAAAGGCACTAGAAGATGATATGGACGCACTCGACGAAGCTCGAGACGAAGTATTGTCAAGAGTCGCCAAATATCAGCAAGATATGAAAAATTATCACAGTCGACGATTGCGGCCAAGATCTTTTCAGGTGGGCGACCTAGTCCTTCGGCTCACGCAAGATAGCCATGAAAAGCTCGAGTCACCGTGGCTGGGGCCTTACATCGTCACCGAGGTCATCGAGGGAGGAGCATACATGATAAAGGACAAGAAGACGGGGGTTGCCGAGCCAAACCCCTGGAACGTGGCGCAACTTAGGCATTTTTACGCTTAAGTCAAGATATATATGTAAACATACAATGTACTGAAACGCCCGCGAGTTTTCAGACGCACTCTTTTCCTTTCAGGGCACCGAGTGGGGCTGGAAGGTTTTTAATGAGGCGGACTCGCGGTGCTGCAATATAATAAAGATATTGGAGATATACATCTTTCTTCTTCGACAAGCTCGGGGGCTTATACCCGCAAATACAATATACACTCAATAAAATTTATTTGCCTTGGTTTAAAAAACCTCGCAAAACACGAATAAAAATAAATACATCAGTCGCCGAAAACACTCGGGGGCTAGGGAAAAGAAAAATACATATCTTTTAGCTTACAATATATATACAGCAAGTTATGGTCTCTCTCGACAAAATAATCTATCTACCGAAAAATTAGTCGCGACCTAAAAGATATCGTCGATGTTTATTCTATCTTCTTCGGCAGAGGCACCCAGAAAATCGGCATAATGACCATCTGCAAAAAAGTCGGCATCCATTCGAAGAAGGTCATCAATCGTTTCTTCAGCCACTGGTGTAACTACCGCATCGATTTTTTCGACACCTCTCCGTCGTCGTCTCAGCTTGACTGAAGCTGTTGGCGGAGTTCTTCCAAGTCTTGTGTTGAACCCTTACTCGAGAAATCTTCAATGAATTCATCATTGATAGGCGTTTTCTTCGAGTAGGATGAAGCAGGTAAAGCATCGGATGGACGAGGAGTTGAAGTGTAGTTATCAAATACCAACTGGAAAGTAAAGTTCGACATCAATCATCAAGCAAAATAGATTTCCATTGATTTTCAAAATATTTACATGGCCCTTACAAAAGGATGGATCCTAGTGATCCAATCATATGTTGTCGCAGGCTACATCCATTGCGACAAGCGTTAAAAGAAAGAAAAAAAGGGACAGGTAGGGTAATCTACTTGACCTCCGTTTTGGTGGAACTGGAGGAAGGCGTTGGCTTGTACCCGAGGAAGGCCAGGATTTTCTTCGAGTGGGGCTTTGCAGCCCTGATTAGGTTTGGCCATTTATCCTGCTTCATCTTCGTGGCCTCGCCAACTTTTGCCCAGTCGACGTTCTGCTGGCTCTCCGCAACCAGCGCTATAGTACCTTCAACGCCAATCTTCAAATTTTCTTGGCGAAGAGCAAGGCCAAGATCTTCTTTGGGGATGAAGCATTCGGCAAGGGCAGCAAAAGTATCGGGTTCCTTTTTCTTCGCGAAGAAGTAAGGGAACAAGCGTGAAAACGCTATCTGGGCATCAAAAATGCTACGGCGTACCAGGTCCGCATGAATCTCAAGAAGAGATAACGCGTCGAGAAGACGGTTATTTTCAGGTTTCTCCAGCACAAAATCTTGATTCATCTTCCCTGCTGAAACAAAAGTTTGGGTCTTCAACAAAAAGAAGGGGCGGAAAATCAAAGACAAGGATGAAGATGGATTAGTGAACTTACTAACAAAACGCCGATTCAACGACTCGAGGCGAGCGGCGATTTTTCCTTCTTGGGCAATATTCTGAGCGATTTTGTCACTCAAAGCAGTTTCTGCCTCATGAAGCCTCTTCTGAAGATCTTCAATGCAAGAAGCGTCCTTTTCAGCTTTCTCACGAGCTTCTTCACTTGCCTTGAGTTTGGTGGCAAGGTCGTCAGCTGATGGCGTGTAACTCACACGTTCGTTGGGAACCCCAAGTGGAAGGTATGATGCCCACAGCAGCAAGTTTTCCCTCAGAAAGAAACCAAGGTTTATCGAACCAGGAGGAGCCAAGAAGCACGTTGAAGGTTGATGGCGGCGGGATGTAGTGCGGCGCAACACCAGGGATTCCGGCGCCAACGTGGAACCCGCACAACACAACCAAAGTACTTTGCCCCAACGAAACAGAGTGAGGTTGTCAATCTCACCGGCTTGCCGTAACAAAGGATTAACCGTATTGTGTGGGAGATGATTGTTTGCGGAAAACAAGTAGAACAAGTATTGCGATAGATTGTATGCGATGTAAAGAATAGGACCGGGGTCCACAGTTCACTAGAGGTGTCTCTCCCATAAGATAAAAGCATGTTGGGTGAACAAATTACAGTCGGGCAATTGACAAATAGAGAGGGCATAACAATGCACATACATGATATGATAAATATAGTGAGATTTAATTGGGCATTACGACAAAGTACATAGACCGCTATCCAGCATGCATCTATGCCTAAAAACTCCACCTTCAGGTTATCATCCGAACCCCTTCCAGTATTAAGTTGCAAACAACAGACAATTGTATTAAGTATGGTGCGTAATGTAATCAATAACTACATCCTTGGACATAGCATCAATGTTTTATCCCTAGTGGCAACAAGCACATCCACAACCTTAGAACTTTCGTCACCGCCCTGGATTTAATGGAGGCATGAACCCACTATCGAGCATAAATACTCCCTCTTGGAGTTAAGAGCAAAAACTTGGCCAGAGCCTCTACTAATAACGGAGAGCATGCAAGATCATAAACAACACATAGGTAATAGATTGATAATTAACATAACATAGTATTCTCTATCCATCGGATCCCGACAAACACAACATATAGTATTACGGATAGATGATCTTGATCATGTTAGGCAGCTCACAAGATCCAACAATGAAGCACATAAGGAGAAGACGACCATCTAGCTACTGCTATGGACCCATAGTCCAGGGGTGAACTACTCACTCATCACTCCGGAGGCGACCATGGCGGTGTAGAGTCCTCCGGGAGATGATTCCCCTCTCCGGCAGGGTGCCGGAGGCGATCTCCTGAATCCCCCGAGATGGGATTGGCGGCGGCGGCGTCTCTGGAAGGTTTTCCGTATCGTGGCTCTCGGTACAGAGGGTTTCGCGACGAAGGCTTTAAGTAGGCGGAAGGGCGGAGTCGGGAGAGTCACGGGGGCCCCACACGCTAGGGCCGCGCGGGCCCCCTCTAGGCCGCGCCGCCCTAGTGTGGCGGCGCCCGTGGCCCCACTTCGTCTCCCCTCCGGTCTTCCGGAAGCTTCGTGTAAAAATAGGCCCCCGGGCGTTGATTTCGTCCAATTCCGAGAATATTTCCTTACTAGGATTTCGAAACCAAAAACAGCAGAAAACAACAACTGGCTCTTCGGCATCTTGTTAATAGGTTAGTGCCGGAAAATGCATAAATACGACATATAATGTGTATAAAACATGTAGATATCATCAATAATGTAGCATGGAGCATAAGAAATTATCGATACGTCGGAGACGTATCATCAGCCCGTTTGTCCGCCGCAAGGAGAGACTCTGTTGAAAAGCCATAGGAGGGAAGTTAAAATGGCACAAAGGCCAAGGATGATATTACAAGGAGTAAAAAAGATGGATTATTCGACAGTTCACCTTTTAACCCTTCAACAGTGTTGCGGTACCCAATAAATTGGGCGCCAAGGTTAATGAAGGGCTGCATCAAAGGCTACAGGGAAGCAAACGAAAAGAAAGGTTCAGAGAAGTGAAAAAACTCGACAAACAGAAAAGCAAAGATAGTAGACTTACATCGTCCAAAGCTGGAGTCGGTGAAACTCCGGCAAGGAAGAATTGTTTGCCTAGCTCGATCCTTGCTCTCTTTGGCGAAGAGGCTTGATGTCTACGTGTGCTTCTATTCTTGTAGACAGTGTTGGGCCTCCAAGAGCAGAGGTTTGTAGAACAGCAGCAAGTTTCCCTTAAGTGAATCACCTAAGGTTTATCGAACTCAGGGAGGTAGAGGTCAAAGATATTCCTCTCAAGCAACCCTGCAATTAAGATACAAGAAGTCTCTTGTGTCCCCAACACACCTAATACACTTGTCAGATGTATAGGCGCACTAGCTCGGCGAAGAGATAGTAAAACACAGGTGGTATAGATGAATATGAGTGCTGATAACAATCTGAAATAAATACGCCAGCAAGTAAACATGCAGTAGAACAGTAAGTAAGCGGTGTTTGCAGTATTGGAAACAAGGCCTAGGGATCCTACTTTCACTAGTGGACACTCTCAACATTGATTACATAATAAATAAATAACTTCTCCTCACTTGTGCTACTTCCACACTCTCTTGTTGGATAACAAACACCATTCATTGTGTAGGGCTACAAGAGCTCCCTCAAGCCGGAGTTAACAAGCTCCACAACATACATAATTCATATTTAAGTAACCTCTAGAGTGCGTAATAGACCGTTGCAATTTAGACCGAGTACTAACATAGCATACACACCGTCACCAATAGCTATGAAAGGGGGAATATATCACATCAATACTATCATAGTAATAGTTAACTCCATAATCTACAAGAGATTACAATCATAACATACGCCAAGTACTACATGATGCACACACCGTCACCTTTACATCATGAAGGAGGAATAGACTACTTTAATAACATCACTAGAGTAGCACATAGATTAATAGTGATACAAAGCTCATCATATGGATCTCAATCATGTAAGGCAGCTCATGAGATCATTGTATTGAGGTACATGAGAGAGAGATTAACCACATAGCTACCGGTAGAGCCCTCAGCCTCGGGGAGAACTACTCCCTCCTCATCATGGGAGACAAGCAACGGTGATGAAGATGGCGGTGGTGTCGATGGAGATGGCTTCCGGGGCACTTCCCCGTCCCGGCGGCGTGCCGGAACAGAGACTTCTGTCCCCCGAACTTGGCTTCGCGATGGCGGCGGCTGCGTAACTTTTCTCGTCCCGTGGCTTATTTTTTTAGGGTTTTCGAGGCGGAGACAATATATAGGCGCAAGGGCAGCCTCGGAGGAGCCAGGGGTGGCCCCCCATAGGCTGGCATGCCCCCCTCTTGGCCGCGCCGCCATGTGGGGTGGGGCCCCCAGGGCTCCCCTCTGGTCCCTCTTCGGTGCTCTGGAACCTTCGGTGAAATATAAGATCGTGGGCTTTTGTTTCGTCCAATTCCGAGAATATTTCCTGTGTAGGATTTCTGAAACCAAAAACAGCAGAAAACAGGAACTGGCACTTCGGCATCTCGTTAATAGGTTAGTTCCGGAAAATGCATAAAAATGGTATAAAGTGTGAACAAAACATGTAGGTATTGTCATAAAACTAGCATGGAACATCAAAAATTATAGATACGTTGGAGACGTATCAAGCATTCCCAAGCTTAGTTCCTACTCGCCCTCGAGTAGGTAAACGATAACAAGAATAATTTCTGAAGTGACATGCTACCAACATAATCTTGATCAACATTATTGTAAAGCATATGAGATGAATGAAGTGATTCAAAGCAATGATCTATAGTTTGCTAACAAAAAGATAATGACTAAACAACTGAATCATATAGCAAAACTTTTCATGAATAGTACTTTCAAGACAAGTATCAAAAAGTCTTGCATAAGAGTTAACTCATAAAGCAATAGATTCAAAGTGAAAGGCATTGAAGCAACACAAAGGATGATTAAGTTTCAGCAATTGCTTTCAACTTGTAACATGTATATCTCATGGATAGTTGTCAACATAAAGCAATATAACAAGTGCAATAAGTAAACATGTAAGAATCAGTGCACACAGTTGACACAAGTGTTTGCTTCTAAGATAGAAAGAAGTAGGTAAACTGACTCAACATAAAGTAAAAGAAAGGCCCTTCGCAGAGGGAAGCAGGGATTAAATCATGTGCTAGAGCTTTTCAAGTTTTGAAATCATATAGAGAGCATAAAAGTAAAGTTTTGAGAGGTGTTTGTTGTTGTCAACGAATGGTAGCGGGTACTGTAACTACCTTATCAACCAGACTTTCAAGAGCGGCTCCCATGAAGGACGTTATCTCTACCAGCAAGGTAGATCATCCCTCTTCTCTTTTGTTTACACATGTACTTTAGTTTTATTTATTTATAGATGACACTCCTCCCAACCTTTTCTTTCTCAAGCCATGGCTAACCGAATCCTCGGGTGCCTTCCAACATTCTCATACCATGGAGGAGTTTTTTTTTTCTTTTTGCAAAATTAAGTTGCTTACTGATTGATCAGGGCAAAGCATGTGAAGAGAATCATTAATGCAAGTTAATTAATTGGGGCTGGGAACCCCATTGCCAGCTCTTTTTGCAAAATTATTGGATAAGCGGATGAGCCACTAGTCCATTGGTGAAAGTCTGTCAGAAGTAAATGACAAGATCGAAATATAAAACACCACATACTTCCTCATGAGCTATAAAATATTGACACAAATAAGAGATAATAACTTTTGAATTGTTTAAAGGTAGCACATCAAGTATTTACTTGGAATGGCAGAAAAATACCACATAGTAGGTAGGTATGGTGGACACAAATGACATAGGTTTTGGCTCAGGGTTTTGGATGCACGAGAAGTATTTCCTCTCAGTACAAGGCTTTGGCTAGCAAGGTTGTTTGAAGCAAACACAAGTATGAACCGGTACAACAAAACTTACATAAGAACATATTGCAAGCATTATAAGACTCTAAACTGTCTTCCTTGTTGTTCAAACACTTCACCAGAAAATATCTAGACCTTAGAGAGACCAATCATGCAAACCAAATTTCAACAAGCTCTACAGTAGTTCTTCATTAGTAGGTGCAAAGTACATGATGCAAGAGCTTAAACATGATCTATTTGAGCACAACAATTGCCAAGTATCAAATTATTCAAGACAATATACCAATTACCACATGAAGCATTTTCTGTTTCCAACCATATAACAATGAACGAAGCAGTTTCAACCTTCGCCATGAACATTAAAAGTAAAGCTAAGAACACCGAGTGTTCATATGAAACAACGGAGCGTGTCTTTCTCCCACACAAAGAATGCTAGGATCCGAGTTTATTCAAACAAAAACAAAAATAAAAGCAAACGAGACGCTCCAAGTAAAGCACATAAGATGTGACTGAATAAAAATATAGTTTCACTAGAGGTGAACTGATAAGTTGTCGATGAAGAAGGGGATGCCTTGGGCATCCCCAAGCTTAGATGCTTGAGTCTTCTTGAAATATGCAGGGATGAACCACAGGGGCATCCCCAAGCTTAGACTTTTCACTCTTCTTGATCATATTGTATCATCCTCCTCTCTTGATCCTTGAAAACTTCCTCCACACCAAACTCAAAACAAACTCATTAGAGGGTTAGTGCATCTTATATTTACTAATTGGAGGCACCATACGAGACACCACGTTAATCCACATCATCAAAATAATAATGACAATTAGATCTATAATTCATGGCTAGGATTTGTTGAGAGAGTCGTGATTAATAACGTAAACATGTCCGTTTGATTAATTAACACAATATATCTGGCACGATGCTTGGCATAGTTCGGACATAGTTGGGCAATACATCTAGCACGATGTTTGACATTTTTTTGTCCCACACGGTTCTGTTAATCAATGCAAGGCTCATTGCTAAGGAAAAAAAAAGAGGTCTTTAATTAGAGTCCAGCCTATACACGGCTTACTCAGATCATGTACACGCGGTTCAAGTGCTTTCTTTTTGGTGGGGTTGGCTCAAGTAATTCAGTTTAAATATTTTATACTCCTACGGATATAAAAACGGATTTAACCTGTACCACTTTAACTATAGATATTTGACAACAGAATTTATACGATCCCTCTCCCGCAAATTAAAACCAGAATCGCCATATGGACGGATATTATTGTGAGCCTCCCATGGCACAAGACGCGACGACGGCCTAATAAAGTGCAAACTTGATGTGCTTCTCCAACTTCCGGTGCAAAATAATAAGAATCACGCATGGTTTCCTTCCGTATGCATGTGCTAAACCAGTAAATAGCGGAAGCTGTTATGCATGCTTTAGTAATGGATTCACGGTAAGTCTTGCTATTAATGTTATATTTGGCGATAGAATCAACGTTGAAAGCGGGACTATGAAATTCTGTTTTGAAGCGGCACACATATATAGTTACGATCTCGGAGTGGATTTTAAACGCTTTTCCCGACACATCTTAATCAAGTAGGTTGATGGCTAAAATATTCGCCTAGACTCTTGACAAAGTTATAACATGCAAGGGCGCTTGGTGCGAGGAATTTGATGATACCACGATGGCGGCCGCATCTACGGTTACGATCTCGAGTCAGTTTATATGCCTTTCATCCTTAGTTAGCTAAATCGATCGTTCTGATATTTGTCTAGACTCATGCCAAGATCATGACACACAGGTGGTCGCGAGGAAGTCGATGATACCACACCTCCGATGTCTCTGGTCCAGGTAGATGGTCCCATGGATAAAGGGCGGCTGCACAATCTGCCCTTATACATCTCCGATAGATATACATCAATGGCTACCGGCGGTGCAAACTATGGAGTTCCTCAAACCCAACTAAAATAGCACTAGATTAGACGCTCTCTACAACCCTATAGGAAGGCGAGCCACGGAGTGGCGATGAATCGATGATGGTGGAGTATGATGTGCATGTGGTAAGTTCCAACAGCGATAAACTAAACATAACATGGAAGAGCCAAATCACTGAAGTAGGGAAGAGGGAGAGAGAGAGAGCAAGTGGATGAAGCATCAGACACACGTCGCTGTTCAAGCATGATAATTGTGTAAGTAAATCCTTATTTGTAATTCATGAAAGAGTCAATTTTGTCTAATAATATATTCATACTTAATAATAAATTACTAATAAAGGAGGTGTTCTCAAGACATATCAATTTCCCTATTTTTGACTGAAAATGGATGGATTTCAACAAGACGCAAAAGCAAAGTTTTAACAAACCACACATGTGAATCGCAGATTATGCAAGTCATTTATCTGGGCTCTGGGATATATAATAGTTAAACTATTGACTTAAATACATATATATGCACGTACTATCCATGCCTTTGTTTTTATGTACCTTTACATGTTAAAGATAAAATAATACACATTGATTAGATTGAAGAGTTAGGAGCATTACATGGGTTCCTAATTTTTTCCAAGATATCGTCTTGCAACACATAAAATTGTCATCAAGATCCCTTCAGGGTAATAATGAAGTTATCTAGGTCCTGGAAATGCAAAAAAAAATTAGTCATCTGGAATATGTTACTTTTTTACACTTTGTAGACATGGATGACAGTTTTTAAGGATCTAACAGATATCTGAGATCCAAAATATATTAGGGACCAACGATGATGCTTCTCACTGTAAATTTTAATTAGGCGCTTAAATTTTGACTTAATTATATGTTTAAAATGCTCCAAATCTGTTGCACAATTTAATATACCTAGGGCTCTTTGATCGAAAAATGAACATTTCTAGCTATGTGGCCGAAAGATTCGTATCCATTGGAATGTCGGTAATTCAGTGAAACACCAGGCCGGAATAGACTGTGATGTGCATGATTATCTATACAACGTTACACAATAAATTCACGTATTTTTCATCATATGAAATTGTTATAAGTAATTTTTTTTGTGTGTTTCTAAAATATCTTTCCCGTGCGGCGCACGGGTTGACGACTAGTAATAAAAAATTCACATATTCAGAGGTGACATAATCATTCTTAACACTTCTGGACATTGCACAAAGCTACTGAAGTTAATAGAACAAAGAAATCCATCAAACATAGCAAAACAGGCAATGCGAAATAAAAAGCAGAATCTGTCAAAACAGAATAGTCCGTAAAGACGAATTTTTTAGAGGCACTTAACAGGCTCAGATGAAAAAGCTCAAAACTAATGAAAGTTGCGTACATATCTGAGGATCACGCACGTAAATTGGCAGATATTTTTGATTCTTCTACAGAGAGATCTACGCAAATTCGTGACGGACAGCAAATCTGTTTCTACGCAGCAATCCAAATCTAGTATCAACTTTACTATTAGAGACTTTACTTGGCACAACAATGCAATAAAGTAAAGATAAGGAGAGGTTGCTACAGTAGTAACAACTTCCAAGACACAACAAAACAGTAGCAAAATAAAAACATGGGTTATCTCCCAAGAAGTGCTTTCTTTATAGCCATTAAGATGGGCTCAATAATTTTAATGATGCTCGCGCAAGATATAAGAGTTGAAGTAAAAGAGAGCATCAAGAGCAAATAAGAAACACTTTTAAGTCTAACCCACTTCCTATGAAAAGGAATCTTGTAAATAAACAAGTCATGTAAGCATAATGCAACAAGCATAGAAAGGCAACACAAGCGCAACTTCAATATTCTCAACATAAAGAGGGGAAACGATGCATATAACCATGTTTCCCTCTCTCATAATAACTTTCAGTAGCATCATGAACAACCTCAACAATATAACTATCACATGAAACATTCTTATCATGAGCCACATGCATAAAATTATTACTCTCCACATAAGCATAGTCATTACTATTAATTGTAGTGGGAGCAAATTCAATAAAATAGCCATCATTATTATTCTCATCACCATAATCATCATATATAGGAGGCATATTGTAATCATAATTAATTTTCTCCTCAATAGTAGGTGGACTGAAAATATCATATTCATCATTGTAATCATCATAGATGGGAGGTAAAGTATCATCAAAGTAATTTTTCTCCTCCATGCTTGAGGGACTAAAAATATCATTTTCATCAGAACCGACCTCCCCAAGCTTAAATTCTTCCATAGCATTAGCAATAATAGTGTTCAAAGATTTCATGCTAATAACATTGCTACAACTATTTTGCAAACAAAGTTCCATGGGTTTTTTAATTCTCTCTTCAAACACATCATGTCCTAATTCAATATAAAGTTCATAAAGTTCTCTATTTTTTTTGTTGTTTTCCATTAAGCCAAACTAGTGAAAATAAAAACAAGAAACAAAAAGATATAATTGCAGGATCTAAAGGAGATACCTTCGAGCACTCACACACCGGCAACGGTGCTAGGAAATAGCTTAGTAGTCGGAGGATGTGAATACCTTTTACCTTACCTCCTCGGCAACGGCGCCGTGAAAATAGTCTTGATGTCTACGTGTGCTTCTATTATTGTAGACAGTGTTGGGCCTCCAAGAGCAGAGGTTTGTAGAACAGCAGCAAGTTTCCCTTAAGTGAATCACCCAAGGTTTATCGAACTCAGGGAGGTAGAGGTCAAAGATATTTCTCTCAAGCAACCCTGCAATTAAGATACAAGAAGTCTCTTGTGTCCCCAACACACCTAATACACTTGTCAGATGTATAGGCGCACTAGTTCGGCGAAGAGATAGTAAAACACAAGTGGTATAGATGAATATGAGTGCTGATAACAATCTGAAATAAATACGGCAGCAAGTAAACATGCAGTAGAATAGTAAGTAAGCGGTGTTTGCAGTATTGGAAACAAGGCCTAGGGATCCTACTTTCACTAGTGGACACTCTCAACATTGATCACATAATAAATAAATAATTTCTCCTCACTTGTGCTACTTCCACACTCTCTTGTTGGATAACAAACACCATTCATTGTGTAGGGCTACAAGAGCTCCCTCAAGCCGGAGTTAACAAGCTCCACAACATACGGAATTCATATTTAAGTAACCTCTAGAGTGCGTAATAGACCGTTGCAATTTAGACCGAGTACTAACATAGCATACACACCGTCACCAATAGCTATGAAAGGGGGAATAGATCACATCAATACTATCATAGTAATAGTTCACTCCATAATCTACAAGAGATTACAATCATAACCTACGCCAAGTACTACATGATGCACACACCGTCACCTTTACATCATGAAGGAGGAATAGACTACTTTAATAACATCACTAGAGTATCACATAGATTAATAGTGATACAAATCTCATCATATGGATCCCAATCATGTAAGGCAGCTCATGAGATCATTGTATTGAGGTACATGAGAGAGAGATTAACCACATAGCTACCGGTAGAGCCCTCAGCCTCGGGGGAGAACTACTCCCTCCTCATCATGGGAGACAGCAACGATGATGAAGATGGCGGTGGTGTCGATGGAGATGGATTCCGGGGGCACTTCCCCGTCCCGGCGGCGTGCCGGAACAGAGACTTCTGTCCCCCGAACTTGGCTTCGCGATGGCGGCGGCTGCGTAACTTTTCTCGTCCCGTGGCTTATTTTTTTAGGGTTTTCGAGGTGGAGACAATATATAGGCGGAAGGGCAGCCTCGGAGGAGCCAGGTGGTGGCCCCCCATAGGCTGGCGCGCCCCCCTCTTGGCCGCGCCGCCATGTGGGGTGGGGCCCCCAGGGCTCCCCTCTGGTCCCTCTTCGGTGCTCTGGAACCTTCGGTGAAATATAAGATCGTGGGCTTTTGTTTCATCCAATTCTGAGAATATTTCCGTGTAGGATTTCGAAACCAAAAACAGCGTAAAACGAGAACTGGCACTTCGGCATCTCGTTAATAGGTTAGTTCCGGAAAATGCATAAAAATGGTATAAAGTGTGAACAAAACATGTAGGTATTGTCATAAAACTAGCATGGAACATCAGAAATTATAGATACGTTGGAGACGTATCAAGGCTCGGGGGCTAGTGGCATGAGTTGACCTCTGAGGATCTGGATGAGGAGTCGAGATTTCTTCCGCCGTGCGGGGCGTATCCGACACAGCCAAAGTATGAGACATGCTCATAGGAGCAGTCGCATTGGCGGTGGGTTCTTCTTCTTCTTTGTCACCGCTGAGTACAAAATAGAATGAGATTATTCGACATGGAATTAGATTATTCGGCACATAATAAACTAAAAAGAGCGACAAAGCAGCTTATGAGCTAATAAGGGCGGACGCGTAGGCGTCGAAGGGTTGCGGTTCTTCGGGAGCAGTTTCCTCGAGAGGAGAACTGCTCAGCTTGGAGGTGCCGGAATCTTCCACGTCACCCCTCTTCCGTTTGTTTTTTGGAGAAACAGCGGAAGGGACGGACTCGGTTGACTCGGAAGCCTCGGATTCAACTTCTTTTTTTAGAGCGAGCCGCGGATTTCTGAGAAACCACGGCTCCACTCTCAGGATGAGAAGGAACCTGGGTGTCGTCGGCGACGATTGCTCGCTCGTCGACCTCTCCACCTTCGGGAAGGGGAGGAAGCGATGATGTAGTTTGGTGGTTCTACACAAGATACGAATGCGTCGACAATACAGAAGAAAAGAAGTCGACAAAAGTGAAAAGCGCAATAACAGTCAAAAAAGGTGAACAACGAAAACTAGACGACAAAACATATATTACCTGGGGGAGGGCGTTGGTACCGCTGTATGGTACCACGCGGCAAGATGAAGGGACAGGATCTTTCTTGTTTAGCGATGAGATCTTTCGGACAAGTTTTTCTAAGTTCTTGACCGAAAGATCTGTCGACATGCGATCCACGTCCTTGTTGCCAGCATACATCCAAAGGGGGTTTTTGCGAGCCTGCAGAGGCTGCACCCTAATCCTAAGGAAATGAGCTGTTATTTGGATTCCCGACAGTTCCTGGCCGCGGGTGTTCTGGAGCTCATGGATGCGGGACATCAGTGCTTCTGTCGCCGTTTTCTCCTCTTCAGTCGCCTCTGCATCCCAAGATCGGCGACGGAGAATTTTGGCGCTGCCGTCAAAAGGCGCGATATTGTATTCCAGCGAGTTGGGGCAATCCTCGCGGACATATAACCATCGTCTACGCCACCCTTGGACGGAGTCGGGGAATTTAACGTCAAAATATTCGATATCAGGGCGGACGCAGATGACAACACCACCTATGTTATAGGTGATGTTGTGGGAGCCATTACGTCGGATAAAGAAAATACGCTTCCATAGAGCCCAGCTAGGCTGGATCCCAAGGAAGCACTCGCAAAGTGTGATGAAGATAGAGATGTGAAGGATGGAATTGGGAGTAAAGTGGTGAAGTTGCAGCCCATACACAAAAAGCAAACCACGCAAAAACTCGTGGATAGGTGTAGAGAGGCCGCGGATCAGATGGTCGACAAAACTAACCCGATAACCAATGGGAGGCGCCGGGTAGCTTTCTTCGTTGGGGAAGAGTAGCGTGTCCTTCTTCTTGTTGAGGCCGAGCTTTTTTAGCAGGTTCGTGTCCTGCGCGGAGATCTTGGATCTCTCCCACTCGGTGTTTCCCAGATCTTGCGCCGCCATGGATTCAGGAGTGTTGTGCCTGGTGAGCTTTGGCCGCGGTGGCATCCGCAGTGGCGCTGTGGAAGAAGGAGAATGCGTGGGCATTGGAGCTCTGGTGATTGCAAGAGGGATTGGAGCAGAGGATATGTGAACAATGGCGCGGCGAAGGGGATGAACGAGGAAGACGATGGCTATTTATGGTGGGTTCAGTCAAAGCGTCGCACCATTGGATGATGAATGAATGGACTCGATGATTTACACGTGGCTCAAGGGGTAAAACAGTACTTTTACTGTGATGGAACTAGACAGACGCTACAGCGCCCGTGCCAGAAAAAGTGGAGGACGTGTGTCCCCCACTTGCGTAACGTGTCAACGTGCCACAGATTTAGGGCCCGCAGATCAGCGAAAGGACAGCTCTCGCGTCTTCCCGATACAATTGGCGTGGCTATCGTCAGCACTGATGTCACTTTATCAATGGAAAAATCTCGGCTTTGATAATTTGAAAATTGGCGACAATGAATGACGACTGATAATCTCGAGAGCTTTTGACCAAATACAAGTTTTTGTTCGAATGCTTGGGGGCTACTTTTTAAAAAGGTTTCGAGAAGTTTGATGGAGATGGTTCGGAAGGAGACATCTCAAAATATGGCGGTAGAGAAAATTGGAGCCTACAGCCAAGGATAAATCCTCGACTGTAGCCTCGGGGGCTACTCCCATCGGGAGCGCTGTTCGCGCACCCGATAAATATGAACAAAAGCATGAAATATGACAATATAGTGGCAAAGATGCTAAAAAGGTGAGCCTACAACCAAGTACAAGCACTTGGCTGTAGCCTCGGGGGCTACTCCCATCGGGAACACTGTTCGCGTGCCCGATGAAATTTGAATAAATCCTGGTGAGCATATTCTGAGTTATCAAAATAACTCTTCATATACTCCCATCGGGAGGTTATGTTAAAAACAATATAAGTCATCCGTTGACTCGAAAAAATGTGCTATTCCAGTAGCCGGAAAAAGCACCCGACAATATATTCTCAGAGTGCCTCAGTCGCAAAATAATCTCTGAATGCCGCAAAACTCTGCGAAGGTAAGTCCCCGGGATCCGTCCTGTGCGGCGTGGCACCGCCTCTGACGGCGCTTCGCTACTTTTTCCGTATCAACAGATACGAAGAAAAATCCTAACGGACGCGTTAGGTACCCGATAAAACATGACTGGAATTCGGCATCTGGTAAGACCTTAAGCGACACATGTCGAATTGCGCCAGTATCCCGAGATCATGTCCAGGGATGTGATCTTGAAGTAGGTTTTGGTGGATTGCTACGAGAGCAGTTAACTGGTACCTGATCCGTTAGATGAACCAGCCCCAATTACCGTTATCCCTGTACAATGTACAATTCCTTTACAAAAATTTGTCGACTTGCAGAAATCATATGCAGATTGTAAAGATGGAGATTTTCCCTAACTTTGCGATTCAAGCAAAATCTCGGGGGCTACTGACATAGGCATCCCCAATGGGCCTGCCAAAGAAGGTACCCGGGGTTTACTGGAAGCCCATGACCCGAAGTTTTACATAGTTTGGAAAGATAGAATTGTAGTAGGAATATCAACTTGTAAATATCGCGGGACGGTTCAGAAACTCTCCCGGACTCTGTAACTTGTACATCACAAAACCTTCGGCTCCGCCTCCTATATAAGGGGGAGTCGAGGGACAAAGAGAGGATCGATTCATTGTTTCACGCAACCCTAGTTTTCATAGCAGTCGAGTACTTTTCCGGCTGAAACCTTCGAGATCTACTTGCCCTCTACTTCCAACTAAACCCTAGTCTACAATCCGTAGGCATTGATAAGTTAATCCCTTATCAGGCGCCATGGGAGGAGCCGCGGAGGCGGACAGAGCAGCGGAAGAGGCCGAGGAAGCACCAGAGGAGCTCATGGTGTCGAAGATCTTGGTGGCGGTGCGGCAACCGAGGAAGGCGGCGACCAAGGGCATGGGCATCGGCTAGGGTTTTGCGTTACCTAGTCTGATACCAAGTTAAACAATGTTTGGGTGGAAACTGGCTCAACACATCTGGTGCGTGGCCTATCACTTTATATATAGGTACCAAGACGTACAATACAGATACATATACAGTTGTACAAATATTTATACTATTATACTGGAGTTGATCGTAGGTCGTACAACGCGTTTGGTGAAGGAGATTCGGAACATCCATACCGTACAATATAATCTTATGATCTCCGCTTAGAGCATCTTCAGCCATTGGGGCTCCCTAAGACGAAATCCGGCGTTATTTTGCGCCGGATGGACGAAAGTTTGGCCCGGGGAGCGCCGAAGTTCCAGCCGTCTCCCCGGTAGACACTCGGTGTTCGGCGTTTTTAAGAAAAAAATGTCCCTGGAAACGACCAGCATAGTTCGGCGAATTTGACCAGTTTTGCCAACATCTGGCTTATTTTTACAAATAAACATTACAGTTCGATAAAACAAGACCAATTTTCAAACAAATCAAATGGAAACTAGTTGGTGTTGCCTCAAAGCGTCCATATGTGCTCCACCAGATCATCCTGCAGCTGTTGATGCATTGTGGAGTCTCGAATCTCCTGATAGCAATGAACGCAGCCCACGATGCCGACACCTGGTGGTTAGGCTATGCAAGAGGACCCTCTCTGTCATATGGTGCAGCTTGCTCGCTCGGAGGAACCGGATACTTCCGCTCATTCTCGATAATCATGTTGTGTAAGCACACACAACAGTTCATCACCTCCCACATCTGATCTTTGGACCAAGTCAAAGCGGGGAACCGGACTACAACAAATCTCTGTTGGAGGACACCAAATGCACGCTCGACGTCCTTTCGGCAATCTTCTTGTTCCTTGACAAACTGCTGCTCCTTCGGGAAGGCGGGGCTTGAGATAGTCTTCACAAATGTTGCCCACTTTGGATAGATACCGCCTGCAAGATAGTATCCCTTGTTGTAATGCAGATCATTGATCACAAAGTTAACCCGGGGAGCATGACCCTCAACAAGTTTGGAGAAGATCGGCGAGCACTGCAAGACGTTGATGTCGTTGTTGGATCCCGGCATACCAAAGAAGGAGTGCCAAATCCAGAGATCATAGGTAGCCACTGCCTCAAGTATCACAGTGCAGCCTTTTTGTGACCCTTGTACATTCCCTGCCAGGCAAACAGACAGTTCTTCCATTTCCAATGCATACAGTCAATGCTTCCAAGCATCCCTGGAAATCCTCGAGCTTCATTGACAGCAAGGATCTTAGCAGTGTCTTCGACAGTGGGTGATCTCAAGTAGATGTCCCCGAACACTGCTATCACCGCCCTGCACAACCGGTAGAAACAATCAAGGGCGGTGGACTCCGCCATCCGAATATAGTTGATGCGTGCAATTACACACGTCCGTTGGGAACCCCAAGAGGAAGGTGTGATGCGTACAGTAGCAAGTTTCCCTCAGTAAGCAACCAAGGTTATCGAACCAGTAGGAGTCAAGGAGCACGTGAAGGTTGTTGGTGAAGGAGTGTAGTGCGGCGCAACACCAGGGATTCCGCGCGCCAACGTGGAACCTTCACAACACAATCAAAGTACTTTGCCCCAACTTAACAGTGAGGTTGTCAATCTCACCGGCTTGCTGTAAACAAAGGATTAACCGTATAGTGTGGAAGATGATGTTTGTTTGCGAAGAACAGTAAAGAACAAGTATTGCAGTAGATTGTATTTCAGATATAAAGAATGGACCGGGGTCCACAGTTCACTAGTGGTGTCTCTCCGATAAGATAACTAGCATGTTGGGTGAACAAATTACAGTTGGGCAATTGACAAATATAGATTCACATACATATATCATGATGAATAATATGAGATTTAATCATGGCATTACGACAAAGTACATAGACCGCTATCCAGCATGCATCTATGCCTAAATAGTCCACCTTCAGGTTATCATCCGAACCCCTTCCAGTATTAAGTTGCAAACAACAGACAATTGCATTAAGTATGGTGCGTAATGTAATCAACACAAATATCCTTAGACAAAGCATCGATGTTTTATCCCTAGTGGCAACAACACATCCACAACCTTAGAACTTTCTCGTCATTGTCCCGGATTCAATGGAGGCATGAACCCACTATCGAGCATAAATACCCCCTCTTGGAGTTACAAGTATCAACTTGGCCAGAGCCTCTACTAGCAACGGAGAGCATGCAAGAACATAAACAACACATATATGATAGATTGATAATCAACTTGACATAGTATTCAATATTCATCGGATCCCAACAAACACAACATGTAGCATTACAAATAGATGATCTTGATCATGATAGGCAGCTCACAAGATCTAAAATGATGGCACAATGAGGAGAAGACAACCATCTAGCTACTGCTATGGACCCATAGTTCAGGGGTGAACTACTCACACATCGATCCGGAGGCGATCATGGCGATGAAGAGCCCTCCGGGAGATGATTCCCCTCTCCGGCAGGGTGCCGGAGGCGATCTCCTGAATCCCCCGAGATGGGATTGGCGGCGGCGTCACAGTAAGGTTTTCCGTATTGTGGCTCTCGGTACAGAGGGTTTCACGACGAAGGCTTTAATTAGGCGGAAGGGCGGAGTCAGAGGGCTGACAGGGGCCCCACACGCTAGGGTGGCGCGGGCCCCCCTGGGCCTCGCGGCCCTAGTGTGGCGGCGCCTCGTCGCCCCACTTCGTATCTCCTTCGGTCTTCTGGAAGCTTCGTGGAAAAATAAGACCCTGGGCGTTGATTTCGTCCAATTCCGAGAATATTTCCTTTGTAGGATTTCGAAACCAAAAACAGCAGAAAACAACGAAGCGGCTCTTCGGCATCTCGTCAATAGGTTAGTGCCAGAAAATGCATAATAATGACATAAAGTGCGTATAAAACATGTGAGTATCATCATAAAAGTAGCATGGAACATAAGAAATTATAGATACGTTTGAGACGTATCAATAGTCATCGGTAGAATCACCAGGAGCTCCATATGCCAGCATCCGCATAGCCATCGTGCACTTTTGGAGGGCGGGGAACCCTGCCATGCCGGTGCAATCCAACTTGCATGTGAAATAGGAGTCGTACTCTCGAAGGGCATACACAATTTTTAGGAAGAGCTTCCGGCTCATCCTGAGACGACGCCTAAAAACAGCCTCACCGTGCAATGGATCGTCGGAGAAGTAGTCGGCGTAGAGCATGCAGTAGCCCTCCATTCGCTGCCTCGGCTTGCACTTCGGGCGACCTGGTGCCGACCCACCATGGCGACCAATGGCCGACTCGGCGTATGATGTCTACGTGTGCTTCTATTCTTGTAGACAGTGTTGGGCCTCCAAGAGCAGAGGTTTGTAGAACAGCAACAAGTTTCCCTTAAGTGAATCACCCAAGGTTTATCGAACTCAGGGAGGTAGAGGTCAGAGATATCCCTCTCAAGCAACCTGCAATTAAGATACAAGAAGTCTCTTGTGTCCCCAACACACCCAATACACTTGTCAGATGTATAGGTGCACTAGTTCGGCGAAGAGATAGTAAAACGCAGGTGGTATAGATGAATATGAGTGATAATAACAATCTGAAATAAATATGGCAGCAAATAAACATGCAGTAGAATAGTAAGTAAGCGGTGTTTGCAGTATTGGAAACAAGGCCTAGGGATCCTACTTTCACTAGTGGACACTCTCAACATTGCAATCATAATTGAATATAAATAAGCACTTCATTATGCTATTCTGAATTACTCTCTAGCGGGATAACGAACACTAATTCACCGTGTAGGGCTGCAAAGCAAACCTTAAAGATGTATTCCCAAGTACTAATGAACACCCCACGCTGTCACTTTGAGCATTCATAGGAGGTACTAACACACCACAATTTTATAGAGACATCCAACTCAAATCATAACCCAGTGAACAAGTATTCTGTGAAATATAGCCTAAGAGACCCACACGGTGCACACACTGTCACCTTTACACACGTGGGACAAGGAGTCTCCAGAGATCACATAAGTAAAATCCACTTGAATAACTTAAGACATCTAGATTGCAAAGCTCACGATCACATAGATGAACACATAAGTATTACTCTCAAACACTCTCTTGTTGGATGACAAACACCATTCATTGTGTAGGGCTACAAGAGCTCCCTCAAGCCGGAGTTAACAAGCTCCACAACATACGGAATTCATATTTAAGTAACCTCTAGAGCATAATAGACAAGAGTAACATCTACACATTCATATAGATCACATCATGGGAGAGAGAGATGAACCACATAGCTACCGGTAGAGCCCTTAGCCTCGAGGGAGAACTACTCCCTCCTCATCATGGGAGACAGCAGCGACGATGAAGATGGCGGTGGTGTCGATGGAGATGGCTTCCGGGGGCACTTCCCCATCCCGGCGGTGTGCCGGAACAGAGACTTCTGTCCCCCGAACTTGGCTTCGCGATGGCGGCGGCTGCGTAACTTTTCTCGTCCCGTGGCTTATTGATTTAGGGTTTTCACATCTGGGAGACTTTATAGGCGGAAGGGCAGCCTCGGAGGAGCCAGGGGGTGGCCCCCCATAGGCTGGCGCGCCCCCCCTCTTGGCCGCACCGCCTTGTGGGGTGGGCCCCCCAGGGCTCCCCTATGGTCCCTCTCTGGTTCTCTAGAAGCTTCCGTGAAATATAAGATCTTGGGCTTTCGTTTCGTCCAATTCCGAGAATATTTCCTGTGTAAGATTTCTGGAACCAAAAACAGCAGAAAACAGGAACTGGCACTTCGGCATCTTGTTAATAGGTTAGTTCCGGAAAATGCATAAAAATATTATAAAGTGTGAGCAAAACATGTAGGTATTGTCATAAAACTAGCATGGAACATCAGAAATTATAGATACGTTGGAGACGTATCAGCGTACAAGCCAGACAGGCAAGCTAGGATCAGCATGTGCTCCTCGTCTTAGGCGGCGGCTACCATTTCTTCTTCAAAAAGCTCGGCGAACATCTCCTCCTCCTCCTCGTCGGAGTCCATGTCCGGTCAGGCAATTGGACGAACACCTGCCGGGCGTGTCGACGAGGAGAGATGCGAGGGAGCTTTAGGAGGGCGGAAAATACGTAGAGGGCAGGACGGGCGGCAGAATATAGGCTGCTGGGTGGAGGAACGACAGAGTTGAGGCAACCGGCCGGCGGATTGGCGAGGGGTGGTGCCGACGACGACAGAGCAACGGGAGGGGAGGGGGGATTTCCAACGACAAAGTGGTGGGGTTCGTGTGTTCTCTCGCTGATAGAGCGGGCCCATTCCCGCTTTTCTCTCATCCGGAGTCCACGAGCGCACCCCGGGTGTAACGACCCGGAAAAACCCTAATATTAGATTTTTCACCGTTGCTTGTTTTTCCGTGTCGTTCCAAGTCATCATGGCATCATGCATATATTTTCAACCTCAAAAATATTTTATTAAACCCCACTTTATTTCTAGTACAATTCCATCTTTTTTTTCAAATTATATCTCTCCTTTCTCTATTTATTTCATTGCTAAAATCTATTTGAAAATGGCTTTGAAACAAACAGAAAACAATAAAGAACAACAGTTTTAAGACAAAAAAAAAATAGGGAGGCAGACCTCCCACCCGGCCAGGCCATGTGGCCCAACCGGCAGCCACCAACCCGGCCCAATCTAGCGCACCCAGATGGAACCCTAGGGTTCCAACCAGCTCCCCTTGGCATTTTGCAAGGACACCCCCGCCACCGGCCTCTTTCCTCCCCTGGCTTCTTTTCTTTTTCGCTCCAGGTCCTTCCACCTCCTCTCTCTTCTCTCTGCTCGTTCGAGCCCGAGCCCGAGCCCGACCCCATTGCCTCCGTTCCCCTAGTCGCCCCGTGCCGCCAGCACCGCCCCGTCGCGAGAGCCACCTCTCTCCCCGTCGCGCGCCTCCCCGCTCCTCCCCAAGCTCCGCGCGGGCTCCTCCCTCTCAGAGACGGCGCCGCCCAGCTCGTCTCTGCCTCCAACGCCACCGCCTGCCGCCTCTGCCTCCCTCTTGCTGCTTCGCGTCCTGGCCAGAACCGCTCCGCCGCAGCACGAGCGTAGCGCCGCCGGCGTCTCTTCCGCTCCTCGTCTGGTCGCGCGCGCCTCCGTCTTCTGCCCCGTCCCGCTCGCCGCGAGGCCCTGCCGGGAAGCGCCTCCACGCACTCTTCCTCGCTGTCGGCCGCGGTTCTGCGTTCTCGTCCTGGCCGCCTCGTCGTTCGTGTCTTCGCCAGCCCCGCGTCATCCTCTGCGGGCTCCGCCCTCCGCATCCTTCCTCTTCCCTCGTACGCGGGTGATCTCTTCAAGTTGTTGAAATATTGGGCCCACTTTTAGTGGCCCAAATTAGATTTCAGTTTTCCTATAAATCTCAAAGCCCACATAGTGGCAGCCATGTGAGTTTGAGCCCAAGTTGGTGGCAGCTCACTAGGGAGTGGCAAGAGGTGGGAAGTTTAGTCCCACATGGAAAGTTGGGAGGAAGTTAGACCACCTTATAAGGTGGGTTGTTCCACCGCTAGTAAGTGAGTGAGAATAGGAGTGCTACACGCGCGCGCTCCTCCTCCTCCTCGCTCGCTCGTCTCGACTCGACACGACACGTCACGACGCGCGCGCCGCGCTCGTGTTGAGTGGATTGAGCCTCGAGCCGAGACTTTCCTTACTTTTTGCACCTCAGGAAAACGAACAGAGTCCTAGACGGACGCGTCACAGTTAGTCGGTTCGGGTCGCTCCCGGATCGTGGGCTATCTGTAACCGACTCGAAACGTTCGTGCGACGTGGGCGTGGCCCACATTGCCTAGGGTTTCCCGAGCCTATATAATCTCTTGCCCGGCTACCGCAGAAATACATCTAATACACGAGTTAGGATTTTCACCTCTCTCGCTTGCGCCGCCATCGTAGCCTACTCCATCCCGCGCGCCGACGGGCATCGGCGAACGGGAGAGCAGGTCTCCGGAACCGCTCGTCCTTGCGATCCTGTACGGGAGAGGGCGCATTAGGTTTTTGGAAGCGCTCGCGCGACTGCTCAAGCTCTTCATCACGGGTCGCCTTCCGTCCAAGTCGGGCGGTGCTGCCTACCGTCGTCTTCAACGCCGTCTACTTCGACCCGTCGTCCCCGTCGTCAACAACGTTGTCATCAACAACGTTACTGCTGCGACATCGTCTCGCTACACCTCCACCGCCACCTCCACCAGATCGGTACGTGCGACATATCTCGATCCGTTTAGCGATGGATGTTGTACCGTTTGCTCTGCTACTGTTCATGTTGATCACTGCATCTAGTATGTTCGAGTTTCACATGTTAGTAGTTACTTTCGTCATGCTTTATATTCTGGAATTAATCATGGAAATTATGCCTAATTATCCAACACAAGTTCACCACGGTCGCGCCCGTGTGGTTTCGTCCTCGAGCTCCCTCGCCGCGTCGCCGGACGTCCTGACCGCCGTGTGTTTGTAACCATCGTTTCTTGTGCGGGTTATGTGGTGCTGGTGAGATGCTGCTGGTGCCACTACTAACTCGAATTCTTTCCTATTTGTTGGTTGTGCTCTGTGTAGTATCTCGAGTACCGCGTTGCTGAGAACTTCAACGTCCGCTTATCATTTCCAGTATTACTCGATAGGTTTTCTCTGTTCACCATCGACAAGATCATCGCCACGGTCTCCTGAAGATGTACACACCAAGTTCGTCACACGCAAGCATATCTCTGAAGATCACCTGTGCCAATTCAAGTTCGTCATCGAAGCCCGAAGACATCGGCGACTTCCGCCACTCCCATTCCAATCCGATGTCCGCTCTCCGATCCGATACCGTGAGACCCGACCCTAAGCCAATCCTATTTTATAAATGTGGCATTTATCTTGTTGCATCAAAATTATCATGTTGCATCGCATCGCATATCTTGTGGGTTCGGGTAGATAGTGAATCACCTAATAATTAAATATGAAATTGTGCGGGACTATTATCTCATCCGGTTCCATTTAAATTTGCATAGCACACCCATGCCATGTTTTGCCATGCTAACAACATTTAATATGCGGGGTAGAAAGACAACTCCAACCTAATAAATTGTGTGTGGTGATTCCGATTCCGATTCCGCTTAATATGGATAAGTTGCACCGCATCATCTTGCCATGTCACGCATATCATGATCATGTCGATTCTTCTTTCGTAGTAGTAAGTGGTCACTCCGTGCATAAATCTCGATACCCGAATCCCGAACCCGAAATTCCCGATCCCGAACCCGTATAGCCGGAACCCGAAAAACCCGAACACATTTTCGGGTGTCAAATCTGATTACCCAAATTTATTTCAGGAAATTCGGGTTTCAAAACGAGGTACCCGAATATCCCGAAATATAGAAAAAGCCTAATTACAAAGTCCACGCAAACAGCGAAGGCCCAGCCCAGCTAGTCAATTCTGGCTCACGTATCTCTACTTTAGCCTATGTTCGTGCCCAGATGTGCTCTGATCCCAAGTCCTCTTCCCAGCAAGCCACGACTTGGTCGCCGCAAACACACATGGCCGCTTCCCGCCGGCGACCGGCCTGCCCATGCTGCTGCACCGCTCCAAATTGCACGCCGCGGCGCTGCCAGCTCTCTCATGCTCCAGCGCGCCGCCGTCCTACCTAGCCGGCAACCACCGCGCCGCCCGCAACAGATCGGCTCTCGCCTTCTTCCCCAAAGTAGCGACGGCGAGCTCTGCAACAAGGACGGCGAGCTCTGGACCCCTGCTGGCTCTGCAACGAGGACGGCGAGCTCTGCATCCACGACGCCGAGCTATGTGGCGCCTCCCAGCAGAGCGCCGTCTATGCCTCCGAGCCCGAGCCCCCGATCTACAGCGCGATGCTAACGATTTTATCCCACACGATGCCAAAGAAAGGCAGTTGTTTTTCTCTTCTGTTGTTGTACATCGGGCAATTCGGAATTACCCGAACCCGATCCCGAATTATCGGGTACCCGAAATGTCGGGTGTTAAAATTTTTAGATAAATTTCGGGTGTAGATTTTGAAAACCCGAATTATTTACCCGTCCCGAAATTTCGGGAAATCCCGAATGCCCAGAGTGAGTAAGTGGTGCACCCGTTGTTTGTTGTAGTGATATGCTTCTTCCCGGATAGGATCCCGAAGTGGTGTTGTGAGATACGTCAAGTTCTCCGGATGTCCCTCGGTAAGCTTTAACAGGCAAGCATTTCCTATACTCCTGTCTCTGCAGGAGTCGCTCACCTATTTTATTTTGCCTTCTCCCATATGCTAGCCTTGAGTTGCGTTCTTGTCACGTGTCCTATCCACTTGTTACCTCAAGCAGTCCATATTGCCACCACCACCTCCTACAGCAATTGTTTGGTTATCGGGTCTGCCTTGCGAGTCGTAGTGCATGCTAGTGCTGTTTATATCTTGTTACCTTTATCGTTATCTTATTGGGTTATCTGTTGGGGAATCATGGCACATGGTTTATGGATATATCTGTTGGAGATACACATGCTTTACTTATTGTTAACAACTAAAATTGTAAGCAGAGGCATCTGTGAGCCCCTTTGCGAAAGCATCGGAACTTTGACTCGCTAATGTCCCCTAGTGACATAGGCATCCCCAATAGGCCTGCCGAAGTTGGTACCCGGGGTTTACTCAAGGCCCACGACCCGAAGAAATGAAGCCTAGTTACGGAATAGTTTGGAAATATAGAGTTGTATTAAGAATAATAACTTGTAACTATTACGGGACGAACTCAAAGAGTCTCCCGAACTTTGTAACTTGTACATCACGAAACCCTCGGCTCCGCCTCCTATATAAGGGGGAGTCGAGGGACAAAGAGAGGATCGATTCATTATCAACATAACCCTAGTTTTCTAGTAGTCGAGTACTTTTCCGGCTGAAACCCTCGAGATCTACTTGCCCTCCACTTCCAGCAAAACCCTAGTCTACAACTTGTAGGCATTGACAAGTTAATCCCTTGTCAATTGGCGCCGTCTGTGGGAATTAAAGGCGACAAGGAGCTGATCTCGATGGCACGTTCAACATCGTCGACATCTTCGGTGGCAAGTAACGCGATGGACAGAGGTAAACAGGTCGAAACTGATCTAGTTGATTTTGTTCCTCACCCGCCCTCCCGTGTGGATGCATATGCGTATCTGTAGGAGCCCATGGAGATGACGTTCGGAAGGTTCCACTTCCGCGTCGGGAAGGAGGGATCTCACCGTCTCGCGATACCGGATTCATCGAGATCGGTCGCGGTCGATTCCGATTCCTCGGGATCGGTGTCGTCGTTCGAGTCTGGCAATGAAGAGATCTTGCAGACAATCTTCACCAAGCCCGCTTCAAGCGGAAAACTCGTCAAGATCTTCAGCAACATGTCCTTCGGGTCGTCTGCGGACTCAAATATATGCAGCGACTCAAACAGTGTCGATACTTTCGACTTCATCGACAAATCCACTTCTATTCGGGAGGTCTTCGCCGATCTATACGACGGTGTCACCGATCCCGATGAAAACCAAACTTCAACATATCATCAAGTTTATGCAATTGAAGAAGCAAGTCGATCGGAGCCGGAGACGTCAGAGGCTTTCGATGATTTGGGAAACCCATACGTCGATCCCGCTGATCTCATGCGAGGTTTGGGCACCAAATATGTAGGGTCCGGAACGCGACAAAGGGTGCAACTCCCGCAAGCAGCCTGGGACAGAGCGACAAGAGCCATGAACGGCACAGAGCCGATAAATACAACTGCAATAACCGAAGAGTTGCAGGCGTATCAATATAAACTTGCCCGTGTTGGACGAGAACTCGAAAAAGATAGAATTGAACTCGAAAGGAGGAGAGCCGCTGCTTCCGTATCAAGCAGGCGAAGAGTTGAGTTGAGTCGGCAGTCAGGAACTTCGGGAGATAATCACAGAGACGCTCACAATAGGGGAAGATCTCGGCTGCAGAACATACCGAAAGGAGAGAGGGAGCATCTGATCCAGAACCTCGACATGTCTTTTATGTCGATCGACATAAGAGGGAATATTATCCCCAAAACACCGGAAGCAGGATATATGGCGACACAGGCGTACATACTGGCAATTAGGCCACCTGCTGGAGATCCAAGAGAGGCATTGTATAACATGGCCATGGCAGGAGTTGGAGTCATGGGAACGGCGTTTGCAAGTGCAAGCACACCTCCCGAAGGAACCGCAAGACAAAATAGTCCACGGCTTACAGTGGCAGTGCAAGATCCTCCAAGAACGTCGGCAAGAGATACAGCGACACAGGCACGTGTCGACAGGGCGCGACATGAAAGGAGAGAACGTCGGCAGTCACCTGAGGTAGACGAGGAGGATATGTGCGGTCTCCCTTGTTTTACTCGACGAGTTCGTAAAACGCGGGTCCCGTCTGGATTCAAGTTGCCTGACACCTATAAAAAGTTCGACGGGTTGCAAAATCCTGAGGACTGGCTAGTAGATTACCCGGAGACAGTAAAACTGACGGGTGGAACCAAAGCAACGGCTATGCAGAGCATCCAGGTACACTTGAGTGGGGCGGCGCGATCATGGATCAAAAAGCTACCACGTCGATCTATCGACAGCTGGGAGACCTTTGAGGACATGTTCGTGAAAAACTTCCTATCCACATGCAAGAAACCTGCGTCAATAGAACAATTGAGAGCATGTCGACAGAAGTATGATGAGTCGATGAGGATGTACATCCAGAGGTGGAACATTATCAAAAACTCGGCAGAAAACATATCTGACGAGAGGGCGATAGATGCTTTTGTCGCTGGGATCCGAAGAAAGGATTTCATCGAGGATTTGGGAAGGACTAATCCAAAAACAATAGCAGCACTCATGGAAATAGAGAATCGCTGGGCAGATGGAGAAGGTGTTGTCAACAACAAGCGACATAGGTCGCCTGAGGACGATCGTAATCGAAATATTCAAAATAGACGGCGTTTTTCTCGCCAGTTTTCAGAGTATGACGGTCCCGGCCAAGTATCGGCTGGCTTCCGAGGAAATAGTGGAGGAAATAATCGAGACGATTATCAAAAGAGCGGTGAACAACGTAACGATTACGGGGATGGTCCCCGTCCTAACAGGCAAAATAATGGTCCAAGGTTCCAGAGGCCGTATATATCTCTCGAAGATATGATGAACGGACCATGCCAAATGCACTTTTATCTCGACAACAATGGAAAGAGGCAGTCGGGGCACATGCAGAAGGATTGCCGAACGTTCCAAGCATTGAATAGGTATGTAGGGCATGCCAACGCACAGGCAGCAAACAGAAACCCCCAGGGACCAAGGAGTGAGATCCACCTGCCACCTCCTCCCGCAATCACGGACGAAAATCGACACCAATTACGAATAGCGGCAACTCCAATGAACGGTCCTTATATCAACACCAATGGAGAGGTCTCGATGATTCAGAAGGGCAGGCCATCCAATAGAGCTCAAAAAGTAATTTCTCGGCAAGTTTTTATGGCAGAAAAATGCCTCCACCAACAGTTGAGTACCTAAATTGGTCGGGACAGGACATTGGATTTACCATAGCGGACCACCCACAGCAAGTTCCTCGACCAGGGCAGTCAGCTTTTATTTTGCCAGCAGTGATCGCAGGATTCGACGTCTCATGAGTGTTTATAGATGGAGGCAGCAGCCTAAACCTCATGTATGCAGATACATTGAGGAAGATGAACATATCCTTGGCGAATCTAACACCAACTGACACGCGGTTCCATGGTATCACACCCGACAAGCCAAGTTACCCATTGGGAAAGATCAATCTCGACGTTCAGTTTGGAACCCGAGAAAATTACAGAAGAGAGAAGTTGGAATTGGAAGTTGTGGATTTTCCGTCGCAGTATGTTAGGACGACCCGCGTATGCCAGGTTTATGGCAGTACCACATTACACATACCTGTTATGGCGGCTCCCTGGACCCAAAGGACCAATTACAGTAAAAGGCAGTTTCGCGCTAGCAGATAAGTGTGACAAGGTTTTTCATCGGTTGTCAGAAACTTTCGGGATGCAAGCAGAATATCTGGCGTCAAGGCTAACAACCGATTACGACGTATTACCAGATGGAGGGAGGCCGCTTAAGGAACCAACCTTTGATACCACCAAGAATTCGAAGGAAGTGCAGATCCACCCGACAGATCCCAAGAAAACGACAGCTATCGCAACAAACATGGATCTCGCATAGGAAAGCACGCTCGTCGAGTTCCTCCGTGAGGGCTGGGAAATCTTCACATGGTGTCCAGCTGACATGCCAGGAGTACCCAGGGAACTTGCCGAGCACCCCCTTAATTTGGATCCATTGGCTAGGCCATTCAAGACAACCTTTGCGGCGTTTTTCGGAACCAAACCGCAAAGCCATGCTGTCAGAAATTAATCGGCTCAGAGAAGCTGGATTTATCGAAGAGATACATACAGAGGCCACGTGGGTAGCTAACCCAGTGTTGGTCCCGAAGAAAAATACAGAGTTCCTTCGCATGTGCGTCGACTTCACGTGTCTCAGTAAACATTGTCCAAAGGATCACTTCCCCCTCCCAAGGATCGATCAAATTATCGACTCCACGGTAGGCTGTGAACGTCTTTCCTTCCTGGATGCATATTCTGGTTACAACCAGATTCGACTGAAAGAAGAAGATGAGGTCAGAACAACTTTCATAATACCCTATGGCGTGTTCTGCTATAGAACAATGCCCTTCGGGTTGAAAAACGCGGGAGCAACATATCAGCGGATGATGCAAAAGTGCCTTGCCACACAGATTGGCAAGAACGTTCAAGTGTACATTGACGATATCGTCATAACAACAAAGAAAGGGTCAACTTTGATCGATGATCTCAAGGAAACTTTTGACAACCTCGACAAGTTCTGCCTCAAGCTAAATCCGACGAAGTGTTCTTTCGGCGTTCCTACGGGAGAACTTCTCGAGTTTCTGGTGTCAGGAAGAGGAATCGAGGCTAACCCGGAGAAAATTCAGGCCATCGTGACGATGCGGAAGCCAACAAAGTTAAAGGAGATACAACAGTTAACTGGGCGAGTCGCAGCTTTAAGTATATTCGTTGCCAGGCTAGGAGAAAAGGCGTTGTCGTTTTACGCCTTGATCAAGCAGGGATAAAAGTTCGAGTGGAACGAAGAAGCGGACAGAGCTTTGGAGGATCTCAAGCGCACAATCTCGACACCACCAATATTGGTGGCACCCAAGGAAAAAGAACCTCTTCTGTTATATATCGCGGCCACACCTCAGGTGGTCAGCACAACACTTGTGGTTGAGCGAGAAGAAGAAGGGAAACTTCACGGAGTACAAAGGCCGGTATATTTCATCAGTGAAGTTCTATCGCCTTCAAAACAGCGATACCCGCATTATCAGAAGCTGGCATATGGAGTGTTTACAACAGCAAGAAAGTTGCGACATTATTTTTCGGCACATCCGATAATAGTGGTCAATGAGGCACCATTATCAAACATACTAAATAACCCGGAAGCTACGAGCCGTGTCTCCCTTTGGGGAATAGAGCTTTCCCCTCGGGACATCACGTATGAAAAAAGAAAAACAATAAAGTCGCAGATTTTACCAGACTTCGTCACAAAGTTGATGGAGCTGCAAAATACGGGACCCCCCTGATTTGTCGAGAACCTGGACTATGAACTTCGACGGGTCCAAGAGGTTAGAAGGAGCTGGAGCTGGCGTGATATTAATATCACCTCAAGGAGACAAGCTGAAATATGTACTGCGGATGATGTTCCCTAACGCATCTAACAACGAGGCAGAATATGAAGCGCTGATACATGAGATGAAGATGTCGAAAGCCTGCGGTGCAACCCGATTAAAAATATTCGGCGACTCCCAATTGGTGGCTCAACAGGTGATGAACCAATGCAATGCAGTCAATGACAGTATGATAGCATACAAGGAGGTATACAATGAACTTGAGAAGCTCTTTGATGGGTGTGAAGTGAATCATATCAGTAGACTCAGTAATGACGAAGTTGACGTTCTGGCAAACATCGGGTCGCAGTGTTTAGCGATACCACCTAGCGTAATTTGGGAGGAGATAAGTGAAAGGTCGACTAAGGCAAAGAAACAGTCAAAGAAAAAGGAGAAGGTCGAGAAAGGCTCGGGGACCCCAGTAACATCAGAAGCAAGCACATCAGGAGATGAAGAAGAATTACATGAGGTGATGATGCTGCAAGTTCCTTGGATGCAGGTTTACGTCGCATATATCTTAAGGAAAGAACTACCCGAAGATCCAGTAGAAGCAAGACGAGTTATTCGACGGTCCAAGGCCTTCACTGTGGTTAAGGGTGAACTGTATACGCGAAGTATATCGGGAGTATTGCAGCGATGCGTCACACCCGAAGAAGGACGAGTACTCTTAAAGGATGTGCACGAAGGAGTGTGTGGACACCATGCAAGCAATCGAGCTATAGCAGCCAAGGTTTTCAGAGCAGGGTTCTACTGGCTAAGAACAATTGAAGATGCAAAGGATATAGTGCGTACTTGTGATGCGTGCCAAAGGTTTGCCGCAAAACCTCATTCTCCGGCAGCAGAGTTGATGCCAATACCATTGTCATGGCCCTTTGCTCAATGGGGTCTTGATATGGTAGGAAAATTACATAAGGCGTGGCTAGGAGGATACGAGTATATGCTCGTAGCTGTCGACAAGTTTACTAAGTGGATTGAGGCAAAGCCGATAAGCTCGCCAGACGCAGCATCAGCGGTCAAATTCATCAAAAGTATCGTTTTTCGATTTGGAGTTCCTCATAGCATCGTCACAGACAATGGCAGCAACTTTACCTCCAAGGAATTCAAGGCGTATTGCGCAGAGGTAGGCATCAAATTACAATTCGCGTTAGTTGCGCACCCGCAAACCAATGGTCAAGTCGAGAAAGCAAACGGCATCATCTGCAATGGCATCAAAAAAACGCCTGCTAACACCATTAGAAAAAGCTCGACACACATGGCCAGAGGAGTTGCCTAGCGTGCTATGGAGTATACGGACAACACCCAATACAGCGACACAAGAAAATCTGTTCTTTCTGGTTCATGGAGCTGAGGCAGTGCTCCCAATAGAGATAGAACACAATTCTCCGAGAGTGGCGGAACTTGATGAAGAAACCTCGAGAAAGGCACTGGAAGATGATGTGGATGCACTCGACGAAGCTCGAGACGAGGTATTATCAAGGGTCACCAAGTATCAACAAGATATGAAAAATTACCACAGTCGACGCTTGCGAGCAAGATCTTTCCAAGTTGGCGATTTAGTTCTTCGGCTCACGCAAGACAGCCATGAAAAACTCGAGTCACAATGGCTAGGCCCGTATATTGTTACCGAAGTAATTGAAGGAGGAGTGTACATGATAAAGGACAAGAAGACAGGGATTGCAGAGCCAAATCCTTGGAACGTGGCGCAGCTTAGACGTTTTTACGCTTAAGCCAAAATATATATGTAAACATACATTGTACTGAAACACCCGCGAGTTTTCAGATGCACTCTTTTCCTTTCAGGGCACCGAGTGGGGCTGGAAGGTTTTTAATGAGGCGGGCTCGCGGTGCTGCAATATAGTAAAAATATTGGTGATATATATCTTTTTGTTCGACATGCTCGGGGGTTGAATACCCGAAAAAGTTCGTTACATACAGAAATTCATACAATATACAAATTCACAAGTTATTTGCCTTGGTTTAAAAACACCTCGCAAACCAACATAAATAAAGACACTAGCCACCGAAACGCTCGGGGGCTAGGGGAAAGAAAGAACGTACAAGTTGTTTTACAATATACACAGTGCTTATAATTTACAGGGTCCTTTTATCAAGAAAAATATCTACAGAAGAAGCAGTTCCTCAGTTATGACCTATCAGGTCATCTATGTTCACTCTTTCATCGTCGGTAGAAGCACCCATAAAATCAGCATAATGACCGTCCATGAAGAAGTCAGCATCCATCCGAAGGAGATTGTCGATCATTTCCTCGGCTACTGGCGTAACCCTGTCATTGATTTTGTCGACGTACCTTCGTTGTTTCTTCAACTTAGCGTGACAAGTTTCAACAACCTTGGTCATTTCCAACTTCGAGTGACAAATCTGCAACATAATCATGGCAAATCTGGCGCCAGCTATCAATTGGGCTTTCACAAACCCATGGATTTGTTGAGGGTTTTTGAATTTGCTCATCAGTCCAGGAAGTGTTTTGGGCTGAATATTTCGAGGAAACATGGCATTATAGACCATGGCCAATGTTTTGGTGCAGAATTCAAGATATTGCCGAACCTGGCCTGCGCAATCCTGAAATCTGACAATTCGTCGGGAACGGTCAGGTGTAGCCCAAAAGTCGGAGCCATGGTCCAGAGCAAGCTTGACAAGTAAGTTTCATCTCGCGTCAACCCGTTGATCTTCGGCAGCATCATCCAAAAAGGAACCTACTCGACGGAAGTATAATAGTGAGAGACGAAAAACAAGTAAGTAACGTAGAGGAATTTCAAGCTTATGAAGCATACCCGCCATATCCAGGCTGGCGTCAGTCATCAATTCAAGCATATAATTCTCTCGGGAAGTAGCCTGCGCAGCTTCAACGACTGCAGCCTCTTTTAAAGTTACGGCTTCCTGAGCCTGCTGAAGAGCAATTTTTTCCCTTTCGGATGATTTTCGAGATTGTTCCATTATCACAAGTGCTTGTTTCTTCATCGACTGGAGTTGTTGTCGAAGTTCGTCCAAGTCATGCGCTGAATCCGCGTTCGAAGAATCTTCAACGAAATCATCAGCGGAAGCTTTCCTCGAGTAGGAGGAAGCGGGCAAAGCATCCGAAGAACGAGGGGTCGCAGTATAGTTGTCAAAAACCAATTGGAAAGAAAATTTCGATATCAATCATTTAGCAAAATAGACCTCCATTAATTGTTAAGATCTACATGGTCATTACAAAATATTGGCTCCTAGTGAACCAATGGTACGCTGTCGCAAGCTACTACTACGGCGACAGCATCAAAAGAGAAAGAAAAAGGAAAAAAGAGACAAGATGGTCTACTTGACCTCTGTCTTGGAAGTGCTGGTAGAACCAACAACCTTTAGATTCAAGAAGTCGATAATCTTCTTCGAGTGGGCCTTGGCGTCCTTCATCAGTGCTTTAATTTATCCTTGCCAACTTTGAGGGAGTCTACAACTTTGGCCCAGTCGACTTTTTGGCCGCTGTTGGCAACCAGAGCAATAGTCCCCTCAACGCCGATCTTCAAGTTTTCGCGTCGATAAGCCAGTGCAAGGTCTTCATTCGGGAGGAAGCGCTTGACAAGGGCAGAGAACATCTCTGGCTGAGTCTCCTTGGGGAAGAAGTGAGGGAAAAGTCGCGAAAAGGCGGCCCTCGATTCGTCGAGGTTGGTGCGCGCCAGGTCGCCCTGTAGTTCAAGGATGGAAAGAGCGTCGAGTAGGCGATCATTTTTTGGTTCCAGCAGCTCAAACCTCTCCTCATTCCTCCCTGCTGTAGCAAAATACGTGGTCATGGTCAGCCAGGAAGACAAAACACAAAGAGTTGTCAAGCAAACGAAGAAACTTACGGAAGAAGCGTTGGCTTTGGGCTTCAATCCGATCTACGAGGCCTTTTTCCCGCGCAATTTGCTCTGTAAGATTATCGCTCAATGAAGTTTCTGCCTTGTGGAGGCGTTGGCGAAGTTCTTCAACAGAAGCAGCATCGGTTTGGGCTTTCTCGTGAGCTTCTTCAGTAAGCTTTAGCTTGGCTTCGAGAGCCTCAGTGTGTTCTTTGTCTTGTTGAATTGAGGCTGCGGAAAAGTATAAATGTGAAGTTTTACTCGACAAGGGTCAAAGGAAAAAAGCATCTTGCGACAAACAAGTTATTCGGGAGGTACCTTTCAAGGCGTTGGCCTCGTCACGGAACCCAATAGATTGGGAACCAAGATGGATGAACTGATCCATTATAGGCTGTCGAAAAACAAGTGGAGCAAGAAAATTTAGGAAAATCGCAGTCGAGGAAAAAGAGTACGAAAGATCGGGACAAGTAAGGAAAAACACGGCAAGATGTAGGAAAAAATAGAGTACAAGAGATACTTACATCATTCACCAAGGAGGTCGAGGAGCTCCCCAGTATAAGCATCTGCTCATCGCCAGCCCCGACCTTTTGTCTTTTCGGAGAAGGTGCTCGGGGGCTGGGCGGTGGAGTCGACGTATTAATAATATGTTGGGGAGGAGGCGAAGAATCTGCGGTAGCAAGGTGTTCTTCAGAAAGGATCACGGTGTTGGACGTGCTCGTTGGAGCTGTGCCAATAACCGCGAGTTCCTCTTCTTCCGCCTTTTCGCCACTGACAAAATAGAAAAGTAAATATAACAAGTAAACAAAGGTCAAATCAAAGACAGTAATATAGAAACTTACGAGCTAACCGAGCCTGCGTCGCCGTATGGGTCGAAGGCACCCTCATCTTCGGGAGATGTTTCTTCGGCAGCAGGCTCAGTAGGCTTGGAGGCGCCTGAATCTTCAGTTTCAATCCTCTTCCTTTTGTTCTTGGGAGAAACAGCAGGAGGAGGAGAGTGCACGGAGTCAGAAGCATCTGATTCCGTGACTTTGTCAGAAGAAGTCACGGATTTCTGAGATCCTGCGACTTCAGTTTCAGGGGGAATGGATTCTTGCGACTCATCATTAATGATGGTTCGCTCATCCACTTCTCCACCTTCGGGAAGGGGAGGAAGAGAAGAAAGGATTTGGTGGTTCTGTCAAGAAATCAGCAAGTAAATACAAAAAGTGATAAGGAAACAAGATAGCAGTCGACAAATTCAAATATAACCCGATGAAATGACACTTACTTCGGGAAGGGCGTGGCTGGCACTATATGGCTCCACGCGGCACAAGGTAGGAACCTCATCCTTCTTGCTCAGCGAGGAGAATTTTCGGATAAGCTTTTCCAGATCTTTCGTGGAAAGATCCTCGGATTGGCGTTCAACATCTTCTGCGCCAACGTACGCCCAAAGGGGGTTATTGCGAGCCTGAAGAGGCTGCACCCGGATTTTCAGGAAATAGGCGGTAATTTGGACACCCGAAAGTTCTTTGCCTTGGGTGTTTTGGAGTTGGTGGATGCGCTTCATCAGAGCATCGGTGGCAACCTTTTCTTCGGAAGTGGCTTCAGCATCCCAGGACTTGCGTCTCAGAATTTCGGCAGCACCGTCAAAGGGAGCAATGCCGTACTCTTGGCCACCGACGGTTTTGTCTTGGATATATAGCCATTTTTTGCGCCATCCTTGGACGGAGGCGGGAAACTTAACATCAAAATAATCTACGTCGGATCTGACGCAGATGCAAACGCCGCCTACATTGTAGACGGCGCTACGGGAGTTGGTTCGCCAAAGATAAAAGATACGTTTCCATAGGCCCCAATGAGGATGGGACCCGAGGAAACATTCGCAGAGGGTGACGAAGATAGAGATGTGGAGGATGGAATTTGGGGTTAGCTGATGCAGCTGAATCCCGTAAACGAAAAGTAATCCACGGAGAAAATCGTGGATGGGAACGGAGAGGCCACGGATGAGATGGTCAATGAAAGTTACCCGGTAGTTCATCGGCGGTTTTGGGGAGCTCTCATCGCTGGGGAAGATGAGGGAGGCCTTCTGTACCAGTCCGAGCTTCTTCAAGCCCTTCTTGTCCTGGTTGGTGAGCTTCGACCTCTCCCATCCATGGATCTGGGCGTCTTCCATCTTAGTGGTTGCGCTGGTGGAGGTGTGCTTCGACAACCTTGCGCGCGGCGGCATAGAATGAGCTTTTGGGTCAGGTGAGGTAAGTTTGATGATGTGAATATGCGAGGGCGCATGGTGGCAAAGGCAATGGAGGAGAGAGAGATTGTAGGTTTGAGCGACGCAGCGAAGGGGATAACTGGAGGAGGAAGAAGATCCTTTATAGCAGGTCAAACGAATCGCTGCGCCGTCGGATGGTAGGAGAATGGAATTGATGCCCTACACGTGTCTCTTGGGGTAAAAAGGTCTTTTTACTGTGATGGAACCGGACAGGCGCTGCAGCGCGCGTGCCAGGAAAAGTGGAGGACATGTGTCCCCCACTTGCGTAACGTGTCAAGTATTGCAGGCTTTTGGGCCCACAAGCCATTTAGAGGACAGAACTCGCGTCTTCCCGATATAGTAATCGTGGCTATCATCAGCACTGACGTCACTATGAAGAAAACTGCGGTTGCAAGTACTTTGAAGATTGTCGACAGAAGGAGTAACAGTGATAAGTTCGAGAGCCTTTGATCAAATACAAGTTTTTGTTCAAATGCTCGGGGGCTACTTTCTAAAGAGGTTTGGTAATGGAGTTGATTCAGAAGGATAAACACTAGCCTACAGTTGTCATAAAAAACAACGTCATTGAAAGAGAACTTCGAGTATTTTCATCAAGAATATCGACAGGGAAATTTTGCGTATTACAACAAACGGAAAAAGTTGAGCCTACAACCAAGTATAAATACTCGACTGTAGCCTCGGGGGCTACTCCCATCGGGAGTGCTGGTCGCGGACCCGATAAAAGTGGGAGAATTAGAAGAGATGACAATATAGCAACAACGGTGCTAAAAAGGTGAGCCTACAACCAAGTATAAGCACTTGGCTGTAGCCTCGGGGGCTACTCCCATCGGGAACGCTATTCGCGTGCCCGATGAAATTCAAAAAATCATGGTGAGCATATTCCGAGTTATAAACTAACTCTTCATATACTCCCATCGGGAGGGCAAGATAACAATATACAAGTCATTCCGTGACTCGAATAAATGTGCTATTCCAACAGCCGAAAAAAGCACTCGACAATATATTCTCAGAGCGCCTCAGTCGCGAATTAATCTCTGAATGTCGCAATACTTTGCGAAGGTAAGTCCCCAGGATCTATCCTGCGCGGCGTAGCACCGCCTCTGACGGCGTTTTGCTACTTTTTTCCGTATCAACAGATACGAAGAAAAATCCTAACGAATGCGTTAGGTACCCGATAAAACATAACTGGAATTCGGCATCTGGTAAGACCTTACGCAGCACATGTCGAATTACGCCAGTATCCCGAGATCATGTCCAGGGACGTGATCTTGAAGTAGGTTTTTGCGGATTGCCACAAGAGCAGTTAACTGGTACATGATCCGTCAGATGAACCAACCCCAGTTACCGTTATCCCTGTACAACATACAATTGCTTTATAAAGATTATTTACTGATTTGAAGAAATCATATGGTAATTGTAAAAGATGGAGATTCTCCTTGATTCTTCGATTCAAGCAAAATCTCGGGAGCTACTGACATAGGCATCCCCAATGGGCCAGCCAAAGTTGCTACCCGGGGTTTACTCAAGGCCCACGACCCGAAGAAATGAAGCCTGGAAGCCTAGTTACGGAATAGTTTGAAAATATATAGTTGTATTAAGAATAATAACTTGTAACTATTACGGGACGAACTCAAAGAGTCTCTCGAACTTTATAACTTGTACATCACGAAATCCTCGGCTCCGCCTCCTATATAAGGGGGAGTCGAGGGACAAAGAGAGGATCGATTCATTGTCAACATAACCCTATTTTTCTAGCAGTCGAGTACTTTTCCGGCTGAAACCCTCGAGATCTACTTGCCCTCTACTTCCAGCAAAACCCTAGTCTACAACTTGTAGGCATTGACAAGTTAATCCCTTGTCACCTAGGACCCGAGTTCTTGTTATCTGTTCCGAGATTGAGCGCTCTACCCGTACGTGGGGGCGTTTATTGGGACCCCCCTCACCCATTACCTTTTCTCAAGTCAGTTGAAAAGGGGGCCACAACCTTGGTTTTATTTGGCGCATGCATGTTTATATATTGTTGCCTTCGGGTGTTTACTTCCTGTTGCCTTCGGGTGTTTATATTCTGTATTGTACCCCGCGTAACGTTTAGCGAAGCGTGTGGTTTGCACGCCTAGCCGTTAACGCAAACCCTGAGTCCGCTTTGGAGTACGGCCGGACTTCGTTACGGGTAGCTTAGTCGGGTGGCCCCCTAGACTTTCTTGTTGAACTGGGAACAGTCTTGTTGTGAGACTCCGCCGTAATTAAGCGGGTTCGAGCATGCGTATGGTTATATTTGGGCAACCCCTACAGGGTGTACATCTTATCGATAAGCCGTGTCCGCGGTTATGGACGACTTGGATTTGTATAGCTCGATCATAGAACAACTTACACCTTTATGTTGATGTTAATAACTTGCTAATAACTTGCATAGTAATTTAGCGTTACTACAATGGTTACTTAATAAAACTTCTCCACCGTGTGAGTGCCTTTGTAAGTACTTCCTTGCAAGGGGGGAACACATCGGTTGTGTTATGTTTGCAGAGTATAGAACTGTTAGTTTATGCGCTCTCTCATCTTCTCTGATTAGACGAATGTTGTAGAGTGTCTCTATAGGTTTCTAGTGCTTGCGCGCTGCCGCTTAACCCCACCATTTTGCCTATGACGTTCCTCTTGCGTCCTCTAAGTCCGCTGCGTGCCTCAAGTACAAAGGACGACTGGTTAACGAATGCTTATACGTCTTGAAGTCTTGTTAAGTACGAACCCGTACTTATTGCTGCTTCTTTGGGACATAACCGGGCAGGTATGAAGTTATGTTCGATGAAGGCGACGTTAGCAAGGTTACCATTCTGACTTGGCCTGGGCAGACGCCATCGTTTATCTTCAGGACTCTTAGTCCAATTTGTATCTTGTCCGTACTCAGACGTATTCGATTTCTGTATGATTCAGATCTTTGTATTGTATATTTGTATCTTCACTCGTTGGAGTTGTTGTTGTAATATATGTTCCTTGTGGGCTCTATTGTAATCATGTTGTAATGTTACCGCTCGTGTTAATTCCTTTGGCATCACGTGTGTGATTCGTCGCGCACGTCGTGTCGGAGGGCGTCTCTGAATCGATATCGTGCGGATTTCGGCGGGATCGCTGGAATCCTCATGGTACCGGTTCCGGGGTGTCACACCGGGGCCCAGGGATGTCTTGGGCTCTCCGGATGGATGAAAGGCCTAATCCGGAGGAAAACGAGGAGCCGAGGCCGTGGCTGGGCTGAATAACGCCGTTCGGATGTAAAAAACGGCTGCCCGGAGCCTCGTCAGGGAGACGACTGGAGATGCTCTTAACATCCAACCGTCTGGTGACGCGGCGCTGCAAGGAGATGTTCCTATGTAGTTCATTGTGCAGCGCTTGTTGTTCCTAGAAAAGTTACAGAGCTGGATAAGTTTCCGGACACATACATTTAAGTATAGACTCTTTCGAAGCATCATTGCCGGAAAAGTTTCCGCCATGACGCTTGGGGGCTACCACGACACTTTGAAATTTTTCAGTTGGTTTTACTCTAAGTATCAAGGCGCTAACTATTGCTAGTTTCCACCTAGATACTTGGGGGCTACTGGGAATATCGGATTACCTTGCGCTTGACGAGGAGCTGGTCGAAGAAGTTGCTGATTTCTTTTTTGTGAAGTTGAATCTCGGAAGACTCAACATCCGCTTTGCCCCAGGCATTGTTCAACATGGAGTCAAGCAGGTCTTGCTCAAGCTCCCACTTCTCCGCCTCAGTCAGTTTATGGAAGAACTTATGGGAATAAGCCTTCGGAGTGGAATAAAGATCGGATGGATCCCCGAAGTTGGCTGGAAAATTGATGGCATCCTTAGCCGGAGCTTCAGCCTTGTCATTGGAGGTCACTTCGCCTCCTCTGGGATCTTGTCCTGATGCTCCTCCGGGGCCGCTCGCTTCGTAGCGGAGCAGCTTCCGCCTCCCTTCCCGCCGCTCACAGGAATAATTTCCGGTTGAGCTTGGGCAGCTGGATCGGGAGAGGGTTGGACTTCTGGCGGAGTCGAGTGGGGAGCGACATTGGAGGTGCTTGGTGGTGTTGGGGTGATTGGGCCCACGGTCGGAGATGACTTCAAATATTTTGTTATAGGCTTTCGGGTGTTAACCCATGAAGCCGGAACCTTCTGGCCCCTGTACAAGCAAAGGAAATATATAAGTAACGAAGTTACATAGTTATTGAGATGTGCTTCCGGATACTTACGTGGCACCGGGGATCTGCGGGTGTGATCCTCTTCCTGCTGTGGACAACAGTTTGAGGCGCTCGCGCACCGCCTTCTTGGAGTTGAGGGGTGGCGGTGGCTTTGTCTTGGCCTTTTTGGCGGAGGCCTCGCCGCTGGCTCCGGCTTTGGAGCCGGAAACCTTGGCGCGGGGACGCTTGGCGGTTCGGGGAGCAACCTTCTTCGGCGCTTGCTCCTCCTCCTCGTCGTCATCCTCCGGATCCTCCTCCACCGCTTCGGCGCTGGCAGGTACTCAGATTACGTTAATAAAGTTGTCCTCCGCCAAAGTATTGAGCTGAAGAGGAAAATATGGAAAAGTTAGAATACTTCAAGAATGAGAAGTTAAAATGAATGAAGTACGAATACGTACCGGAGGACACTTGTTGTCGGTGAAGATATCTTTGCTGATCTCCGGAACTTCTTGGCCCCGGAGAATCTTCACATGCGTCCGAATCCTTTTGTTCAGAGAATCCATCGGCAGGTTATCGTGGGTGACTCGGAGCTGGTCTTCAACCCCGACGTATTCACAGATCAGCCGCTTATTGTATTTGAGCGGTTGGATCCGGCGAGTGAACCAGCTAAGGGTTAAGTCCATTCCGGTTAAACCGTCATGGACCAACCAGGAAATTCTCCGCGCATCTTTGTTCAGTTCCGGGAACTGGGCAAGGGCAGGGATGAAGCTCCAGCTGTCTAACTCCTTCGGGGGCTTGTTGATAAACTTGGGAAGCCCCTCGTGGACGTCCGGAACCGCGATATTGTTTACGTAGAACCATCCGGCATTCCAGTATCGGACGGACTCGTGCGATGAATGAGGCGGGTACATCCTATGAGGGCGAAGCATGAACGTCATGCTTCCGCAGTTAACCATCACCTTGTCCTTGGTCTCCTTCTTGACGCGGAAGAAGAACTGCCATAGACGGATGTCAGGACGGATTCCGAGATGCCCTTCGCAGAGCGTCACGAAGTTTGAGAGAAGGAGGTAGGAATTAGGGCAAATGTTGTGTGGCTGGAGGCGTAGGTGTTGACTACGAAGAGGAAGAACTCGGAGCATGGGAGTGATAGGCGCACTCCACCTAAGCCTTGGTGAAGACGCGTTCATCGGGATCCGGCTTGGGGGTGACGGAGTCCTTCATAAAGCTCCAATCCAGAGCAATCGGGCCCTCCTTCTGGAAAGCTCTGAGCTCCGAATCCGTTACTTCACATGGACACCACTGACCCTTTTCGTCCTCACGATTCCGGGCTTTGGATCCCTTCTTCTGTTCCGCTTCCAGTACTTTTGCGGCCATCCTTGCTTGTCCTTCAAGTTCTTCTTGGATTTCTTGAAGAGTTGGGATCCGGCCTAAGGCGTTGCTGGAAGAGGCGGAGAAAGGTTGAGCCAGCCTGGTATCGGAATTGTGCGGTGGTAGGAAAGCTAAAGGTTCCGGAAAACTTGGTTCCGGTGAGCTCGGTTCTTGACTACTCGGAGAATTACCAGTGCACTTAGGTGAATTAGTGGACATGTTTCCGACAGCATGCATATGGTGAAATGGTTTGAGTAGCCGGAACTAAACTAGCTAAGCTAGGTCTTCTTCTACGGGTCCGGCGGACTTACCGACAATGGCGTGGCGGCTCCCCATTGCGCCGGCGAGGTTGAGGTCGACAGACTTGGCGCGCGGAGCTCCGGATGACCACGAATCGGCGGCGGACGCAAAATCCCGATCAATCGTGCGTAGCTCGGGTCGAGGTCGGCCTTGGAGCGGCGGCGGGCGAAGTTTCCCAGGAAGAAGCTCGCCGGAGATGAGATCTAACGGGCGGCGCTGGCGCGAGGTAGGAGAAGAAGTGGTGATTGCGGTGAAAAGTGAAACTTACCGAACGCGAGGGGTATTTATAAACCCTGCGCGGAGATTCGTGAGCCGGATCCAATGATGGAAACGGAACGGTCGCACCGTTGGATGACCGCCACGTGTCTTAGGTTAAAGCGGTGAAATCAACGCAGTGGTGACCTAACAGCGTGCCACCAAAATTTCCGGCTGAAGATTCGCATCTTCGAAACTTTAGCGCGGGAAAAGAGGAAGTTGTGCGTGACGTGGGCGAAAAATCTGCTAAGTTACCGTTAAAGAAGAACGAATGATTTCCGGTTGATTGAAGTCGGAAACGATGAAGTTTTGGAAGCTCTTCAAGATTCTGTTCGGATCCGGACAAAGCTAGACGGAGGAATGATGAATCTCGGAGAACTTCGGGGGCTACGGTTGTGGGTATACTTTATGGGTATATCAACGACGTGGTCTAGATCCGGCAAGCCCGGGTGGCCCGAAGATGGTGATGGTGGCATATGGCCCATCGGGCGGCCCAGTTGGTGTTTATAGAAGATGGATGAAGTCCAACCCAGGAACAGGAGCCAGATCTCAACCGAGCTATGCGGAAGTCGGATCCGTGAAGGCCCATGAAGTATCCGGATCCACTACGGCAAGTAAGGAAAGGTGGATCCTTGATGTGCACGGCAATGTAATATTCCGTAGTTAGACATCTTGTATTCCGGCTAGGACTCTCCGTGTAAACCCTAGATCCGAACGCCTTTATAAGCCGGATCCTGGGAGCCCTAGAGGCACAACCACAACTCATTGTAACAAGAGAAAGCGCCCTGATAATTCTAGACAAGCAGCAGTAGGCCCTGTCCTCGAGCATGTGTTCTGAAGCTGGGTAAATCGCGTACCACCGTCCCGAGGACTCTCCGTCCTATGGCCCCTACTTCTCCCCCTCGTGAGGACGCCTCCTCCGAGGCACAGTCGAATAGGCAACGACAGGCACCCAACGCCTTGCTCCTTTTGCAATATTATGGACCGGCACATTATGCATGCTAGTCGCGGTATGAAGTCATGAAAGGACAATAAAGCACTCAATACTTCCTCATGAGCTAAAACAAAACACAAAACATGTGGTAATTTTGAAGGTTTAAAGGTAGCACACAAGCAATTCACTTTGGAGTGGACGTGAAATACCACATATAGGTATGTATGGTGGACTCAATTGGCACTTTGGTTGAGCTAATACTCAGTACAAATGAAGGCTAGCAATAGACTGGGAAGCGATAATCAAGAAAGCAGTAGTTGTCATAATCATGCTTGCGACGGACAAAATTAACGGAAGCATAAAAGTAATACAAGAACTCCGAGGCAAGATAAATCATCAAGGCTTAAATGACTTTTTTTAGTCTTATGCATGCTTGAGCATGTGCCAAGTCGATTCAAAGCATTCAGAGGAGGATACCACAATGTCATACCGTTATATGAATAAAGCAATGCAAGCAAACATCTATATGACATGTTACCTACTACTAGTAAATTGGAACTAATCATGAGAGAGCATAAACTACTAAGCGTCATTAAGTAACATACACCTTACACAAATAAACTAAGCATGTCCATATAAATGAGTATATGTACAAAAATAAAAACAAATAGAGTTCATACCAACCTCTCACCACAACTCGAATTGTCGTGACCGTCATTATTTGCTCTTCACTTGTGTGGCTTGAATAATATGAAATGATAACCAAGCTCCAATGAAGTTACGGAAGACCATTGAAGCCTGCATCAACTTCGCAAAACAAAAGAAGAACATCAAATATTTTTGGGTTTTCGATTTTTAATCAACATACAAAGCAAAATCTTTTTTAGATTTTCAAATAGCAAGCCATAATGAGAAAATGAAGCAAACTAAAGAAGCAAATGAAGAGAAAAAGCAAAAATATTTTTGGTCTTTTTGTGTTTTGGAAATTAGAAACAAAAGCAAGAACAACAAAAAGAAAGAAAACTAACATAAACACGCAAATGCAACTAGTGGCAGAAATCTGCCAACCCAGAATAGCAGACAAAGATAGATTTTTTTGAAAATGTTTTGTAGCTCAGCTCGAAAAGTGCTCAGCTAACGGAAGTTAGATAACAACCTAGGGCATATGCTCAAAAATGGGCAGCTTCCTGTGAACACTAAACAAACTAGATTGTGGTAGATGAACCTCCCTTTCTTCTCCATCAACAAATAGCATTCTATATACTATACTTCCTGCACAAGAGTTAGCAGTAACATATTGATGATGTTTCATAGCAGCAAGATCAAGTCTCTGTGGTTCCAACAACACATCATTTGGATCAATAAGAAGATCCAAGGCAGTTATAATACGTCTAGCAGCAATTCCTCCATAAATGGGTCCTTTAGCAGTTAAGCGACGAGCAATGAGAGCACCAAGATTGTACTTAGTACTATTGTTGAGTGCAGTAGCTAGAAAAGCCAAGTGACAATGAGAAATATTACTAGTATTTTGCCTACCAAGAATACTAGTGGCAAGCTAATAAGTAAAGTATATAATAGCTGGGAGTTGAATGTTCCTTATCTTGCCACGTTGGACTCTGCGGTCATCATCATTCGTCACCTCCCGGTAAAGCTCCAACAAATTAACGGGATTGTCCTTAATCTTCCTTGCCGTCCCAATAGTAGGAATACCTAGGATTTCACAAAATCTTGACAAAGACAAAGTGACAGATTTGTTATAGATTTTAAATGCAACACTCGGTTTGAAGACAGTGTTGCTAAAGGAGAAACTCTCAATGAAGGTTTTAGTGAGCAAAGCATATTGTTCACTCTCATCATTCATGTAAGTAGTTAAGCCAACCCTGTGAACAAGGAGCAAGAAATCATCATAGATCCCTGCATCTATCATGAAGTTAGCGCAAGGGAAAGTGGATGGATGTGCATCTCCATCACCCCTTTCACCAATGTCCGGTGCAATGAGATCTTCATTATAAGATTGCCTAAATTGGGTAGATGATCTTGAAGACCTTCTTGGCCCAGGTGCTTCTCTCTCAAAGATTTCTCCATATGTGTGGTTGTCCATCCTTCTCTGAAATTTTAAGCAAACCTCATAAAAAGTGATTTTAAGACAAACAAATAAAGGATAACACTATGGATACTTATAAGAGGACTAAACATGCATCAAAACAACTTATCCAATCATAATACAAGCATGCAAGCTCACTTAACATGTCATCTACATCAGCAAAATACTCAAGATATAATCCACCAAACAAAATTCTACTTGGAAAAACGAAGGAACAAGTTAAGCAAATAAAAACTATAATAAAAGTATAAATTATGTATTCATGGCGGAGCAAGTTAAGCTACAAGTGAAGAAAGAAAAACTGGAAGCAAAATTTGCCCCAAGGCTCATATACCTATTCAACTTTGACATTCCCCACTGCAACCTTCTCCTTTGTTTCTGAAATACCCTTCCTCAGAATCACACCCGTGTTGGCAGCATCATAGATGAAGCGTTCCTGCATGGTATCGCCTGGTGGCGGCGGTCGATGCCTAGCATCCTGGAAGATAGCCCAACGGCTCTTCACCACTGACCCAACCTTCCAAGCGACATCAGCTATGTTATCCCCCTGTAGACTATCCTGCCTGCTTCAGCTTGAAGCCTGCACCCCCGAAACATCCACAGCCAGCATTCAGAATCGAAAGGGGAATTCACATATAAATAAATAGAACACAAATATGGTTCTCTGCCACGAAACAACACTTCTTTTAGTAATCCAGCAGTGCACACAAACACAGCTTCACCCAATATATATGCCATGCCAGTTCTAGATAAGTAGGCATGAGAACAGCAACGAACGAGGAGAGGGTTACTGCAGCACGTACTGGATGAAGAGAAGAAATCGGTGGCCTTCCGGCGCCACTGAGGGAATTCCACAAGCGATATCACCACCACCTGCATAACAGAAGGTACGAATCAGGGGAAAACCACGGTGCACGAAAGGTACATATACTAAGAGCAGGGACGCGCAAATCTGCAGCAATCGTATGGCTGGACTGCTTGGCATGGCAGCAAACAGATTATTGTTCAGCAACACGTATTCTAAAATTAGAAACGACAAATATCGAAACCTTCAAATAACCGTTAGGCCCATTTAAAAAAATGCTACATATAAAAAAATTACATTCGAGATTTTTTTACTATATTAGAGATTTTTTTTAGCATAACTGGCTGTAGCCAGCTGATGGCAAGCGTTTGCCAAATTTTATGGTTCCCAACCTTTTTTTTTTTTTTTTTTTTTTAGGGACGATTCCGTATGTGCCTGTTTTTTTTTTTTTTTTTTTTTGACCCAGGACTGTGAGGCAAAAAGCCCCACAGCATTTTCTTTTATTAAATAATAAGAGAGAACAAAAAAGTCCAAGATCTATGTACAACTAACTAAGGAAAAGAAAGAAGAGCATAATATACAACAAGACAGGAAGAGGACACTAAGGCAGAGACCTAATCCAACTCAAAAGATTGTCTTTGTACTTGGCCTTGATTCTGTATTGTAGCAAAGTCATGTCATGGATAAACTGGCCCTTCCACTTAGTGAATGAGCTTCTCTCTTGCCGAAAAATCTTGGCATTTCTGATAAGCCATATATTCCAACATGCGATAATAAGCACTTCCATAAAGAAAGGATGCCGAAAACTCCTCTTTGCATGGTGTACTATGGACTGAATATCTCCCAAAGGCTGCCAATCAATCTGCAGATATGACCAGATCCGGATACCGAAATTGCAGCTCAAAGAATAAATGCACTCTATCTTCATATGCTCTCAACAAACAGAGCTCACAATGTGTGTCATCGTAACATGCCGGTTCCTCCTTTGTAACAGGTCCCTAGTATTCGGTCTATCCGACGACAGCGAGCCAAGCAAATACCTTGGTTTTCATTATACAACAAGATTTCCACAACCACCGATACACATTAGGTACCCGAATATGTGAATGTATATGAGCATAAAACCTTTTCGCAGAATAACTTTTACCCCAACAATATGTCCACTCATCCTTCGTTGCAACAAAGGATTTTCCCGCATAATTATCTCCAGGGATTGTAACTCTTGGTAAGTCGGCCGAGACATTGGCAAATAAAACAAAGAGTGCAAATTCTCCAACCGATAAACAAATCGAAACCGAAATGCCTTTTTGTAATGCATAGGAATGCAATCTTGGGAACCTAACACTCATTGGTAGTGCAGATTGTGCAACATCCCAGTTATCGTTCCAGAAAGAAATAGTATCTCCCAGACCATGTGTCACTAATGCCACCCCTCTAAAATTGTCAACTTGTCTCGTAACATCTTTCCACCAAAAAGATCCAACCATGTTTTCCTCATGAGGCAATTTCCCTTGATAGTGGGCATTCCAAATTAATTGGATCCAAGGAATATCCCTTTTGTTATAAAACTTATCCAAGAACTTGATCAACAGAGGCTGCATTCTCGCTTCGAAAATTAACTATCCCTAGTCCCCCTTTTTCTTTGGTTTACAAACCATCTCCCAAGCAGACTAGAGACCGTTTCGGTACCCCATCTTTATCTCTCCACAAACACCGTCTAAGGATTCTCGCAAGTTGATTTGTAAGTCCCGGTGGCAACTGCAAGGTGCATAAGAAATGTAGTGGCATAGAGGACAGAGCTAAATTGATGAGTCGTAATCCGGCACCTTGAGACAAGAAACTAGAGCTTGAGGTAAGTTTCCTTTCAAGCCTACACACTAGAGGGGAAAGTTCAGCAATTGTTGGCCTTGTAGTCCCCAAGGGTAATCCAAGATAGGTAAATGGCATCTGACCTATCTGACAACCAAAATCAGCTGCCAACTCCTTCAATAAATCATTCTCAACACTAATGGGAACCATTTGAGATTTCTCAAAATTAATCTTCAAACCAGTAGATAGTGAGAATTTCCTGAGAGTTTCTTTGAGTGCTAATAACTGCAATTTATCAGCTGGCATGATCAGCAATGTATCATCAGCATATTGGATTATTGGAAAATCCACTTCATTTGTAACAATTGGCATTGACAGAGTCCCCTGGACCACCATATCATTCACTGCAGATTGCAATAAATCTGACCCAAAAAGATAAAAAAGAGGAGAAATTGGGTCTCCTTGTCTCACTCCTCTCTTACATTCAAACTGCTTCCCAGGAATACCATTCAGCAAAATAGATGAAGTGCCGATGAGACAAGTATAATCCTTGCCCAATGAATCCACTTATTGTTAAACCCCTTTTGTCTCATAACTTGCAAAATTGCCTCATGCTCTATAGTATCAAAAGCCTTAGCAAAGTCCAATTTAAGTATAATAATTGGCTTTTTTGATTGTCGGCAAAGAAACAGTACTCAAAAGCCCAAGCTAAACAATCTTGTATGGTCCTACCTCTCAAGAAACCATACCGATTTTTGTGAATACAGGATAAAATTTTCCCTTGGAGCCCGTTAGCAGACCAATTTTGTTAAAAATTTGACACACACATTAGTCGGAGATATTGGCCGAAAATCATTCACATGAACTCGGACTTTGCTTTTTAGGCACTAGAGTTATATAAGATCCATTTATATTCTTGAGCCGAATAGTCTCACTGTGAAAATCAGCAGCCAATTGATAAAAATCATGCTTTATGATAGACCAACATTTCTTAACAAAGAGTCCATTAAACCCATCAGGCCCAGGAGCTCTATCCACAGGCATCTCTTTTATCACCTCATCCATCTCCTTACTTTCAAAAGGCCTAGTAAGATCATCAAGCCCATCAACCCTTTGCATAATTCTGGACAGATCAAATTGCATATGAATAGGCTCGGAACAACCCATCCTATCCTTATATTCCTTCAAGAGCATAGCTGCCATTAATTGGTGATCGGTAATATCATTACCATCCACATCTCTAAGCAATGCAATAGAGTTTCTCCTAAATCTCTCGAGTAGCCATAGCATGGAAAAATTTTGTATTATCCTCCCCTTGTCTGAATCCATCTAATGGTACACCTTTTCCTCCAATAATTACACTCAGCCAATAACAATTCAGCTAGGTGCAACTTAACAATAGTTCTGAAATTAAACTCCACCCTAAACAAGGGTCTTTGCTCTTCCAAGGTATCCAGAACCAAGATGACTTCATTGCAGCTTTTTATTAAACCCTTTAATCTTGCCAAACTAAGATGCCATTTTTAAAGCTCAAACCTTAATTGCTTAAATTTATCAGCAATGATAGCAGTACTATAACTCTTACTAGAACCCTTTTCCCAAGATTTAGTCACACACTCTTTAAAGCCAGGCATATCTACCCAATAATTATCAAACCTGAAAATTTTTGCTCTAGGGATATTAGTATCAATATTGATGACACAAGGCACATGATCAGAACCAATCTTTGCCAGAGGTAACACCATTGTGTTTGGGAAGTCTGTTATCCAGTTCATGCTGGTGAAAAACCAATCAAGCTGCTCAAGCAATGGATCTTTTTGCATGTTAGACCAAGTGTAAGCTCTTCCTTTGAGTGGCAATTCCAGTAACCCCAAATGTCCAATAATCTCATTAAATAAGAACATATCATTGACATCCCCTCCTGGTTTATTCCTATTCTCATGAGATCTGACAAAGTTGAAGTCACCCAAAAGCAGCCAATTGGCCCATCCAGGTATTTGCAAGTTATATAACCAAGAAACAAAATTGTCTCTTTCAATGCCATGACAAGGACCATAAACACACACCAAAGTCCAACTTGCATTGTTATGTTTAGAGGTGAAATTAATTATCAACCCAAATCTTTCAGTTTGCTGCAACACCCCTTGGAAAACTGAAGAATTCCAGACCACCAAAATCCCCCCAGAGGCCCCTACTGATGGCGAGTAAGCAAATGAATCAAACCTCTTGGGACAAAATTTACGAATAAGTTTCCAGTCAAATGATTCACACTTAGTTTCTTGCAGACAAATAATATCACATTCACTCTCATCAATTTTGGACCTGACCTCTCTTTGTCGCCCTCAGCATTAATACCACGCACATTCCAAGCACATGACACGCCATTTCCTTATAGATAAACGACTCATGACACACAAAATAATAAAGGGAAGGTCTCACACCGACATATAATATCGGTGCCCACAAACCAGGACATAAAAATATAGTCCGAAGCAACAGACCATCATAATGAGGATAAGACACCCGACACACACCCCGCATACGCAGAATTCACACCAAAGAAACTCCAAAAGCCGACACCAAGCATGCTTCCCGACCACCCTTACAAGCCAAAAGAAGAGGAGCAAGCAACCCTCTCGATCAACCAAGCAGATTTACTTATCATTAGAACCCTCCTTGGACTTAGCTTCCTTTGGATCAGCTTCAAGCTGTTCCCTAGTCAACTTAGCAGGTGATATGCCCAAAGCAGTCCCCACTCTCTGCATGACATGTAGAGGAGTGACTGGTATCTGATGCTCTGCATGACCTGTACTTCCCTCTTCCTCCTTATGTTGCACCTCAGTAGGCTTCTCTGATGAACTGTTAACCAACAAGTAGCTTTGCTCTACTTTTCTTCTTGATGGTTGGATGAGCAAGTCAACACAGCCGAGGTCTATATCCTTCCATCTTGAGACAGCCTTCTAGTGAACCTCCTCTCGTACAATTGTACCACCGGAGTAGCCACCTTCCTAACCCTCCTCTTCTTAGGTGTGGAAAAGGAGACAGTCACATCCACCGTCCGTACCATCTCTACAACGATCACCTACTTCCTCGTCGCTCATCTCCCCGCAGTGTTACACTACGGATCCCACCCATCTTACTCTTGCCCCAAACAGATTTACCAAGGAAAGCAAACAAAGATCCTTTCAAAGGAGCAAGCAATAACTTTGGACAACATTATCGGCGTAACCTTGCCCCTCGCCTATCCCATTGCATCACAGTGGCAACTCGAGCCCAATGAAAGCAAAAGAAAGTTCACAATGCATAATCTGGATATTAAAGTTACCCCGCTGTCGTCGCCGAGGTATGTCCATAGCAAACATGTTGACTGAAGATCCAGAAGAATCAGACAAGTTGACCACCATGGACTCTTGCTCTTGCTCCTGTTGCTGCAAACCATCCACCTGCTCAGGCTGATTGTCATGGTCTTGTGCTTGTTCATTATCGTGGAAATGCCGCACTTCATCCCATCCAATTTCGTAGTACCGAGGGTTCACAAATAAATTCCGATTAGGCACCAATTCACCAGGAAAAGGATGAGGGTTACCATCCAGGGGCATGGGATCTTCATCAGCAGGTAAAGCCTCTGCAAAATCAGCTGAAAGAATATATACAGGTGCAGTCCAAGACTCCTTAACACCACCAATGGTTGCAAATTTTCCAAACACCACATCCCTGGGTACCAATTGGGGGGAAGGGAAAGAAGCATAAACAAGCACCCTATCTATGTGCCTGTTTCTCTAGGGTTTTCCTACCGCTCTGGCGATAAGGCGAACCTAGGGTTTCGAGGCTGGCTTTGGTGCTCCCGAGATCAATCTCGACGGCGCATCTGTGTTTCTGGCGATCGTGGTGGCTGCTTCTCCTCCCTGTTGCGGACCTCCTCTCGGTGCCGGCTCTTCTCTCCCGTTCGGGGTGATAACGGGGCAAACCTAGTTTTGCTACCCACCCTTGGCGGCGATTGGATCGGCCTGAGGTAGGGCTGCTATGGCGGACAAGAGGGCAGCGGCGGCGGACGGCGGTGTGGTGGCGGGGGCTAGATCCGATCTGGATCGTGCTACCGCGCAGAAGAACCCTGTGGAGGCGGTGAGCGGTGGGGCGTCGGGGCCAGAGACGGACGCGAGTGACGGCGTCGCGGCGATGATGGACAGACTCAAGCTCACGGCCAAGGAGGCGAAGGTGTTTGTCCTGGATGATTCTAGCCAGGATATCTTCATCGGCCCGGAGTGGGCACTCTTGGGGAAGGTTATGGCGCCCAATACTCTCCATGTTGATACAATCAAATCAGTCCTTAAAGCAGCATGGGGTAATCCCAAAGGTATGTGTGTGAGATCCATGGGGCCGAATCTGTTCCTCGCAGAGTTTGAGTCAGAGGCTGATATGCGCAGGGTGATCAATGGATCGCCGTGGCTGCTGGGGAAGAATGCCATCCTCCTAAAGGAGTTTGATCCACGTATTCAGCCTACTGATGTGATCTTTGATCGGCTCCTGATGTGGGTGCGGATCTATGGCCTGCCGTTTCCTCTCATGAATAAAGAGAGGGGCACCCCACTTGCTAGCAACATCGGCGAGGTGGTGCAGGTAGAGGTCGACGAGAAGGGTAGAGCATGGGGAGAGTATCTGCGTGTTCGGATAAATGTTGATATTTCAGAGCCTCTCATGCGGTGTTTGGCAGTGGAATCTGCTAGCCTGAAGAAAACGGTGTATTTTGATGTCAGATATGAGAAGCCACCTATGTACTGTTTCTCCTGTGGACTAATTGGGCACTCCTCCTTGGTTTGCCCAACTCCCGCAAGTCGGGACGAGGAAGGCAAGCTGCCATGGTGCAGTGAGCGTGTGTGTGTTCCAGAGCAGTGGAAGAAGGATCAGAGATCCTCATCTGGCCATGGCTCCCTTTCGGGCCAAGGGTCTAGTAATCAGCCGTCGGCTTCTGCTAAGAAGGACGGAGAAGTTTCGTCCCCCGTCAAACCTCGTAAAGCACGCGCGAGGAAGGCCACGGTGCCTGCCAAGGGGCAGGATGATACTGGTGGTAAGCACCCCGGTGGGAGAAAGAGTAAGCAAATCTATGTGCCTAAAACGTCTACTGCCCTCGCGATCATGAACTCGCCCGCGATTGTGGCCCAGCAGAAGGATGAGGTTGGCCTGCTGGCTTCGCCTGTGGTGGAGACGGAAGAGCGTAGTGGGGACTCAAACAAGAAACAAAAAAGTGACAGTGGTGTTGTACCTGATCGATCGGCGGATCTCGCGGCGGCTGTGGATCAGCCCCGCGGCACGCAATGAGTCTCCTCGTTTGGAACTGTCGAGGCCTTGGGTCGGACTCGACGGTGGGCGAGCTCCGGTGGCTTGTCAAGAAATACCGACCCATGATCCTTTTTCTGTCGGAGACGAAGATGAAGGATAGGAGGGCCCAAAAATTTATGTGGTCCCTTGGTTACACTGGAAGTCTTGCTGTGAGCAGTGAGGGCCAAAGTGGTGGCCTGGTTTTGTTTTGGAAGCAGCCGTTGTCTGTTGAGCTGAAGGGTAGCAATTCTAATTGCATCGATGTGGTCGTATCGGCGGAAACAGGAGTTCAATGGCGTGCAACCTTTGTCTATGGTGAACCTCGCAGGGAGAGGCGGCATGAGTTCTTTGATCTGATGCGGCAAATGAGTACACAGTGGTCTGGTCCTTGGATCTGCTGTGGCGACTTCAATGAGGTCCTTAGTCAAGATGAGCATTATGGCTCTAATGATCGTTCAGAAACGCAAATCCGATTATTCCAGGAGTGTCTGGATGATTGTGCCCTTTCTGACATGGGGTTCTCGGGCCCCATGTTCACGTGGACGAACAAGCAAAGCAATGATCGTAATGTAAGGGTCCGGCTAGACCGGGCAGTAGCTAATGGTTCTTTCACGCAGATGTTTGATGACTGCATGGTGGAGAATGTCATTACCACCACCTCTGACCATTATGCGGTGTGCATCAATTTGAAGAGCTTCAGCGACGACCCTGAACCTGTTCCGGTGCAGATGGGCTTCAAATTCGAAGCGGCATGGTTGCGTTCGCCGGATTACATGCAGGTGCTGGAGCAGGCCTGGAAAGATGGATCACAGGGGCCTTCTTCACTTCGGTCCACTTGGGCCACACTCCACCGGGTGGCGACCTCACTGGGCCAGTGGAGCAAGGATACTTTCGGTTCAGTGGGCCGGAAAATTCGCAAACTGGAGAGACGTTTGAAATATTTGCGTTTGGCGCCCTGGAATGTGAACTCGGAAGAGGCAAGTGCTGTGGAGCGCGAGCTTTGCGAGCTGTTTGAGAGAGAGGAGGTGATGGCAAAGCAGAGATCCCGAGTTGACTGGCTCAAGGAGGGTGATCGTAACACCTCGTTTTTTCATGTGAGAGCCTCGGCCAGGAGGCGCACGAATAAAATCAAAGCGCTGGTTCGAGAGGATGGTTCTCGCTGTACTGATACCGCGGAGATCAAGGTCCAGGTGGAGAACTTCTATGGCAATCTCTTTTCATCTGAACCACGTGACTCTACGGAGTCGATCATTGATTCTATGGATGGTAAGGTTACTGATGATATGAATGTTAGTTTATGCAAACCGTATACCAATGAAGAGATCAAAACAGCTTTGTTTCAGATGGGTCCTACTAAGGCTCCCGGTCCGGACGGATTCCCGGCCCTCTTCTATCAAACCCACTGGAACTTACTGGAGCAAGATGTGTGCAACGCTGTGAGAGGTTTCCTGGAAGGGGAGGCTATACCGGAGGGTTTCTGTGACTCAGTCATTGTCCTCATCCCAAAGGTATCTAACCCTGACAAGCTGAAGAATTTTCGCCCTATTAGCCTGTGCAACGTGCTGTACAAAATTGCATCTAAAGTATTGGCCAATCGTCTGAAGTTGATTCTCCCTATTATTATCTCTGAAAACCAGAGTGCTTTTGTACCTGGCAGATTGATCACGGACAATGCTTTGATTGCATATGAATGTCTCCATACTATCAGGAAGCAACAGGCGAAGAAGCCGTTCTTTGCGCTGAAAATTGATATGATGAAAGCGTATGATAGGGTGGAGTGGAGCTACCTACACGACTGCCTTGTGAAGCTTGGTTTCGCGCCTGCCTGGATTCAGTCGGTGATGAGGTGTGTTACTACTGTTCGATATGCTGTTAAAGTAAATGGCGATCTCACAAATTCGGTGATACCCAGCAGGGGCATAAGGCAAGGGGATCCCATCAGTCCCTACTTGTTCCTTTTATGCACAGAGGGCCTATCCTGTCTCCTTCGGCAACAGGAATTGGAGGGACGGTTGCAAGGCATCCGTAATGGTCGTCAGGGTCCTGCGATTTCCCACCTCCTCTTTGCGGACGACAGCATATTTTTTGCTCGGAGTGATCAGCAGAGTGTACAAGCCCTGCAGTCCACTCTTACTCGATTCTGTGATGGTTCCGGGCAGAAAATCAACTTGGACAAGTCCACAATCTTCTTTGGCAACCATTGTGAAGCTGCGGTTAAAAATGGCGTAATGGATCTGCTGGGAGTTCGCAATGAAGCTCTCCAGGAATCCTATCTTGGGTTGCCAACGGATGTAGGCAGATGTCCTTCTGGCACGTTCAGGTTCCTATCTGATAGATCATGGAAGCGTATGAATACCTATTCAGATAGGCCCTTGTCTCGCTCAGGCAAGGAAACGCTGATCAAAGCAGTCATCCAAGCAATATCCACCTATACTATGAGTTGCTTTCAAGTGCCTGTGGGGACTTGCACGTCGATCGGACAGGCGATTGCAAATTTCGGTGGGGTATAGAGGATGGACATAAGAAGATGCACATGAAATCATGGGACTGGTTATCCGCGCCTAAAGCCCTTGGAGGAATGGGGTTCCGTGACTTGGTGCTGTTCAATCAGGCAATGTTAGGAAGGCAGGCATGGCGCCTCCTAACTGAACCTGACTCTCTATGTGCCCGTGTACTTAAGGGGCGCTACTTCCCGGATACAGATTTCTGGAATGCCACTAAGCCACGTTCTTCTTCTTATACTTGGCGCAGTATTCTGTTTGGGAAAGATTTGGTGCAGGCCGGAGTTCGATGGGGCATTGGTAATGGGAAGAACACAAAGATCTTGCATGACAATTGGATCCCGGATGTCTCCCCGGATCAGGTTACTACCTTAAATCCACTGCCGCCTAACGCGACTGTGGATCTGTTGTTGGATGAAGATGCCTGCACATGGGATGAGGAAGTGGTAAGGGATTTCTTCGATGACACGACGGCTGCGAGGATCCTGGCAGCTCTCGTGAGTCGCCATGGAGGAGACGATTTCCGTCCCGGCCTTATGCTCGTCTCGGCATATACACGATCCGACTCGGCCTATCCGTTGGCAAGGACGCAACGCTTCATTCGAAGGAGGAGTCGGCCGAGAGGGGTTTGCCATCTGACTTGACTGCTGAATCCTCGCTATGGAAGAAATTGTGGAAGTCAAAGGCACCGGGCAAGATGAAAATTACTGTCTGGCGCTTTGCGCATGATTGCCTACCTAGCGGCCATCAACTCTTGCGACGGCGCGTGCCTGCCACCGGTGCGTGTTTCTTCTGTGGAAGGGAGGAAACTGTGGAGCATACCCTGCTCTTCTGCCACTATACTCAGGAGGTGTGGTCAAAGGTCAAAGCTAGAACTCAGCTGAAGCTGCAGCGGAGCCTTTTCACCACCACCAAAACCTGGGTTTTTGATTTCTTGGATCGCGCGAACGATCATGCTGTGATTATCCTTGCTGTGACGGTTTGGCATATCTGGAATGCCAGGAACGGAGTGCGACATGGTGAACCTATCAAGCATCCTCACAGCTTGGCCGAGCGGATACTTGCCTATGTTGATATGATCCAGTCGCATCTCCTCAAACACCGTACCACCCATAGTCGTGAGGCCACTACCCCAACCCCATCATGGTCTCCGCCACCGGAAGGTACGATTGTTATTAACGTGGATGCAGCATTGTTCTCGGCTTCGTCTCGGACGGGGTCGGCGTTGTGGTTAGGAACCACGGAGGTGAATTTCGGCGCCCACGCCGGTTACTTGATGAAACCATGACGCCCGAAGTAGCCGAAGCACACGCCATCGGATGTGCAGTCTCCCTTGCTCGTGATGAAGGCCGGAACAGGATCGTCTTGGCATCCGACTGTCTTGCAGTTATCCAGCGGATTAAGGCCCCGGAGAGGGACAGATCGCTGGTTGGTGTAGTGATCGAGGATATCAAATTTCTCGCTCACTCCTTCACGTCTGTGATTTTTCGTCATGTTAGCCGTTTGTGTAATAATTCAGCACATACTATAGCTCGTCGAGCAGAGTCGTTTGGTTCTAGTTTCTTTAGCGTTTCTGTCCCGGAGTGCATCCGCGACAAACTGTGTCTTGATGTTATTTGATCAATAAAGTGCTGAGTTCTCAAAAAAAAACCTTTTTTTAGGAACGGAGCAGATCAATATGACCATCAAACGCAGCCCAATTGCAGAGGCGCTGGATTGATTCCAGCGGAAACAGCCCATCCCAGAAAGGCAACAGCGCCTCCATTCTCCACCCACCCCACCGCACGTCCGCACCCCACTGCTCGCAGGAAACCCCAATTCATTCATCACCCACACATCCACAGCCCGCACGCACCCATCCCCGAGGGAAAGGAAGAAACAAAAAATGCTGCGCCACGCCGCCCACCGCCTGACCTCCCGCGCCGCCGCCGGCTCCATCAGCCGCAGGGCCCTCGCCACCAACAAGGAGGTATATTCTATAGCCCCGAGCACGCCCCCTTCCGATCCCAGATCTGCGCGTGTGCGACCAGGGTTTCGGGGTGTTCGCGCGATCTAGCGGCTGGGTTATTGTGGCGCTAGATTAGTGAGGGAGGGGAGAGGGGCCTCCGCGATCCGGTTCATCCCGCGGGATAGTTGGAACCCTAGGTGCAATCTTGTTTGGGGTCGTGATGGTTTTGATCTCGTCATTGTTCATGTCGAATGATTTGCCCTCTGGTCAATTGCTGCATAGGCTGGAGTTTCTTGGTGAGATTGTTAGATAATATATACTATCAGGTATCCCCATTATCTGGTCGGTAAGCCTCGCCATGCCTTACCTGATATTCTGGCATCATACGCCGGATGGCTAAATGTTCGTTGACTGTACTGAATAGAACATGAATCCTTCTAATCGTTATTTATAGCTGCTGATAAGTAAATGTACTTCTCTTTTGGGGTTGTGAGCGTGTTAGATGTAAAGCACTATAGGTGTCTGCTAGCATCTTCAGGCCTTTCAAATGCATAGCGTAGTGGTGTTTTTAATTCAGCCAAGCCTGTTACTGTTAACGCTGTGCCAAGGTTAAGGGTTAGCCCGATTGAAAGTTTTTTCTTTCTTATTTGGCATTTATCTCATCTGTTTACTATCTGATTTGTTCAATCCTTGTGAATATTGTGCATTTTTCTCGTTTTTTAGCTGTAGTTCCGAGTCTTATTAGTGGAATGAGAACAAAAGGCCTACATTCTCCAACATGTTACATTAGTTGACCGTGTTAATTTCAGCTAAGCAAAGCACCTACTTTTTAAGTTCTTGTTTTCCTCTTCTTCTAAGTATATCATAAGACAGGAGCTGAGTTGTTTAAACTGTTTCCAAAATGAAATTCATTGCCATGTGCTAACGGGCCATGTGATATAGGTTATATACTAATCTCAACAAAAAAAGAATCTACGAGGAGGCTGGAAATGTTTAACGAATTGAACAAAGAGGCTCAAAAGGATATAGGAAAAAAGGACAGAGGCTTAATACAAAGGCGAGGAAACATTCACAGAGGTTAAACCATGCTTTCAAACATATCACAGAAGTTTTCTTCTTGGTTCAAAATCAACATGAACGAACAAATGAATGCACTCATTTAGATTGGATTCTCTATTTGTAGGCCCTAATCATGTTTGTAGCAACGCAATGCTGCCTTAGAATTAAGCCACATTCTTGCGAGCAGGATGCCTAGCCTAGGCTCTGAACTGAAAGTCTGAAATCTACGCTGATTCTAATACTTCGTATATGATACGTAGTCCAGTCCAGCATTTGATTTCAGCTGGCTAATACGAAGTACCTTGGTGGGGGTAATGAACGAACTGATTCGAGGCGAGAGCACATACAACGGATTTAGTGCTGCTGGATCTAGTCGGGCTGGCGCTGCTAAAGAAGCGAGAGGGCGCCGCCGCCACCGCAGCAGCAGGTGGAGGCGCCGGCGGCCGGAGGAGCGCGAGTCCAGCGGCGGGGCTGCGGCATCCAGCGCTGCCGAAGAAGTGCGAGGCCGCGGCATCAGGTGGAGGCGCGGACCGGCGGAGCGCAAGGCCAGCGGCGTACCGGAGCATCGCCATTGCCGATCCGAGACGAGTCCTCTTCACTCCCTGGACGTGCGCAGGGAAGGGGCGTGGAATGGAAACCCTACTGCCGGTTCCTGGTGGGGTGTTTTGGGCTGCCTCGTGCTGGGCCTTCTCTGTCTGCCAATGCGTTGCCCCAATGTCTCGTCGATTTGGCCCAGCACGGGCCTGCAAGCTGCTACCGTAGACGCTTCCAGAATGCTGGACCGGACTACAGGATTGTATTAGATTCGTCATCGCTAGGCATGGCTATACATATTAATGAAGCTGGCTCACGCTAGGTTTCAGTCTCCCTGCTTGCTGGAATGTGGCTTAATTCTCATGCAGCTTTGCTTTGCTAGGGCATGATCGGGACCTACAAATAGAGAATCCAATCTGAAGGAATTCTTTCATTTGTTAGTTCATGTCGATTTTGAACTAGAATAAAACTGCTTTAATCTGTTGAAACCTCTGTTAATGTTTCTTCACCTTTGGTATGAAGCCTCTGTCCATTTTTCATATATCCTTTTGACTATCTGTTTAATTCATTAAACATTTTCCAGCCTCCATGTAGATCTTTTTTTTTTTGTTTGAGATTTGTAACCTATTATAGCGCATGCCATTAGCACATGACAATGACTTTCATTTTTGGAAACAGTTTAACAACACAGCTCCTGCCATATATACACTTAGAGTGACAACAAAACAAGGCCACTCAAACTTAAAATGTCGGTGCTTTGCTTAACTTAGTTTTACACGGTCAATTAGGGTAACATGTTGGAGAAATATTTGGTGAGATGAGGCCTATGGTGCAATCTTAATGCAATCCATTATAAAAAAAAGTTACAAAACTTCTGTTAATTATTATCTCTAAATTTGCTCTATGTTTAAAATTTGAAGTTTAAACATGAGTAAACATAAACAAGAATATTGTAACAATGTTTAAGAATTATCGCTCTCTGAAATTTCTCTTAGCCATTACTCCTACATAGGTTGTGTCTAAACTTACATTTTGAAAGATAGGTAGAGTAATACTAGAATTATTGTAACAGGGTTGGTGTATCTCTGAATTTGTACCTGCTTTCGACAGGTTCAGTCAACTGTAGTGTTTCAGTATCGCTGGAGTCGTGTTTAGTTGGGCCTTGGGCCTGGGCTGGCGGTCTGTGTGCTGAGTGTGAGTGGATATACATGTAATGGCCAGTGAGTCCAATGTTGGAACGACCTATGAACTTATGAAGGAATTGAATTTCAGTCTTTTTCCTGTCTCTTCTTCTTCCTCCTCTTGAAGTTTTTCCTCGATCCTAATTCCCTTCACCACAAACCCTAGCTGTGGTCACCACACCGTAGGCTATGCTGGACATTACAATGATGTGTACAAATTTTCCAGATTCTTTTCCATGAGTTTCGGTAGTAGATTGCAAAACTATATATATATATATCTTACTGAAGGAAATAATATTAGACAAAAGTCTACCGGATTAATTGTTGAGAAGAAAATCCGTGTATACTACTTTTCTTCTAACTAATAGTACCAGGTTCGTTAATTGATGTAGGTTGGCAAGCCTATTGAGGAGACCAAGGAAGATGTGTACCCAAAGAGGATGCAGTCTGAAAGCTTGCCTGCCAAGATACGCATCGTGATGAAATCTTTCAATAGCCAAAAGGACAATCTGAGTGGGCTTGAGCCTTACATGCGCAAGGTTGGGTTGCCTGAATCGCGATCTTTGTACACCGTGTTGCGATCACCTCATATTGATAAGAAATCCAGGGAGCAATTCTCAATGCATGTGAAGAAATGTTTCGTGGAAAAAAAGGCGGAGACACATGAATTGGCCAAGAAGTTCTTCTGGTTAAAACGGCTGCGTATATTGGGGGCTCAGTATGAAATCAATATTAGCTTCAAGACCCGTTTGGATAAAAAAGATTGGCTGCCGCAAAAGTGTGGGCCTGCTCCGACAGTATTTCCAAGCCAAAAAGGGAGGCAGGTTAGAAAAAGAAGGTGGTTGGGTTATTGAGTTATCCCCTGGTAGCTGGTTGATTAATTGTTATTTGCTTGCGGTGCTTTCTTGCCTTATAGGTACTAGAGCTGCTTCAGGTCTTGGTTTGATCTAGCACCTACAAATATGTTCTATGTAATGTCACATGAAACTCTGGATGTATGTGGCCTATCATCATTATCATATTTACTATCTATCGGTTAAGTGCCATTAAAGTGACCATCCACGTATTTTTGAGATGATGATAATAAAATGTGGAGAACATGATTCACGATGTCTGGCAACATGCGATGTGCTATCCTCAGAATATGCCTTAATCCCGAATGTATGAGCTAGCATGAATGTTTGATATGCACGAGAAATGAAGACACCGATTCTGATTATCTATACGAGCAAAATTTCCGTTTAACTTTTTATTGAACCGATTTGTCCTCCCACCATATCTTTACTATTATATTGCAGTTTGTACATCGTTAAAAATGTTTGATGTCAAAGACCAGGAGCATTAAGATCGTCCAATATTATCTTAACATCCCGCTTAATATCTAACCGTCCAACTTTAGGAGCATTAAGACTACCAGAGAGGGATGAGCACGATCAGGAAATCGTCACAATCAGGGATGATATTGGTTTCTTTCCTTTCTCCTTCTCTTCAGTTTGATCCAATCACAATTTTTGGTTTGTATGTGTCCTTCCTCGCCGTTTGATTGCCTTCTTGCGCAAGTGGGTCATCTAATATCATTCCTTCTTTTTTCCTGTAATCAGTCCACGTGCTAAACTCAAGATTTCTATTTCATGAAAAACTCAAGATTTCTATTTCGTGAAAGCATCGCTGTCTTTTTCTATCACTTATCATCCTATCCAAAGGATAAGTTGGAGCGACTCACAATCGTCTGATATCATTCCTTCTTTGTTCCTGTAGCACTTGCCAAACTCAAGATTTCTATTCCATGAAGTGCCGCTGGCCTTGTCTGTCAACTTTTTTTTGCGAACACGCAAAAGCTTTGCGTGTCATTGCATTAGAAGAAAAAGAAGCGGACTACAGCAGTTCCGGCATTCTAGAGGGAATGCGGGTACAAGGCGTGCTAGAATGGTAGGGCGACCATGAGCATGCTAAGAGAGTACAACACCCGAAAAAGAGAGTAGAGCCCTATCTCCAAATGTTGCCCAGCCCTACTGCACCCGATAGATTCCAAAGCTCCACTTCTTCGGTGATGCGCTTGCAGATACCTCGAGCAGTTTCCGCCGAACGCTCGCGGTTGTTCCTGCCTTGTCTGTCAACTTATCATCCTATCCACCGGATAAGTTGGAGCGGCTCACGGTTGATCTTCCTGGAGACTCCGCGACATTGAACACATGCAAGAACAGTATGCCGCCTTCGATTTTCTAGGGTTACGATTAATTTGCTACCCAATTTGTCAATGTCAGGGACGGATTACCTCGACGGCATCTTCCTGCTTATCGAGATCCCCGCCAATCACCATGAGCGCTCGATGTTTAGCCGGTACCCTGGCCTCACTGTTGGCTGCGAGGTGAAGAACCTCCATGTTGAGCTCATTGCAGATCCTACCATTGCCGCCTCGTCGGCCACCGTCTGCTTGACCGCTTCCACTGCCCCACCACCGTGTGCCTCTCGCTGCGCCGCATCAATTTTTCCGACCTCCATTGCAGGGCCGTGCACCCATGCTCCGTCCCCGAGATCATCTGACTACACTTCATCCAGTATGATGACACATGCATGGCAAGAATATTGGTGTTGTGCCCCTGTCTCCGCATCCTTGGCCGGCACTCCTGCAATGACTTACGTGCAGTCTGTGTTACTGTGGTCATGGTAATGAACCTGAACGGCAGAAGTTGTCATTAAGCACCAACGGAGGTAGACAGGTATGAACCTGGAGTGTTGACTTGTCATATTTTGTTGCTTGTGATGATGCTAGGGCAAGGAACCAGTGCATCTTTACTGTTATTGTCACATTATCCTCAATTAGTTCCGGAGGTTGAACACTAAGCTGCCCTCCAGAAACACTAACATATATGGTGTGCATAGGTGATACATGAAGATTGATGCTAGAAAAATACTACGCCAGACTCTGTTGTTTACATATTCAATAAGCTCACATGGTATGTCAGATCAGTATCTATGCATATATTACAGTTATTCAACAAGAGTTCAGGGCAAGTGGTAAGGGTACCTGGTAAAAGTGACAACTTCATCTTCATTGTCTACTCCAGACTCAAGTGGGCAGAATAGAATTGCATCAGATGCTTTCTTAAGAACAATTGCTCCTTCTCGTGATTACTCTATGTTACTTGATTGCCTTATTTCGTGCAAAATTATCTTACCTTCATCCTTAAAATCTCCATTTATGATACCATATTTCAATTTGGAACGAATAAATGATCTGTAACCAATGGATGTTCTTATTTGATGCAACTAAATATTTGTATTTTCCAAGTAGGCATGCAAGGTTAGTTCTATGGTCATTACATGCAACTTAAGTGAACATCTTTGTACACTTGTGTCCTGCTATTTTACACCCCTTCAAAATAAATTTGACATTTTGTTTTACTTACTTTACACAATGTTATCTTCAAATTTATAAATCCACTCATGAACTCGACATGTTCTTAATTTAGACATGTACACTGATGCATCAGAATAATTCATAAAGTCATTGGTTTTGGGACTTTGAGGAGAGTTAGAGCTTCCATCTGCATTGCATCTTAACTCTTTGAACTCCTCCAACTGAACATGTTCTTTCTACAAAATTAATTGTTGTTCCCGCATATAGTTCAGTGAACTTTGACTGAAACGAACTGGAATCAAGCTTCTTCTTTATTGTGCTGAAAAGCATAACATTGAAGAAATTAAGCCTGTTAGCTTAAGATAATCCCTACGTGTAAAGAAAATGGTTCTAGTACTTGTATTTGCATAAATTTGTAGCTAGGTCATTTACGTGTGTTGGTTTGTCTTTGTATTCATAATCCTTACAAGTGCCAGATTTGGCAAGTAGTAATTTAAACTTCCAGTATAGAACAGATAACACCATTAAGCTGGTCTACCTTTATCATACCTAATTGTTTAATATTTGCACTCATGTGTCGGTTTTCCTTTTCTTTCTAAGTGGCGCAACTATGCAATTTTATTCTTGAGGTATTGTCGTTGACTCGATGGTGTGGTCTAGCCACTTCAACATTGTACATAGTGCATTCAGACTTTATGAATAAAACACACAAATGTCTTGTATAAGGTCGTATGAATCTTTACCTAAGATAGAGCTCAGATCCCCCTTACTAAACTCAGTATACCGGCTAATATGGTGCATAAATATTTTAGATACGAAACTATGGCCTTGGTGTAGGAAGTCAATGAAAGTTCAGAGATGGTAAACCTAGAGGAGGGTGAATAGGTTTCTACCAATTTTAATTGTTTCTTTGCAATATTAGGCTTTGCGGAATATGAAGGTGAGCCTAATGCAAACTAGGTGAGGCACCCTATATGATGATACAAGTAACTCAAGCACGAAGGCTCTCACAGGCAGTTATATCACAAGTAAGAAGTTCGGTTAGAGATAACCAATAGCACGCGGAGACGAGGGTTTATTTCCGTGTTCCCTTCCTTTGCAAGAAGGTAAGTCACGTTTGGAGAGGTGGAGCTCCCACGAAGGATTCCCCAACACCACGAAGGCTCACCCTATTCTCCGGAGCCTATCCCACGAAGGAATAGCTCACTCACTTGTGGTAGACTTGGAGGTAGCCTCCAAACCTTCACAATCTTGTCAGGAGCAAATCCACAGCCCGGATGCTTTCGGACCTCTTTTGCCCACCTAGGATTTCCAAGGAATCCTAGAGAGCAAGTTTCTTGATGAATACAAGGGGGAACAAGATTTGGCTCGATAGAACGGTAGATCAGGGCCTCCTCTAACTTTTCCCCGGAGGGATTTGAGTTTGAGTGGAGGAGGAGGGAGATCTGAGGCTTTTGGTGTTTCTATCAATGGAGTATGAAAGAGAGAGCTCAAGAACAGCTTGTAGTGTAGTGCCTAACTGTTCAGAGGTAGGAGAAGGAGTTTTTGTAGTGTCACTTGAAATCAGGCCGTTGCAGCTTGACACCTCAGCATTTTCTTCGAGGAACCTGGTCAACCTGGTCTGGGGCCGGGCCACCTGGTGTGCGGGCCGATCAGACCGGGCCAGGGGTCGGACCGTCCGGTCGAGACCGGACCTGGCGCCGGGTCATGACCGGGGCCGAACTTGTTGCGCAGTACATGGCCCTCGGCTGCCACCAGTGTTGAAGCCGGTCCTGACCGGGGCACCCGGTACACAACCCGGTCCAGCCGGGCGTGGGACCGGACGATGCCGGTCCAAATCGGGCGGTCAGCCGGGCAGGCACCGGGCGAAGAGAAAAGTCCCCTGGACTGTGCCCGGTGTGCACCGATCCAGAGGCCGGTCGGCGTCGGGCTGGCCGGTGCTACGGCCGGTCTGACCGGGCCAGTGACCGGCCTGTTGCTGAGGAGACCTTCTTTATTTTTGACGAAGTGGGGGTCTCCCTTTTCCTTCTTGTTGTTGACTGCCAAAACCCACCGGCGGGCAGCGGCCTTGTCAACACTGTAGAGCCGGGGGGAGCCTAGAGCTGCGGCTGGCTGAGACCCCTCCGAGCGACGGCCCGCAATGCTCTTCTCGGTCACACGCGGCGTTGCGAAGTGCAGGGCGTGCCACCCGACCTATACCCGGTCGGGAAGGTGATGAGGGTGCCTCGCTTAGTTTCTCGCAGGGCATACATGTAAACATTAAATACGAGCCTCGATCGGCTCTCAAGTTATCCCGTGAATCGGCTCAAAGAGCCGATCCACCCATGATCCGTACGGGGTGCACGAATACTTGGCGGTCCCGCTTGATCAAGATGAAGCTAATGAGATCTACGACGATTTAGGGTTTTCACCGCATAACCGGATCATCCTACTCCAGGTTGGGCCTTGCGGCCACGCACGGTGCTCGTAAGCCGATCCTAAACAAGGCCGGAAAACCAACATGAAGTTGATTCTAGGAACATCCCGTTTAGGACTTGCGAACGCCACCCTACGTGCCACCGGATCCTCCCCCCATTGTAAGGCCAAACTATTGCAGATATTAAACTAATCCTTGTAGAACAAGGAGCAATCGTAACGGATCGATCTACTAAATAATGATCAAGTGGGTGCCGCCCCCACACCTGAGATAGGCGTGAGGGCGGCTAGATATGCAAGGGTTGCACTACGTAAGCATGCTTAAACGAAGAACAATGCTAACCCTAACATATCTAATGATAACTACGTTGCTCGCCATCAAAAGCGCTTCAAGACGAGCAACGCATGAACAACGTGGCTTGTGCTGCCTAGATCGCAAGATGCGATCTAGGCAGCATGTCGCTTACCTGATAGAAACCCTCGAGACGAAGGAGTTGGCGATGCGCCGAGATTGGTTTGTTTTTGGGGTTGAACGTGAGTTGTTGTTTATTCCATAAACCCTAGGTACATATTTATAGTCCAACGGACTTTCTAATGTGGGCGTGCACTAAACCGTGCACGAGATAAACTCTAACTTCTAAACCGATACACAATCTATTATATTAAGATACACGGGCTAACTAGCCCAAATTCTCCGTGCAAGGCCGCTTCATAGTTCTTCCATATGTAATCTCCCAAGCCCATCTTGATCGCGGCCCACCTCCTGATTTAGCCAAAATCTGGTGATAACACATGCCCCCCTGGTTTTGGTAATGATAATTTCAAAACCACTCTGTTTTTTTTTGTTTTTTTTTTCTCAGAGGGGTCGTATCACGGCAGAGCGGAACTGTCGCGGCATGCCTCATCATGACGACTTGCCTTCCCAACTTCTCTGCACGATTTGACAGTTTTGGCACCATGTCCTCGAGAACCTGCTCGGAAATTAAAAACCCCCACCTCCTTTTATTTAACCGCAACGAACAGTTCTCTTCTTTACCCCTTCCGCAGTGGCGCTCCAAAAACCCTCCCCCGCAACCATGTCCTCTTCCTCTTCCTCTTCTTCTTCGTCGGATCTTTCCCACGTGTCCTCTCCCATCCGAGAGTCGACGCCCTCGTGGGGTACGCAAGCGGCGTACGACATCCTTGCCCCGACAAAGTGGGACAAAGAGGACCATGACTCCTCCGTCTGGTCCGAGGATGACAAATCCCAAACCGACGGGGAGAGCGACCTCCGCTTCCTTGCTGACGAGGAAGCGGTGGCGGAGAGCGAAGACGACCGCCTCTCCTGGGCGGACTTCACCACCTCCGAGGAGGTGAAAGAGGAGGGAGAGGAGGAGGAGGATGAAGACAGCTCCTCCGACGAGCCGCCGGCCAAACGCCGCCACCTCTGGCCCGGGAACTTCAGCGACGTCGATAGTGACGACGATGCTGACGAAGAGGATGAAGACGACGAGGGTCCTATCGGCGGCCGCTGGAGCAGCGATGACGAGCCGGCAGGGAGCAGCGCCGGCAGTGGCGATGACGGCGACGACGACGACGATGAGGGCAGCAGCGGCCCCTAGATAGGGTCTTAGCATAGGGCTAGCAGTAGCAGACGGGGCAATGTATCCCCCTGGTCTTTCCTTTTGAGAGCAATCAGCTCTTCTCTGTAAGAAATCTGGCTCATCAATGAAGAAATTCCCCAACTCGATTTTGCCAATTCCCTTTATGATAATTTAGCCGATTGTCTTCCCTCCTGATTCTGCCGATTGCTACACTGGACCATGCCCCACAAGCCGATGGCATCGCATCGGTCTCCCACACTAGATTTCGAGATAGAATCACCCAGACCCAAACTCCTTGCCACACAAGGCCAAGCCTTACTCGCGCGAATCCAAAGATCTCACTCAAGATGACATGTTGAACCTAGCGGCAGAACTCCTGGTTAGACCTCGAGGGCGAGCTGCCCCCCGAGCCTCAGCCAAGGCGAGGATAAAGGACGGATCATCACCATTGAGATTTCGGGGCGGGCTCAACCTTGTCCAAGAGAGCTATCCCGCAGGGCCACCAGCCGATCACCTCCCTTCCGTTGAGGGTCCATACAGCCGATCCAAGCAGGCTATGATAATTTTGCAACATAAGCACCATTCTTCAGGTAACTTGTGGTGCAGAGTTCGGCCGATCCCAACGGAACCGGCTCCCCGGAGCAGAGACCTTCAAGGTGAGCTGCCCCCCGGGCCTTCAAGGTGAGAATAGCAGCGAGCTGATCACGTCAATCATCCTTGGTTTCCAACTCGCAACGCCGTATCAACCGATCCAGAACAAATCGGCTCTTTAGGGTGAGGGAATTTCAGGACGAGCCGCCCTCCCCCGAGCTTTTTCAGTCCAAACCTTGCGCCTTGCTGATCAGATCAGTTCATCATCTTCGGCAGGCTGAAGCGACTTCCGGTGAGAACGTCTTCGCATTTCTGACACCCTCCGGACTCTTGGAGGGAACTACCCCCCCTGCTCTTAAGTCGATGTCTATGCATCGGCTATTCCTGAAAATTTTCGAATTTTTTCGGCCGACTTGTGTATCGGCCCCCATGCTCCAATATCCACCATCAAAGGATGAGATGCTTCTGTTGCATATCCTCGTATTTTCATATACCTGGGTGCCCCCCCGAGCCGATTCTGTCAAGAAAATTGATGGTATCGGCTCTGTTGGATAACATGTTGAACCCGTGCAGAAAGGTAGGTGAGGATAATTTTGGCCGATTACTGGAATCGGCCTCCACGTTGCTTGTTCGTTGAAGGTCTTGTAAGTTCCCTTCGTAAAATTTTTGGGGCCGATCACAAGGATCAGCCTCTCCTGGTTTGCTCATTGGTTTGATCTTGCTACTTGGTCGGCTGGATGAAACCAACCCAACCTCTCGACTTGATGCGCTTGCCGTCGTCCACCTTGAGTGCTCCGTAGAGTCGTGGAGGGCTAAGCTCCGTCGGCAAGACGAGTACCATGTTTGTGCCAGCCGATGTCTCATCATCGGCTTTCCTCTGTTTGGGGCGCCACTCCATTTTTCGTGGACGACCCTCTTCATCCAGGGTTCGCTGAACTTTTGCAGCCAGATCAGGCCGTGCCTTCCTTAGCGTATGCAGGTACAACCTTTCGGCTTCCTCCAGTGCCGCGCAATCGCTGAACCCCGCGCTTTTGGGAACGACCGAGTCCGTCGTGGCACCACCTTGGCCGGTGGTACCGTCTTCTTCCACTTCTCCCTCGTCTTCCGAATCCTCAAGATCTGCCCAACGAGGTGACTCAGCCGCGTTTTCTTTGTGACGGGAGAGGCCCTAGGCGCTCGAACACGTACACGTTGGCTGCCTCCTTCTTTTTCTGATTGCATTCTCGGGCAATTGCCGATTGTGGGCAATCGGCTCATTCCCGAATCCCAGCAGTTGTCCGAAGAAGGGGCAGTCCCAATGCCCGGCGTTGTCGTCTTGCTCCCTTGATGCTTCCGTGGCATAGCGCTCGTGCTCCTCCTCATCGCGATCCTGCCGACGATATCTTCTCGGCTTCTCTAGCCAAACGATCTTCTCTATCATCGTAATTGGGTCGCCGGCGTTGGTCATACCGACTAACATATTTGTTGAGGAGGTGATCGGAGAGGGGTCGCCGATATCTTATATTCTTCACCTCTCCCTCTCGTGACATAGCGCTTGCCATCATGACGGAGCCGATCGCGTGGAGCGGCCTCTTCTCGTATCCTTGCCGTGAGAGCAGCTGCCCTCATCTCCATCTTTGCCGAGTGGTTTCCAGTGTCCTACCATGTTGATGCCGAACGAGGGACCCGGCTGGCAACCTTCGTGGTAGGTGATTTCCACCATGTTAACGGCGGGGAAGGGTTGGGTGTCGACCTTCATGGCGTACTGGTTGAAAATTAGCCGCCCCTCTCTATCGCCGCTTGGATGTGCTGACGCCACACCCGGCAGTCGTTGGTGGCATGGGAAAGCGAGTTGTGGAATTTGCAATACGGCTTTCCGTTTAGCTCTTTCGCCGTGGGGAACTTGAGACCTTCAGGAATCGTCAACTGTTTCTCCTTGAGCAGGAGGTCGAAGATTTGTTCAGTCTTGGTTATGTCAAAATCAAATCCCCGGGCGGCCCCGGTGGCTTTACCCATTTGCGAGCCACGGGGTTCCCCCCGAGTCCACTCAGCCACCGCTATCTCTTGGCCTCCCGCAGGCACTTCATCCTCTTCCGTATCGACCATAACTACCGCACGTTTGAACTTGTCTTGGTACAGGTCGGGGTGGCGCTGTTCATATGCCGATAGTTTCGAACCATGTGCGCCGCCGAGGGATAATCTCGCTTGGGAGGCCATGTCCTTGAGCTGTGTTGCAAGGCCTCGCTATCGCCAACTCGATCGCTTCCTTTTCGGCTTATACGAACCGAATAACATCGGTTCCTAAGATTCCTGAAGCGCTGGATGTATTCTGTCACCGTTTCCCCGCGCTTCTGACGTAGTTGTGCTAGATCGGCAATGCCGGACTCGGAAGCTTCTGAATGGTATTGCATATGGAACTGTTCTTCCAATTGCTTCCAAGACTGGATGGAATTCGCCGGCAGAGAGGTGTACCATCCAAAAGCCGATCCCGTGAGGGACCGTGAAAAGAGCCTCACGCGTAGCTGATCCGACACCGAAGCCGGTCCTAGTTGAGCCAAATATCGGCCGACGTGCTCGATGGAGCTGGAGCCATCCGATCCACCGAATTTGGAGAAGTCGGGGAGCCGATATTTAGGTGGCAGCGGGATCATCTCGTAATCGTCGTGGTACGGCTTGGAATAGCCGACTGCCCTTCTCTTCGGCATCATGCCGAACCGGTCTCTCGGCATGGTACCGATCTGATCCGCCGTGCTGGCCGTAGGAGTTGCACTCCGAAGATTTGCCGGGGTGGCGTACTTGGCCTGCCATGTTTGCTTTTCCAGCTCCGAGCCAGCCGCAGGAGCTGGGCTCGGGAGTTTCGTCGGTGTGGCGTATTTAGTTAGCCACGTCCGCTCTCGTCGCCGACGTTCCTCCCGTCTTCGCCGGAGTCCCCGATGTTGTGGCCTGGTTTGTGAGTGCCCAGTCACCACAATCCGGCACATACATGCACGCGTATCCATGAGGGATCTCCTTAGGCGCCTCCATTAAGAACTGGTAGTCACCGGGGTCGCCACCAACTCCGTAGACGAGGAATGCCGGTGTAGTCGGCACTTCAGCCGGTGCTGCCAACGCAAACGGCAGCGGTGGACGGGACCGGAAAGGCAACTCTCCTTGATGAGTCCCGAGAGCTGGTCCCGACGGCGAGTACCGGTGGCTCATGATCTCTCGGATCACGCGCGAGCGACACGCTCCAGACACGTTGACCAAGTTCTCGCAGTGGCGGTGTAGCGAGTGAGCCACCGGGTAGTTGATCTCCGCCGCCGCACCCCCGGTGCGTTCCTCCGACGGGGAAGAGAGATCTATCCCATCGAGTGCACCTTCCGGTGAGAACCCCTTCCATCCGATGCCACCGTAACGGGTTCTCCGAAAAGAGCCGATGAGGTCGGCTTCGAGGGTAGCCTTGATCTCGTTGTATTGCTTCTTGAGGTCGTCGAGGCGGATCCTCGTAGGTGATCGGCGTGCCGTCCGCCATCTCGGATGTAGATGGCGATGTGGTTGATGTAGACGATTGTCCCACCGGGCGTGCCGTAATGTGTTGACTCGCCAAAACCCACCGGCGGGCAGCGGCCTTGTCAACACTCGTAGAGCCGGGGGAGCCTAGAGCCGCGGCCGGCCGAGACCCCTCCGAGCGACGGCCCGCAATGCTCTTCCGGTCACACGCGGCGTTGCGAAGTGCAAGGGCGTGCCACCTGACCTATACCCGGTCGGGAAGGTGATGAGGGTGCCTCGCTTAGTTTCTGCGGGGCATACATGTAAACATTAAATACGAGCCTCGATCGGCTCTCGGGTTATCCCGTGAATCGGCTCAAAGAGCCGATCCACCCATGATCCGTACGGGGTGCACGAATACTTGGCGGTCCTGCTTGATCAAGATGAAGCTAATGAGATCTACGACGATTTAGGGTTTTCACCGCATAACCGGATCATCCTACTCCGAAGTTGGGCCTTGCGGCCACGCACGGTGCTCGTAAGCCGATCCTAAACAAGGCCGAAAACCAACATGAAGTTGATTCTAGGAACATCCCGTTTAGGACTTGCGAACGCCACCCTACGTGCCACTCGGATCCTCCCCCCATTGTAAGGCCAAACTATTGCGGATATTAAACTAATCCTTGTAGAACAAGGAGCAATCGTAACGGATCAGATCTACTAAATAATGATCAAGCGGGGTGCCGCCCCCACACCCGAGATAGGCGTGAGGGCGGCTAGATATGCAAGGGTTGCACTACGTAAGCATGCTTAAACGAAGAACAATGCTAACCCTAACATATCTAATGATAACTACGTTGCTCGCCATCAAAAGCGCTTCAAGTACGAGCAACGCATGAACAACGTGGGGCTTGTGCTGCCTAGATCGCAAGATGCGATCTAGGCAGCATGTCGCTTACCCGATAGAAACCCTCGAGACGAAGGAGTTGGCGATGCGCCGAGATTGGTTTGTTTTTGGGGTTGAACGTGAGTTGTTGTTTATTCCATAAACCCTAGGTACATATTTATAGTCCAGCGGACTTTCTAATGTGGGCGTGCACTAAACCGTGCACGAGATAAACTCTAACTTCTAAACCGATACACAATCTATTATATTAAGATACACGGGCTAACTAGCCCAAATTCTCCGTGCAAGGCCGCTTCATAGTTCTTCCATATGTAATCTCCCAAGCCCATCTTGATCGCGGCCCACCTCCTGATTTAGCCAAAATCTGGTGATAACACTTGTTCCATTGATACACCATTATGCCTATTTGGCTAATACATGGGAATAATCTCATAGACATGTATTAGTCCAATTACTCTAGCAACGGTGTCATTGTTACCAAAATAATGGATAAGGGTAAAATACCCTTACAATCTCCCCCTTTTTGGTATACGATGACAAACCGAGCTAGAGTCACATATAGATATTATGATAAGCTTAAACATTGATTCCATATAAGATATTAAGACAACTCCCCTATAATGTGTGCACTTGGAGAGTTTGCGTTTGAATGCAAAGTGCACCATTTGTGGAATATGAGAAACTCCCCCAATATCTTTAGGAAACAAGCATGGTATGGACATGTATATATCAAGATATATAAGCATAAAGCATAATCATCGGATCATGCCTCTCCTTAGAACGGCGCTTAGAAGGCATCATAGCTGGAACTTCTGGTCTATCTCCCTGCTGGGGAATCTTGTAAGGTTCCATTTTGATTAGCTGTCCTTTCTTGCTGTTGGGAGTTGGCACAACTATATTGATGAGCTGCTGAATATACTAAGCATAGTTGGGAGTCATGCGGTCTTGAACAGAGCGCCTCAGTTCACAGTAGAGGAAGTCACAGCCATCAATAGTCCTCAAGTTTTCAGGACGGAAATAGTACATGAGATTAAGATGGTAGGCCCGACATTCACTTGTATCTCCTGACTTGCTGATGAGATTCTCATGGAAGAGCTTGGCAAGCACAAAGTAAGAATAGTACATTCCATAGATAGTGGGAGGATCATTTATTGGTTCCGGAGGATAGCAGAAAGCAATGTCCCCATGAGTGAATTTATCCTGAGAGTGAATCTTGAAACCATGAGCACGGCCACCACCAAATCCCATGGCTTCACATAAGTCAAGGTAATTGCAAGAATACTTCTCTTGTCCAGTCATCCAAGTCATGGTGCGAGCGTGATCATCGTGAAAGAACACGGTGAAGTGGAATTGACGGACAATGATTGGGGAATATAACCCAACTCCCTTTGTACCACCGGGCTTCAGACACACAAGATCAAACAATCCCATCTGCTGCAAAGTATTAACCACAAAGCGGTACTTAGTGGCTTGGTGCATGGTGAGTACTTCCCTGTTGATGGCCTTGCGTATCACAATGACACCATTATTCATACACTCTCTGGAGTTGTAGAAATCATCCCATATGCTCACTTGAGTGTTGGTCCAGAATTACCTATCTTCACCAAGATAAGTCCTTTCCTCGAACCGATAGGGATTCGCCTCTCTGAGTCTTCTCCAATCAGCAAGATGCACTGTTCCCACATTGTATGTTGGCAATCTCTCAACATGGTCATCCTCTTGAGCTACATGTTTGTCTTTCTTTCTCTTGGTCGTTGTCTTGCTTCGACCACCAACTGAACTACCTGGACCACTGCCCTGAGCTGCTCTTCTAGGCATACGAGAGCTTGTGCAACACCGTGGAGGCCTCTCATGCCTACCTCTCTTGGAAACCGTTCCACGGGCGTCATCACCTGAATCACTTGTGAATGAGCAAATAAAGCGAGGATAGCAGTGGGATAAGTGTACATGTCATCAGAAGTAAGGAGGCCAAGGAATATAACATATGTACAAGTGTTTTTACGAGATTGTGCGAAAGTCTGGGCGAGCCAGCGCACCGGCCGGTCCAACCGGACGAGAGACTGGACTGGCCGGTCTGCCATCCGGTCGACCGGACGAGCCGCCGGGCCGGCCGGTGTGAGGGCCGGTTGGCCGGGCCTGGGGCCGGGTACTATTGATTTGTGAGATTTTCCTACAGTTTCAATCACAAAATCATACAAAAACTCATATACTTGTACATATATTACAACAATGTAGAGTGGAGCATGTGCATAGTGGTGTGTGACACTCTAATGGCATGATGACTTTTAGACAAACCCTAACCCTAACTTTCTCAAATCCCCACAAAATGTGCAATGTGTGTGGGAATCAAGACATAGAGGGATGGGGAGTGGAAATTACCCGAAGACATGGTCCTCCTTGCTCAAGGGAACAAGAAGAACAACAAGAGGAAGATTGAGGGCCAAAAACCCAAAATCTCCAAATATGGCTTGAGAGGAACCAAATCGCTTGGTGGAGATCTTCCAATGTGCCCGATCTATGGTGGGGTGGAGTTTGAGAAGGTTCTAGTGGTGGGAAAGCCGTAGGGAGTGGTGGAGATGAAGGGGCCGACGCCAATGGAGTCTATGGTGGAGGGGGAAGTGAGGAAGAAGAACCCCAAGGGGTAACCTCCTCCCTACTTAACCAGTCGCGCGACCGGCGCCCGACCCGGCTGACCGGGCTGGAGACTGGGAGGGCCGGCGCATGGGCCGCTCCAACTGGACCAGGGACCGGGCATCACGTTTTTGCCTCGTTTTGCCCCTATTCTTTGTGCAATTGTGTGTGAATGATCATACGATGACATGTACATATAGATAGATAGATGTATGATGAGAGGAGCGTAGACATGGGGTAGGAAACACAAGGTTTTCTAGGCATATCCATTGGAGTGAAATCCAAACAAGATGTAAATAGAAACAATGGGCATGATTCGAAATATATCAAGAGACATAAATCATTTTGACATAGTTTTGCAATAAGACCATCTAGCCTCATAGAGTGAAGACATTTTGCAAGTGAGGCTAATAAGGGGCGGGGGATTACTCCCCCTATGTTAAAGTACAAATGGCATGAGACCTCGAAGAGACATGCTTGGGTCCATATAATGGCATTGGGTCTATTTATGTTGCACACATAGGTATGCATCATACCAAGACATGGTAAGATGACTATCCCCATATGTGTTGCACCTCTAAGCTAGATGGCAAGATAAATGCAAGATAAATGCAAGAATATAGTGCAAGAAGTTGTTCAATCTAAGTTGTTAGGATCAAGAATACCAAGTTCTCCTCTCAAGTTTACAAACCGGGATTCATCCAAAGGCTTAGTGAAAATATCCGCCAATTGGTACCCTGTTCCCACATGAGTGATATCAATGTCCCTATTGGCAACATGCTCACGTAGGAAGTGATGGCGAATGTCAATGTGTTTTGTGTGGCAATGTTGAACTGGGTTATTAGCGATCTTTATTGCACTTTCATTGTCACATAGAAGAGGTATCGTACCAAGAGACACACCACAGTCTTTCAAGGTTTGCTTCATCCACAACAACTGAGTGCAACAAGATGCATGCCTCAGATATGTATTCGGCTTCGGCGGTGGATAGGGCGGTGGAGTTTTGTTTCTTGGATGACCAACTCACCAATGACCGGCCAATGAATTGGCAAGCCCCGGAGGTAGACTTCCGGTCAACCTTATCACCAGCCCAATCGGAATCCGAATAGCCTATGAGTTCAAAGGTTGACCCCTTTGGATACCACAGCCCGAGAGTAGGAGTGAGAACAAGGTATCTTAGAATCCGTTTGACCGCCATCAAATGGATCTCCTTAGGAGCAGATTGAAAACGAGCACACATCCCTACACTTATCATGATATTCGGCCTAGAAGCACAAAGGTAGAGCAAGGATACTATCATGGAACGGTATACCTTTATGTCCACATCCTTCTCATCATCACATGAGCCAAGCTGCCCCTTTATGGGCATAGTTGTCTTCATTGGGCTTGCATTGGTCATGTTAAACTTCTTGAGCATATCCTTCACATACTTTTCTTGAAAGATGAAGGTGCCTTTTGCAAGTTGCCTCACTTGGAATCCTAGGAAGAACTTCAACTCTCCCATCATGGACATCTCAAATTTCCTAGTCATCAATAGCTCAAAAGCTTTGTTATGATTGGGGTTAGTTCTACCAAATATAATATCATCAACATATATTTGACATATAAATAGGCCACCCCTTTAACCCGCTTGGTGAAAAGGGTGGAATCGACCGTACCCATGCAAAACCCATCATGTAGTAAGAAATCCCTAAGGAACTCGTACCAAGTACGTGGAGCTTGCTTGAGACCGTAGAGTGCCTTATGGAGTAAATACACATGGTTGAGTCGGCTTGGGTCTTCGAAACCCGGGGGTTGAGACACATATGTAGTTTTTTTAGGGGACCATTCAATAATTCACTTTTCACATCCATTTGATATAGCTTGAAATTGTGGAAAGATGCAAATGCAAGCAAAAGACGAATAACTTCAAGGCGGGCTACCGGCGCAAAGGTATCCTCAAAATCCATACCTTCTACTTGGGCAAACCCTTGCGCCACTAACCTTGCTTTGTTTCTTATGACAATGCCAATCTCATCTTGCTTATTCTTGAATACCCACTTGGTCCCAATGACATTGATGCGATGATCCTTGGGTCTCTCAACTAGAGACCATACTTCATTGCGGGTGAAACACTCCAATTCTTCTTGCATGGAAATTACCCAATCCGGATCAACCAAGGCTTCATGTACCTTGAGTGGCTCAAAACTAGACACGAAAGCATGATGTTGACAATAGGTAATAAGTAATGCATGGTGTCTACGAGTTACCACTCCCCTTGAGATGCTACCAATGACTTGATCTACTTTCAAGTCACTTGCTCTTGAAGCAGCCTTGATCTTCTGAATGGTTCCTTCATGATCAATGAATTCATCTCTTGCTAGTACTCAATCATGAGGGACAACTTGAGCTTGATCATGAGTTGAGGATGTTTCTTGATCATCATCATGGTCTTGCTTAGTGGGATGAGGGCTTTCTTCTTGTTCTTCGGAATGTGACTCATCTTGAGTGGAGGATGGTTCTTGAGCTGCACTTGATGGTTCAGCTTGAGTTGAGCTTGATAATTCTATTTCATCACTTTGATCATCAGCATGAACTTCTGTGGGCCGGATGTGTCCAATGCCCATAAGCTTGATGGCATTAGAAGGATCATCATCACCTGCAGCACATGGGACAACTTGCTCCACTTGGGATCCATTATCCTCCAAGAACACCACGTCACAAGATACGTCAATAGCCCCAGTGGACTTGTTGTAGTATCTATAGGCGTGGGAGTTCTCCGCATATCCAACAAATGTTCCCTCTATAGTTCTAGTTTCAAATTACCTAGCTTCCCTTATTGTTCTTAACAAGATATTTGCATCCAAAGACAAGAATGTACATGACATTAGGCTTGTTACCTGTGAGAAGATCGTATGGAGTTTTATTATGGAGGGGGCGGAGGAAGAGCCGGTTGGAGTAGTGGACATCTGTAGAGATGGCTTCTCCCCAAAAGTTGTGGGGTGAATTGAATTCACTCAACATGGTTCTTGCCATCTAAATGATAGTCCGGTTCTTCCTTTCATTAACACCATTTTGTTGAGGGGTGTATGGAGCTGAGAACTCATGCTTGATGCCCTCATCATCAACAAACTCTTGCATAGTGTAGTTTTTGAACTCAGTGCCATTGTCAGTCCTTATCGCCTTGATTTCAGATTCATACATGCGTTGAGCCTTCTTGGTGAATATGATGAATTATCTATAGGGCTCATCCTTAGACTTAAGGAGGAAGACCCAAGAGTATCTTGAATAATCATCAACGGTGACCAGTCCATACTTGCTCCCACCAAGAGTATCATAATGTGATGGCCCAAAGAGATCCAAGTGAAGGAGCTCTAAAGGCCTAGAAGAGGTGACTATACTCTTGATAGGATGTCTCTTCTTGAGTTGTTTTTCCGCTACACATGCACTGCATACACGATCTTTCTCAAAGGAAATGCCGGTTAGTCCAACAATGTGCTCACCCTTTAGGAGTTGTTTAAGATTTCTCATATTGACATGACCAAGGCGGTGATGCCACAACCAACATTCGTCATGTTTGGCCGCCATTAGACACGTGGAGGGAGAGGGGCTCTCTTTCGGGAGGTCAACCACATAAAGGTTGTTCTCCACATATCCAGCAAGGACCAATTTGAGATTATCACTCATAAAGACTTTCACACAATAATTAGTAAAATATGAATTATAGCCGGCATCTTCAAGGTGATATATGGAAAGCAAATTATAGCCAAGAGATTCAACAAGCATGGCCGTCTCAAGGCACAAGTCCTTAGATATTACCACCTTGCCATACCCAAGTACCTTTCCCTTTGAATTGTCACCAAAGGTGATGCTTGATTTCTTGTTAACATCTTCTATGAATTGGTCAAGCACACCCCTTCCTCCGGTCATATGATTGGTGCATCCACTATCAAACACCCATTTTGGACCACCGTAGGAGTACCCCTACAAAATCAAGTAGAGGTTTTAGGAACCCATCGATTAATGGGTTCCTTTGTAATGGAAACAAGATCTTTTGGTACCCAAATTGAGTACCCTCTATAAGCATAGCCATTACGAGGTCCAACATATTTAGCATAAACATCACCGAATAATCAATATATAAAGCATAGTGATTGTTTGGTCCCGTGCGGTCACCACTAATGGCTTTGCCCTTTGAGGCTTTGCCAACATTAGTGGCCTTCTTATTATTCTCTTGAGCGGGCTTCTCCTTCTTGTAGTTCTTCTTCTTGTAGGGCTTGGGAACATACCCAAGTCCATGCTTTTGATTGTTTGACCTTTGCTTACTCAAGAGGTCATCCAATCCCATCTTATTCTTGGCGGTGGTGAACTTGGCAAGTTCCTTCGTCAACCTAGCATTTTCCTCAAGAATAGTTGCTTGCTCACAAGCCGATTCATTAGGATGATAGTTGAGACCATATTTGGTTACCAAGGATTCAAGATATGTATTGGTCTCAACATGCAAAGATAATTCCTCTTTCAAACGAACATGTTCCTCAACAAGTTTGGCATGCTCACTAGCAAATGAGGTAGAGGAACTAGAAACATTTTTATCAATAATGGGATCATTCATTGATCCAAGAGCCTTCTTGTAGGTTTCTTGGAGTAGGTCATGGTTCTCTCCAAGTTTCTTGAGCTCGTCCTTAACAAGCTTGTTAGCTTTTTCAAGGTGGTCAAGATCCCTAGTGAGAGAAGCATGAGAAACTTCAAGCTCCTTCTTTGAAGCATCAAGCTCTTGGGCCAATAATTGAGCCCTTTCAATAGTTTCAAGGTCCTTAACTTTATCTAGTTCAAAAGTTTTAATTTGTTGCTTAAGGCCTTGAGATATGCACCTTTCGGTTTTTAGCTCTTGTCTTAGGAGATTGAATCTCTGTTTCTCATCATTTAAATGATAGTCTAATTCCTCAATGGACTCGTCCCTTTCTTTGAGGGAGTCCATCAAGTAATCAAACTTGGCAAGAGCTTCACCACGAAGAGTGCATCTAACTTTGTAAAGTTCTTTGAGCATAGCCATCTCTTCTTGATTTTCAGTTTCATCATCAAGAACACTAGATAAAGACGGCGCGGATTCCATTACCTTTGTTTCCCTTGCGATTAAACAAGAGCCGACGGTTGTAGAGAAGGGGGAGTCATTGGAGTCATCATCATGAGTTGTTCTTGCCATGAAGGAAGAACCAATATAATTCGGGGTTGAGGACTCCGTGGAGTAGTCCTTGGAGTAGTCATATGTGAAGAGTGACCCGGGTTTGGAGAAAGCCAAACCAGCCACTCCGGCCTCCTTGTCCTCATCTTCTTCCTCTTCATCGGAAATGTAACCAGCCCCAACAAAGGCTCTTCCCTTGTTCTTCTTGTATCTTTCGTTGATTGTGTTTGGCTTCAATCTTGGCTTGACCCCTTTGACAAACTTTGGCTTGTCTACCCTTTTCTCATAGGGGCACTCATTTGCAAAGTGACTACCTTCATCACAGTTGTAGCATGTTCTCTTCTTCTTCTCATTGAAGGACATTTGGAACTTGGTCTCGTACTTCTTGGAAAAGAAGGCAAAATCTGTCGCGATGTCACTAGTTGAAGTCATCTCTTCATCTTCTTCAATTTCATAGGCTTCTTCTCCTTCTTGATCAGCTCTAGCCTTCAAGGCAAGGTTGTGCGAGGATCCATCGGCACGGTTCATTGCCATAAGCCTTTCTCCTGTCTTGGCCATGTTATCGTTGGCTGCCACATAGGAGACAAGATCATCTGCGTTAAGATCAGCTTGCTTGGTAAGGATTTGCAAGTTGAGTGCAAGGTTGGTGTCCTTTTGTTTGACAACAATCATGGCAATGACCTTGGACTTTATGAATTCTTCATTCATCTCAAAACCATCATTGTGTTTCTCACATCCAAAGCCCTTGACCTTTATTCTAAGAGCACCAAGCCTTCCATAGGCATCGGCCAAGGATTCTCCTTCTCTAATCATGAACATAGTTGCCTCTCTCTTTGCTGACTCATAGAGATCTACTTGGATCAGATTGGTTCCCTCTTGGAGTACTACAATCCGATCCCACAACTCTTTAGCGCAGTCAATGTCATTGACTTGATCAAGGAGCTTGCGGTTGATGCCACTTCTAATCTTGTCACATGCAGAGGCATTAAGTTGGCGGTTGTAGAACTCAGTGGAGGTTAGCTTAAAGGGATCTTGTGGCTTTCGGTAGCCATTCACGATGATCTCCCACAACTCCACACTGCAGCTGCGAATATGAGACTCCATAGAGGATTTCCAAAAAGAAAAGTGAGTTCCATCAAAATGGGGAACATTCCCACTATGGTTTATATGAGGCATGGGTGAAGTGTTTCGGGGGTAGTCATGATTGACTTCATGGTAACCTTCCGGAGGAATCGAAGTCCCACTAGAAGTCCCACTAGTCAAGTTCTTAAGCATGGCAGCCATTTGTGCCGTTTGGCTTTGTACTTCATCCTCCTTCTTATTTTTCTCAGCATCATATGCTAAGAATCTGGATTTCATCTCCTTAACCGAAAGGTTAGAATCTTCATCCAGACCCTCGAATAGTTTATCCATCTCACTCTTAAGGTTGTAAAGCCCTTAGAAAGAGTCCAGGCTCTGATACCAATTGAAAGTTCAGAGATGGTAAACCTAGAGGGGGTGAATAGGTTTCTACAAATTTTAATTCTTTCTTTGCAATATTAGGCTTTGCGGAATATGAAGGTGAGCCTAATGCAAACTAGGTGAGGCACCCTATATGATGATACAAGTAACTCAAGCATGAAGGCTCTCACAGGCAGTTATATCACAAGTAAGGAGTTCGGTTAGAGATAACCGATAGCACGCAGAGGCGAGGGTTTATTCCCGTGTTCCCTTCCTTTGCAAGAAGGTACATCACGTTTGGAGGGGTGGAGGTCCCACGAAGGATTCCCCAACGCCACGGAGGCTCACCCAATTCTCCGGAGCCTATCCCACGAAGGAATAGCGCAGTCACTTGTGGTAGACTTTGAGGTAGCCTCCAAACCTTCACAATCTTGTCAGGAGCAAATCCACAACCCGGATGCTTCCGGACCTCTTTTGCCCACCTAGGGTTTCCAAGGAACCCTAGAGAGCAAGTTTCTTGATGAATACAAGGGGGGACAAGATTTGGCTCGGTAGAACGGTAGATCAGGGCCTCCTCTAACTTTTCCCCGGAGGGATTTGAGTTTGAGTGGAGGAGGAGGGAGATCTGAGGCTTTTGGTGTTTCTATCAATGGAGTATGAAAGAGAGAGCTCAAGAACAGCTTGTAGTGTAGTTCCTAACTGTTCAGAGGTAGGAGAAGGGGGTTTTATAGTGTCACTTGAAATCTGGCCGTTGCAGCTTGACACCTCAGCATTTTCTTCGAGGAACCTGGTCAACCGGGTTTGGAGCCGGGCCACCCGGTGTGCGGGCCGGTCAGACCGGGCCAGGGGCCTGACCGTCCGGTCCAGACCGGACCTGGCGCCGGGTCGTGACCGTGGCCGAACTTGTGGCGCAGTACATAGCCCTCGGCTGCCACCAGTGTTGAAGCCGGTCCTGACCGGGGCACCCAGACAACAACCCGGTCCGGCCGGGCGTGGGACCGGACGATGCCGGTCCAAACCGGGCGGTCAGCCAGGCAAGCACCGGGCGAAGGGAAAAGTCCCCTAGACTGTGCCCGGTGTGCACCGGTCCAGGGGCCGGTCGGCGTCGGGCTGGCCGGTGCCACGGCTGGTCTAACCGGGCCAGTGACCGGCCTGTTGCTGAGGAGACCTTCTTTATTTTGGACGAAGTGGGGGTCTTCCTTTTCCTTCTTGTTCCATTGATACACCATTATACCTATTTGGCTAATACCTGGGAATAATCTCATAGACATGCATTAGCACAATTACTCTATCAACGATATCATTGTTACCAAAATAATGGATAAAGGTAAAATACCCTTACAGTCAACTTATTTTTTTTTAGAGAACAGGCATCATGCCCTGCTTATCATTAAGCAGAAAGACAGAACAATATTCAGTTATTACAGAGACTGGGGTTACCAGCTAAACAAGAGAAAGAGCTCAAAAGCTCACGAACTGCTACCAGAATTCAACACAAGAGCGACCAACGCCCTGACACCAAGATGCAAAGACTCCAACCAGCCTAAGGCAGAAACTACTACAACAACTAAAACGCATGTGGCGAAAGAACTAGCAGGCAACCGCTCTCCAGGAACAAGTCTCTTCAGCAACGTGACTCCCAAAAACTCCACCCAAAGACTCCCAGGAGCAACAAAAATGATATGAGACAGCCTTCTGAAAAGTAACCCTTTTTATCAGCTTCGTGCAACTCGCCTTCTGAACCTCTTAATTTTCTTCTTGCATCTCTTCACGATCCAGTCTATCACTTTTAGCAAGTTGTCTGGCCAGAGAGATCTCCAGGACTGCAGGAAAGAAAAAATCGTGAAGAAAGCATCAGTAGGTTGTTTCAGAATTTTACCTTCAAAGATCAATTTCTTTCGAATATTCCAAAGAGCCCACAACATAGCTGAAGCTCCCACCCATACAAAATCGAAATTAGCCCCATCCTCTTGTTTTGAAATAGCAAGGAGATCCAACACAGAAAGTGGACCAGCAGGCCAACCAGACACGGAGGCAAGTAGAGACCAAACAAACGCAGCGAATGGACATTGGAACAAAAGATGATTTATGCTCTCTAACTCCACACACATCGGACATCTCCCAGAAGTTTCTCCATGTCGCATAAGGATTTGTTCTCGAGTAGGAAGCCTGTCATGGATCACTTGCCATAGGAAAATCTTTATTTTAGCTGGAATCTTGAGTTTCCAGATTTTCAGAAGGAAAGGATCAGAAACTCCCCGGAAGGCTAACCACCTATACATGGATTTGGTAGAATACTGACCGTCATTTTCAAAGGCCCATCTAACAGTGTCTCTCTGACCAGAGAGGAAAACCGGCTCAAGCAGAAGCTGAAGTTGCTCCCACAACTTATACGATATATGTTTGTGAAAATACCATCTTTTCTTATTATAAATGTGCATCGATGGTTTTTTGTCGACAAAAATATTTCAGATACTAAACTAAATGACGTTACCTGAATATTTTTTCAGGACCTTATTCTGCAAGATTAAATTGGGAAATCTTCGGGGGTCATCGCCGTGATGGTGGTATGTCACTCTTCCCACCAACAAGGAGTTTTGCTTACTACACTTCTGAAACATTTGCGTAAGGTATAACTATGTGTTAATCAAGCCAAAAGTATGAAGGAATCCTTTCAGAACTGCCGCACATTTTTTGCCGTGCTGTGTGAAAGCACCAACTTGCAAGGAGCTAATGGCATGCGGAACTGAATATTTTTTGATTGCTGGTCACACCGGTCTGTCCGGTCCCAGGCCCGATCCAACCGGACCCCACGCCGAAAGCGGCCGGCACCCGCCGGATCCTGCACCGGTGCCAACCGGGCGGGTGTACTGAGCCACCCGTCCCGCGTCCGGTTTCCACCCGGTCCCAGGCCCGGTCCAAACCGGACCGGCCGGTTCCTGGCCCGGTCGACCAGCCCCCACGCAGGCCGTGTTCGCTCAGTCTCGACAAGATCTCGATCTGGGTCAGTTTTTAATGTATTTTCTCGTCCCATGGTCGTCATGAACGCCTATATAAGTGCCCAGGACGCCCCCAAATTAGGTTTAGACCACGTTTAAGATAAAACCTAGTTCATAATTGATTGCTTTGCAACTCTATTGAATCAATACACCAATCCACATCGATCCGGTGTTTTGCTACTAAAGTTTTGTGTGATCTACTGTTCCATTGGGGATTAGAAGATTGCAACTTACCGCTTCGTGGTCGGCGGCTACGTGCGCAAGTGTGTGGAGTTGCGGATATCTTGCAGGGTTAAGAGCTGTTGCATTGGCGATAGGGACTGATCGAGAGACTTCATCGGCGTCATACAAGTTATCTCCACCTCCTCATCGTATTATCTCCGTTGTGTTCATCGTGTGTTCATCACCACCACCGTCGCTTGCTGAGAAGATCGGGCAACCCCATATCATCTTGGTATCCGATTTCAGCGTTTCCTCGGTAAGCCATCCACAATCCACCCCATAGTTGAGTTGTGAGTATTTCCTATCCAGAAAAAGCCAAAAATATTAGGGTTAGGGTTTGCCATAGCCTGAGATTGCACTAATTTCGAATTTTAGTTACTTTTCGTAGTTGTTTTTGCGTCACTTTTTCTTCCATCTAGTAGATTGTTAGGGTTTGTATTTCCGCTATCATCTAGTGTTAGTTTTTGTTGCTCTGAGTCCACATAGCATACAGTTTGCGTGTTCCCAACCATAGACACAGCCTGTCGATATAAGTGACTATGAACTTTCCCACAAGAGACTAGTTTTACCGATCGACAGGCTGCTCGTTAGGGTTTTGGTGCTTTGCAATTTCTGTTGGCCGTGTTACAAAGAGTTGAGTCATAAAAATAAAATAAAAAAATAGAAAAGAAGCAAAAGGAGTTACAAGTGCTACGTGTGATAAAAAAATCCAAAAAGAAAACTGAAGTGCTAGTAAGAGATCAAGTGAAGGCCTAGTTTACTTTTCTGCAACTGTAGTTGAGCAATCTTGTGTCTGTTTCGTTGAGCTTTGCTAGTGTCTCTCGAGTGCATTGCAACATTTTCATCCATATAGTTGCATTGCCACATTTATCGCCTTGTGTGAGTATCATTGGTTGTTCTACGGTCAGCGCTAGAGCTTGTTATTGATGCAAATAGGTAGCCTACTTACAGCCCCACATATGTCATGCTTTGTCCTGTGATTGTTCTTATACCCTTGATAGTCGCTTTGCTACATCCGTGCACTAGTTGTCACTACAAGTGGTAAGCAATACTAATTCACTTTGGAGCGGTAAGATTACCTTTTCTTATCAGTTTTGAGTGAGTTGTGAGAGTATTTCGCGAATTACGACGATGAATGGAGAAAGGGAACGACTAAATTCACCTAGCTCCGTCCTCCCCCTGATGCTGGGCTCCTCCCAGATGATCTACACGATGAGGCGCACCTCGACCATGCGACATGCTCCGGGGTGGGTCCAAGCTTCGGTTTCTTCCTCGACTCCGGCGACAGTCTCCAGACGAAATCGAGAGGTAGAGATGGATTGATGGAAAATGGAGTGGTGTCGAGCTTCTAGGGTTTCCAGGCTAAAGTTGTGGTACTTTTTAGGGCTTGGAGAGGACGGAGTCGTCCTTTCCATCACCGGCGATGGCTCAGATGCGCCAGCGATGTCGGTGAGGGTTTTGTGCACGAATCTGGATGTTTTCAAATAGACTCGGATGTGGAGGATCTTGTATGCGCCTCTGGTCTGGTCGTTGACGTCCGTGGTGGTCAAGAACGGCGGCGATGACGGTACCGTCGCAGGGTCGGCCTTGAAGAGGAAGACGAAGACATCGTCCAACCTCGCACGAACTTTAAAGCAGGTTGAAACGGTATGGACTTAGTCTGGGCTGTGCTTGGGCTGGCGTTGATGGGCTGCTCGGTGGGCTACACGACCATGTAAGCTTCTATCTCTCTTTTTATTTTATATGTTTTCTTTTTCTATTTATATTTCTTATTTGAATTCTAATTTGGTTTTCCATTCAATTTGCAGGATTTTAAATGTGTGGATCCTTTTGGAGTTTATAAAGATATTAGTCTATACCTAACAATAAAGAAGCTAACGTTTCCTTGGTTTGGTCCGTCCTAATACGTTTTCGTCCAACCTAAATATGTTTTCATCCGTCTTTTCGTTCTCCTCAGTTTGGTAATGTACGTTCAAAGGCCTGATCCGGGCAGGAGAAGGAACTCAACCGACTTAAAACAAGAAGACTCAGACCTGTAGCTACACGATTGTTGTGTCGTTAAATACCTGCCCTCCCTGGCCTGAGGCCCATCGGTTCGGATACGTGCAAAGCGTACTCCCCGATAGCGTCGGCGATGATGAAGGTTCGTCATCGATGCGGCTGAAGGTCGGCTACGCCGACGTCGTCTCCGAGATTTCCACGCTCAAGCGCGCCAGCCAATACATGCAATAAACCCAATCAAAGTTCAACTTGGCTCATGGTGCCCTCTTTCATGGCCGCCGCTGCCAAATCTACATGGAACAGGACGGCAGGACCAGGCCAGAGGACATCTACGTACCTTGCCATGACCTGCCGAGATCTCGTCATGGACCATGTTTCTGGCGTTCTTTTCCGAGGCGGGATTCCCCTGAGGTCCACATCGGCCACGTCTCCGTCATGCTTGTCCGGGCGGCAGAATCGGTGAGGAATTCGAGAGCTACGATCGAGGTCACGCAGGCCAGGAGCTTTCTGTCGGGGCAAGGGGTTCGCTGGTGAGTTGTGCTATTAGAGCATGTCTAACAGGCCCCGTATATTTTCACCCCTTAAAACCCGAGTAGAGGGCCCTGTATTCACTTTTCGCCGGCCGAAAACTCGGACGAGCTAGCAGAACCTGTAAACTCACCCTGTAAAATAGAATATTCCCAGAATATGCCAAATCGAAAAAAAATCTTCATCTTCCTCCTCTAGCCAACTGCGTGCTGCCCGTCCCGGCCATGGTTTGCGCCGCCCCTGGCCGCCCTCGCCCCGGCCGCGCCGCCCCCGGCCGCCCTCGCCCCGCCCCGCTCGCGCCCCCCGGCCGCCCTCGCCCCGCCCGCTCGTGCCACCCCCGGCCGCCCTCGGCTCGCCCCGCCCCGGCTCCGGCCGCGCCGCCCCGGCCGCCCTCGCCCTGCCCGGCCCAGCTCGCGCCGCCTCCGGCCGCCCTCGCCCCGCCCAGCTCGCGCCGCCCGCCCCACTCCCGACCGCGCTGCGGCCGTGCTCGCTCCGGCAAGCCCCGCCCCGCTCCGGCCATGCTCGCGCCGGCCCCGGCGGCCCTCGCCCAGCCCCGCCCCGGCCCCGGCGGCGCTCGCCCAGCCCCGCCCCGGCTGCAGCTCGCCGGAATTTAGCCGGATTCCGGCGAGGCGAATCGCGAAAGCAGTTATTTTCTGAAGTTTCAACCCGCCACGAGTGGGGGGTTGGCCCTGTATTCAGCCTCCCGCCCCGTACAAGTAAGGGGTGAAGACCCGCCCCGTAATCGAAAACAGCAAAAATCGGAGCGGGGGCCGTTTTTACGGGGTCTGCTAGACGGCCGGGTAGAGCTCAAACCCGTATTTTGGCGGTTATTATACGGGTTTGGGTGTTTTAAGGGGTCTGTTAGACCTGCTCTTAGAAAACAGCACGCTTGTCGGTGGCCAGATGTGGTGCTGATCTGGCTCCCTACGCTTCGGAGGCCTGGCCTTGGGCCGCCCGTATTCCGCCGCTCCAGGTTTCGCTTGGCCGCTTGGGCGGCGCTGACCGTCCACTCCGCAAGATCTCTGGCGCGGCTTCACCAAGTGAACTGCAGCAACACCTTTCCGGGAAGATGAGGTCCGTCGCGAAGGAGAGCCTCGGACAGGAGCCAGATGCGGTGCTGACAAACTTGTCGCTGGCGACATGCAGTGTCGTGCGACGGAGTTGGACTCCTGCGTGTGCTCCCCTCCGTCAGGCCAGGAGAGTAAGGCGACCAATCACCCGACGCCTCAACGGAGACCTTCGAGCGCGCGCCGCACCGCAGCCCGCAGGAATCAAGCCGTCCGGCTCACGTATACGGCCATTCTCACCGCTTGTTCTCCTCGTGTGGGGAGCCTGAGGGAGTTCAACGCAGTGCACGTGAAAGCCTTCCTCGAGGGGCTTTCCTGTGTGCATGAGGACTTGAGGAGATGCTGAGGGTGTCTGCTCTGATGTGTCGCTCTTGGCAGCGTCATCAACTGTTGCTATTTTTGTGAAGGACATAGTGACATGGGGTTTATGGATGCAGGCTCAAAGTAGGGCTGGAATTTGACATGTTCTGCGAGCACGATGTTTGGCCGCACTGCAGTTATGGGATGTTTATGTTGCAGGTGAGGCTTCATGGGATCACATGACGTTGTCTTTTTTTTGGAACAGAAACATGACGTTGTCTGTTTGGTCAATATCACAAGCAACGCAGCGCACAAGAGGGACTATTCTGGACCGCTCTGACACGGACTGTGTTCCTCCTCGCGGCCATGGGGTTCCCTCCTAAAAAGGACTCAAGTCCCACGAATCCCTCGATCGAAATCGAAACCCCAGGTCGAAATCTTCCCTCGATCGAAATCGAGACCCAGGTCTAAATCCCGTCGGAAGTTCCGCCGAAGATGGACAGCCACGGCCGAACTTCCGCCTCAGCTCGACATTGCCGGGCCGCCGTCTCGGCACTTCAGCCTGCAATACATGATCTAGAATAGCCTGCAACTGTGACACTGCCAGTTATGGTAACTACTTCTCCTGATGTGCTGGTCTGAATTGCTCCTTTTCCGTGGTCTGAATTCCTCTGTTTGCCTCCCAGATTAGTGGGATTTAGAACTCGAAATTAGTGATGAATTATTGGGCGTGTATTTCCGCAAGCTGGCGCATGGTGTGCATGTATGCGATAACCAGAAAGAGAGAGAATATTATTTTGAGACAGAATCAAGGGTTGTTTTATTAGCCCGGCTTACTTTCTAGCCCGTCAAACTACTGTACTTATTCACTTCATTATTTATTCTACTCAATAATATATATTGTTGCTGCTCTAAGTTCACCTCTTATATATACCCTTTTTTGCTTTGTCTTTACCTTTTATCTTCTCCAATGCAAAGCTGACTATGATTCTTAATCCTAGCTAACCACAATGCTTGGGATGTGCGTTTCAAGTAATTTGAATTGATTAGTGTGTTTGATAAGACGAGGTCATAAATAATGACATATGGGATGTTAATTTTTTTACTTTTTTCCCATGTTTGTGAATAATGGATCACAACTATTGAAGAATTCGATAATAGTCCTTCAAGGAAAAGCAAAATATTCGGAATCACGTGTAATGGATGATCTATTGCCATGTGGGTGTTATTTGGGGCTAATAGACTATGGTCGTCAATGTCAACGACATCTTGTCATCCATCGGCGACCCGTAGCAACGCACGGGCACATTTACTAGTATAACTAATATAAGATCTGGAAATATTTTATATGTGTATTGATAACCTTCTTTGTTTGATGTTATTAAAGTTTGGAAATGGGCATCTACATAATCATGATTTCCAATATCAGCTTAGGATGGTTCAAACTATTTTTCAAAAGGCTCTTCTAAGTACCTATTGATAGTTAAGTTTCTATTTTTATTACTTTGCAAGAAACAATTTTACAAGGCATAGCTTATTATTTAGTTTATTATTTAAGAATTTGATCTCATGAAATTATTTAATGTGCTCATTTATCTGATAAGGACTTGGGACTTAGGTTAAATCTATTCCAAGTTTACTCCTATTATTATATTAATCTACATTTGGAATACCTATAGTGGGTATGGTTTTCATCATGGTTGCCTTTGATTATAGGGATTTCTATTTTCGTGCCCTCAGGTCCTTAGTTGTACTCAGTTTTCCGAGCTCCTTAGTTTTTCCTCAGTTTTCCCCAAGCCCTTGTTTGAAACCCGCAGAAGTAGCTCAGACGGCAGGATTCCCGTTTAGTTGACGGTTCTGTGCTGATGTATGTGGCCGCGTCGTGTGGGGCCGCGTCGCGTGGGGCTGGTAGAAAGGGACCGCGTGGGACAGGACGAGACCGTGTTTGGTTGCACGTGAGAAGGAGCTGGGTTCTGTCTCTCTCGGCCCCAAATTGGCATTATTAAGAGCACCTTTTCCCCCTCTTTCTCTGTCCTTTTTCACCAAATTAGTATCAAATCTAGAGAAGCTTGCATTTCTGTCTTTCTTCAATTATTTGTGCCTTTTGGCCCTCGTTGTTTGCCCAATATGGTAGCAAATCTAGTGCTCCCACTGGTAAGCAAATCTCCAGGGTAATGTACGATAAATTCACAGTCATAGTAAATCGAGAAAACAAAGTACGACCAACAAAATATAGTAGAATAGGGATAGATAATAGGGATTCCTCCCTAGATAATAAGCTGCATACACAACAGCCAACAAAGTTACAGGTTTGAGGTTCTTCACAGCACCATCATACTAACAACATAACGACAAGAGATCCCTAGCTAACAGCAAAATAGGAGGCAGCAGCACCACACGTCCAGGACTCCGCCTACCCCATCTGGCTCTGCCTCCACTTGTTGCCCCTTCTCCCCTTGGGAGCCTTGGGCTTGAGCGGAGGCATGCGCCCGCCGGAGATCTCCACCCGCTGGAAGCTGCGGAGGTGCATGCCGAGCGCCTTGTGCTTGGCGCGGAAGGAGTAGACGTTCACCGTCGTGCCGACCTTGGGGAAGGTGTTGCCGATGTCCTCGGCATGCGTGAGGAGGCAGTTGAAGTCAGTGCCGCCGAGTCTCCTAGTGTAGAAGGGGCACCTGTAGACACCCTTGGCGAAGTAGGAGATATACTGGCCGACCTGCAGCCTCCGCAACACCTGGCGAGTCTTGACGTCCTGGTCCTCTTCGTCGCTGCCGTCATCGCTGCCAGACAACTGATCCATATCAAACGGAAACTATGAGTGAATGAGTTGCAACGATGACTAACGTGCATGATAACAAAGTTAGGAAAAACAGAGACAGCCTCAGTTAGAGTGGACACGATTATATATCTACAGGGAAGGTGTTGCCGAACCAAAGCTCATGCACAACAGATTTGTACACAGCAATGGTTCGCTGAACCCTCCCTGTAAAAATTTGTGCCCAACGATTCATCATAGGCAAAGAAACAGATTCCAGATCTGAACTTGAACACATTCCAGATTATTTGCAAAATTAAACGGTTGATATCTTTTGATTCGTGCATAAAATAACTGATTGAGATCCCATGATTACTTGCATAAATTAACTGATTGAGATCCCATTATTACTTGCATAAATTAACCGAACGGCCGAACCCCAAATCTTAAACAAAATCAAGAAGGGATCAAAACAAAATGGAATAAAATCGGCGCAAATATTAACCCAATACTCATCCATCTACAGATCCATCTACACCAGCAAAAATAGGGTTCAAAAAGGAATGGGGAACGAAAAAGGAAGCAAACCGTAGTTACCTCGTTCCATGGGTCCTCCATGGAGGTGTCGTAGGGGTTCGGGGCGGGACGTACGACACCTCGTCATAGGGGTCCCATCCCGGCAGGATCTGACCGCCACCGGCGGCAACAGCCTCCGATGCACCGGCGGCGGCGACGGCCGGTGAGGGGATGACGTCGAAGAGGGAGGCGTATCGCTTGGAGCCGACGGCGTCGTGGACGATGGGATTGGCATTCTCCTTGTCCATCTCGCCGGCAGAGGGAGAGGGAGAGGGTTTTTTTGATTTGGAGAAGATGATGGGACGTGAGAGAGGCGGCGTTGCGTGAGCGAGTGAGAGTGACAGAGATAGTGCGACTAGGCTTCTATAAAGGCGAGGGGTGGTTAATGCGACCCGCGTCCTACGCGTCCACCGTTGCACGTCTGCACGTCTTGGACTTCTGCAACACGACACACGTCCACGATTGCACGTCTTCGACTTCTGCACCGCGACCCGCGTCTACGCGTCAACAATTGCACGTCTTCCATTTCTGCACCGCAACACGCGTCCTCGAGTCTAACCCTGGAAATTTAGATATACTCAGGTATACCCTCGAGTCTTATACTAGCATTTTTTGTGTGCTCAGTTGTCCCCTTGCGTGCTAATACTGGCTAGTGCAATATACTCGGTTTTACCCTCAAGTGGCTGGTCAACAGAGAGTCAACAAATGAGATTAACTAGTTAAATGAGGTCATTTAATGTGCAAAAAATACCGAAAAAGAGTGGCACTTACTCATGGAGTCTTTACCACAAATTGCCACTTCTCAAATCATAGATAAATCAAGTTTTACCACAAATTGCCACTTCTCGAATCACCTAGTAGATATGAAGGTGCAGGGTTTTCCACAATAAGCCCTTCCCAAAACAGCTTTCCCCAAAACATACTTTGTCGTGGATATGACCACGGCAGGTGCTACGGGGGGCAGCACTTCGTTGATGCGGGGGCAAGGGAACACTGCCATCTGCGGATCGAGGTGCACAGGACGCAAGGTTTTACCCAGGTTCAGCCCCTCCGGAGAGTAAAAGGCCTACGTCCCGCTAGATCTATTACTCAGTGGAGAATTACAATGGGGGGCTCAGTCGGCGGCTACGCCAAGAGCTTACAACGAGGAGATTGGATCTTCGATGGTGTCCCTTCTAGGGTTTAGCTCGGGGGTTTATATAGCCACCTCCGATCTAGGGTTACATGAAGATAACTCCGAATCATATCAGTTGCTACTAATCCGGGATTTGCCACCCCTCTTGCAAGTAATCTCCTTCTTCAGTCGCGCGATCTTAACCCGGGGATTGCGGCCTAGTCGCTACAGGGCCCAGTCGCTTGGCAGCCCACTTGGGCCTTCACCTTCATGGCGAGTGGGACTGGCGACCCACCCCCTATGGGAATATCCCCATCAGTAGTCCCCGAGCACGGTGGTGATGAAGCGTGGATTCGAGACGAATCTTGAAGAGGCGCGGTGATGGATCAATGTGAGTCGCCATCGGGCTCTCAGAAATGAAGTCACAGGCTCGGCCCCAGTCTCCAGTCGCCAAAGGTTAGTCGGCCAGTCGGCGTATGACAGTCGGCGTTGGCGAGTCATCGTTTGCCAGTCGGCGCATATCCGTCGCGAAGACACGTGGAGGAACCAGCGGCTAGATTTCACGTTGACCGAGGCGCGAGCCGTTTGCATGCAGTTGACCGTTGGGCTTGACGTGACCGCAAACGGCTAGTTAACGGCTACTTAGCCTAATCCGGCGCAAATCCTGGCCATTGATCGTGGGGCGGCGGTTTCGGAACAGCCTTGAAGGGCGGATCTTATTCCATATTCCGAGCGAGTGCGACGGTATAAAGGGCCACTCCGGGGATCAAGGCTTATCATTCTGCCGCACTCCTCTTTCTCCTCCTCTCATCTTTTCTCCATTTCGAGCTCCAAACACGTCCATGGCGGCGAAGGGTTGGGTCAAGTCAAAGGTCACCCGAGAATCCCTTCTCCCGTACGTCGCCGCAGGAATCATCCTTGAATTCAAGCAGGAGCGATGGAGGGTGCCGGCGGCGAACGAGGTGGAGCCGCTCCCGAGGACCGGGGAGTTCGTGATCTTCTTGAGCTTCCTCGACCGCGGCTTCGCGCTCCCCACCTCCGACTTCCTACGGCAACTCCTAGCTTTTTACAACATCAAGATCTCCGACCTCGGGCCGCACATCGTCCAGCAGATCGCGCTGTTCGTGGCGCTGTGCGAGTGCTACCTGGGCTGCCTGCCCTATTTCCCATTGTGGTTGTCTATCTTCCATGGGCGGGCGACTCGGGTCAGCAAGAGCGACCAATCGCTCATCCCGAATGGCGGGATCACCTTCCAGGTGAAGTCCGAGGAGAGCTTCATCGACATGGCGCTCCCCAAGAAGGCGCAATCGCAATGGCGCCGGTTCTGGTTCTATGCCCTGGAGTACACTCCTCCGGGGGAAGTTCGCATTCCACAGTACACGCCTGAGCCGAGCGTGCCCCGGCGCCTCAACATGCGGTCGCTGCCGCGCGACCAGGAGGATGTGGTGAGGGAGATGTGCCTGGCGATCCAGACGCTGAAGGACGACGGGTTGACGGCCGCCAACATGTACAACTATTGGCTTGGCCGCCGCCTGATTCCTCTGCGCTGCCGCGTCCACCTCATGTGGGAGTACCGGGGGTAGAACGACTGCACCCGTTCAACGGCGACCGAGTGGGACGAGGTCGAGTACCGGAAGGCGCTCGCCAAGGTCACCACGACCACCTTCACCTCCGTCGATGATGGGCTGCAACCCTTCTCCGAGGACAAGCCGACGCCTCAGGTATCAATTCGTCTCCTTTAGTAATTTCAATTGGTCGACTGGGGTCATGAGCTTTCTGACACGCTTTCTTGGCCCGGGAGCAGAGGTGGCAGAAGATTGCCAACCATCTTCCCCCGCTCGCAGGAAAAGAGCCTCCGGAGATGACCGAAGGCGAGGAGGACGGCGCCGAAGACGAAGGGGAGCGCACCGAGTTGGACTCTGACGCGAGGGACTTCGTCCAACTTCCTCGCGGCGCGAAGAGGGGGGCGACCTCCTCGTCGCAGGGCGTACCAGGGGAGGGCGCCCTGGAGGACGACGAAGGAGAGGAGACGACCTTGCCTCCGGAAGGAAAGGGGCCCGTGAAGGGGACTGATGAGCCGCGGTCCAAGCGGTTGCGTCAGACCATCCTCGAGGGCGCCGCTGAGCTCCGGCGTCCCCTCAAGGACGCCCTTGATGCCGGGGCTCGAGTCGGCCCGAGCGTGAAGGCACTCCCAACGGTGAGGTAAGCATGCCTCGCCTTGGCCTATTCCACTGCTTGCTGGGTTTGGCGGAAGGTTTACGTTAGTCCTTTGCAGGGCCAAGAAAATGTCATGACGAAGCCCGCTTCGGCTGGGGGATCGGCGGCTACAAGGGTGGCCGAGGCGAAGAAGGCCGCCGAGCTGAAGAAGGCTGCTGCCGACCCCGCGGGCCTGGCCTCGTCGCGGGAGGAACCCGCCACCGTGAGCAAGGCGACTGGCATGACCGCTAGCTCAGCCGGGCCAGTCGCCGGGGGCGGCCCCTCGGCGAGTGCGAGCAGCGGTGAGGTGACGAAGGCGGGCGCCGAGTCGGCGACGGCTCGGGGTCCGAACGTCGTCCCTCCCGTGGTGGAGAAGGAGAAAGCAGGCACCGAGTCGGCGATGGCTCGGGGTCCGGACGCTGTCCCTCCCGTGGTGGAGAAGGAGCAGGGCGCTGCTGAGGGAAGCGGTCCCTCGGCGAAGATGAGGGGGCGGCGAACGAAGGCCGCCAGGGACCCGACTCGTCCCACCGATCCTGATCCGCCGGCGGAGGAGACACCATCGACCGAGGCGGTGGTGCAGGGGGACGAGACGCACGGGTCTCGCCGGCCTCCGCTGTCGACCTTGTCCTTCATTGAGCTGCATGCGACGCTTGGTGAAGTTCACGTGGTAAGCATTACTTGCTTGTAGTACGGTTTCCCCCCAGTCCCCGAGGGTCGACTTGGGCTGAAGGGGCGAGTCGAGTCTTCTGTTTTGTTGGTAACCGGACGAATTTGTCTTATACTTGTCTTCCTTTTGTGCAGGCTGAGATAAAGCGACTGACGGCACTTGTGGAGGAGGCGGCGAAGAAGAACCGCCAGCTGATCGCCATTGGCAGTAAGTTTTCATTTTTTCGTATGCTTGATTTTGTTTCGCTTAGTTGGAGTTTTCCTCATGATCGTCCATGTGTTGTAGCGGAGGCGCGTGAGAAGGCGCTCGCCGAGGACCGCGAGGGTTATGTGAAGGAATCCTTCTACCGGGAAGCTGATTTCCGGGCGAAGGAGGCTGAGGCGGCGACGAAGAGGGCGAAGGAGGAAGTCGCGGACCTCTCGAAGGTCCTGGAGGACAAAAGCAAGGAGCTTGAGGATGTCATCGCCGATTACAAGGGGAGGCTCGAGTCCGCGGCGGAAGCTAGGGATGCCGCCCGGGGGACTGCAGTGATGCTGCGAGAGGAGATCGCGGCCTTGAAGCTGCAGCATGCCAAGGATCTTGCCACGGAGAAGGAGGCGTCGGAGGGCACTGTCCTGGCGGTGCAGGCTGAAAAAACCAGCTTTGAGGCATTTGTCGGCGAAATGTCGCGGCAGCTTCTTGGTAAGTGCTTCTCCTTTTTTGCTTGGTGTTAGCCTTTTGGGGAGCCGCGGTGTTGCCAGTCCCCAGGCATGGTGAGTCCGTGGCGGGGGCCAGTCCCCGAGCGTGGCGAGTCCATGGCGGGGGCCAGTCCCCGAGCGTGGCTCGCTCGCCGCGGGGGGTCAGTCCCCGAGCATGGCGAGTCCGTGGTGGGGGCCAGTCCCCGAGCGTGGCGCGCTCGCCGCGGGGGGCCAGTCCCCGAGCATGGTGAGTCCGTGGCGGGGGCCAGTCCCCGAGCGTGGCTCGCTCGTCGCGAGGGGTCAGTCCCCGAGCATGGCGAGTCCGTGGCAGGGGCCAGTCCCCGAGCGTGGCGAGTTGGTTGTGAAGCGAGTGCTGACTTTGTGAACTTTTCATTTTTTCAGGCCAATGTGAATTCGTGGAGGCGGCGACCCCTCGTGAGTGCCTGCAGGCTGCGATCACTCGCATCATCACATGTACGGGGGAGATACTGGCGGCGCTCCAGTACTTGAGTCCTCGGGAAGTGATTCCCCGTGATGCGCCGTCGGTCTTCAAAGCCGTCTCCGATATTCCGGCGGTTGTCGACTGGCTCCGTCGCTCCTCTAGCCGTGTGGGCATCACCATGGCTTTGAGCATGGTGCTTGCCCACTACTCGGAGGGTTTCGACGTGGAGGAGGTGACGGCCGACTTTCCGTCCGAGACTGGCGAGTTTGATGTTGCCGAGGTGTTGCGCCTGATGGAGGCGGTACGCCCCTACGCCGACCGCGTGCTGGAGACTGCGGATTTGGAGACGCACATTGTCAGCCAGTCGGCTCTCGAGGATGCGGGGAAGGAGGAGGGCCCGAAGGACTTCCCCGCCGAGCGCCTGTTCCATGCCGCGGCCACCAATGCCCAGTCCTCCTACCCGGTCGTCAGATACACCCCAAAATTTTTACATGGAGAGGGTGGTGTCGAGCCGGTGATAGAGGAGAAGCTGGGGTCCTCCAAATAGTTTTTCTTGTACGGGGAATGACCTTCTGACCTATAAGGATAAATATTTTGTTCCTACGAGTATGCGACTCGTGGGTGTTAGTTGTATATAAGTAAAGCGCTTTTGCAAATGGTGGTTGGTAAATTCTTTGTGCAATTGCTTTGTTGTGAGCCTACTCTCCATGGACAGATGGGCCAGTCGCTGCGCGACCTCGATGAAGGCTATCAACGTGACTGTTTTCCTTGTCGAGCTGGGCGTCCCCAGTCGCAGTACATAGTCGTTTAGTGCGAATAGCAGCCTCATGGGTGGAAGAGTGGGTCGTTTGTTTACGTTGTTTGTGTAGCGTGCTTCTCGTCGTGGCTCGGTGAGCCAGTCGCTTGGCGACTCCAAAGGGGTTCTTGGTGTGGCGTTGTTCCTTGGCGAGTCGCGGGTCCGTTTTGCGGGGTCCCTGGTCGAAGTACTTAGCCTTTCAAGTCATCTGCCTAAGGTAGAGGAGGGCGTTTGCGTGCTGTATAGTGTAGCATTGTACGATTGCTGGGGCCAGGAGGGCTGTTCGGGCGGGCGACCCTGCTGTAGGATCCAATTGCCGTTTTCGCTTGACGGCGTAAGGGACATGGGGCTAGCCGGGCCTGATGTTGCGACCGGTGTGCCTGTCGTGCCCTTGTTAGCCGAGCTACTTGGCTGATCTTGGATTGCTCTGCCAGCCGCAGCAATCGAAAGTCTCCCAGTCCCTGAGTCGCACGATTCGGCGACTGGGCTCGTGGTGGTGGGATGGGAGATATGTTCATGCGGCGAGTGATGGCAAGACGGTCGGCGAATGCGATTGAGGCAACAGGCGACTTTATTGATATTCGGGTGTTGCTTACATGCTTTCTAAGTGTAAAACCAACGGAGGAGGTTGATGTTCCAGGGGCGCTCGACTTCCCTGGTGAGTGGCTCGCCTTTGTCATCTTTGCGAACGTCGGTGAGGTAGTAGGCGTCGTTGCCGAGTGCACGGCTGACGGCGAACGGTCCTTCCCATGGGGGGGGAGAGCTTGTGCATGCCTTTCTTGTCCTGGATTAACCGAAGGACGAGGTCGCCTTCTTGGAAGGAGCGACCGCGGACGCGACGACTTTGATAGCGGCGAAGGCCTTGATGGTAAATGGCCGTCCTGGAGAGTGCATGGTCTCGTGCCTCATCGAGGAGGCCGACGTCGTCTTGCCGAGCGCGCTCGTTCTCTTCTTCGGCGTAGTTTACGACTCGTGGTGAGTCGTGGGCGATGTCGGTGGGCATGATAGCTTCGGCGCCGTACACCAGGAAGAAGGGCGTGTAGCCGGTTGACCTGTTCGGTGTTGTGCGAATGCCCCAGAGTACGGAAGGGAGTTCTTCCGCCCAGCATCCGGCCGCACGTTCCAGGGGTACCACCAGCCGTGGTTTGATTCCGTGGAGGATTCTCTGGTTCGCCCTTTCTGCTTGTCCGTTCGACTCGGGGTGTGCGACTGAAGCGAGGTCGAGTCGGATGCCATGTTCTTCGCAGAAATCGGCCATTTCCCCTTTGGCGAAGTTTGTGCCGTTGTCCGTGATGATGCTACGAGGGTAGCCGTAGCGATAGATCAACTCTCTTAGGAACTTGGTGGCTGTTTTGCCGTCGCACTTCTTGATGGGTTTTGCCTCCACCCATTTGGTGAATTTGTCCACGGCGACGAGGAGGTGAGTGTACTCGCCCGGAGCTGTCTTGAATTTCCCCACCATGTCCATGCCCCAGACGGCGAACGGCCAGGTGAGGGGTATGGTTTTTAGTGCCGAGCCCGGCATGTGCGATTGACTCGCGTACTTCTAGCACCCGGCGCATGCGCGGACGAGGTCGACTGCGTCTGCGTGGGCTGTTGGCCAGTAGAAGCCGTGTCGGAAGGCTTTGGCTACAATCGAGTGCGCGCCTGCGTGGTTGCCGTAGTCGCATGCGTGGATGTCGCGCAGAATCTTGCGGCCTTCGTCAGCGGTGACGCACCGCTGGAATACTCCAGAGACGCTGCATTTGTAGAGCTCGTTGTTGACGATGGTGAAGGACTTTCAGCGGCGCACGAGCGTGCGTGCCTCCGTCTCGTCCATCGGTAGTACCTGGCGCTCGATGCCTCTTTTGGAAACGTCGTAGCCGAGGAGCTGTCCGGACGGGACCCCGAAGGTGCACTTCAGGGGGTTGAGCTTGATTTGGTAGCGCCGCAGGTTTGCGAAGGTCTCGGCGAGGTCGGCGACTAAGTGGTCCTGCCAAGTCGACTTGACCACCACGTCGTCTATGTAGACGTGGATGTTGCGACCAATTTGGCTCTCCAGGCAGCTGTTCATGCACCGCTGGTAAGTAGCTCCGGCATTCCTGAGGCCGAAGGTCATGGCTGTGTAGCAGTAGGCGCCGAGTGGCGTGATGAACGCCGTTTTCTCCTGGTCTTCTACTGCCATCTTTATTTGATTGTACCCGGAGTATGCGTCGAGGAAGCATAGCGATTTCGACCCCGCGACCGCGTCGATGATCTGGTCGATTCGCGGTAGGACGAATGGGTCCTTGGGGCAGACGCGGTTGAGACTGGTGTAGTCGATACACATGCGCCATGTCTTGTTTTTCTTCAGCACCAAGACTGGGTTTGTGTGGGGACCCCGGACTAGCTGTCCGAAATTCCCTGTTATGTATACAGTTCACGATCCCATGATCAGTGCGTCGTGAACACATAACCGAACTGATATCAAATTACACTATCCATTACAAAGCGGAATAAGAAAATTACAGTAAGGTCACATGACCATCCTTACATAATAGCCTCGAAGGGCCTAACTAAACATCAGAGTAGCATCATCACTTCAGCAGCGCAGTACCCAAGTCATCTGCCATAACCCTACGAGCAGCCGAGCGGGAAGACGTTCCTAGCTCGCATAGACGTCGTCAACTCCTTGTTCATCCGTCGAACTCCTTCAAGTCTGGCCAAGTAAATAGCCAGGGACAAAGCCGTGAGTACATTTGGAATTGTACTCGCAAACCATCAAGAAAGATGCTAACAGAGCTAACTAAAAGAGACGAGAGAGGAAGAATAGTTTCTCTTGTGGATATAGCATGTGAAAGAGAATCAATTTCTCTTGTGGATATAGCATCCCGACATCGCAATTGATGGAAACACTAAAGTGGTACTATGACACCTCTATATCTTTATTGAAGAAGATACTTCAAAAGATAGCTATGCCATATCTATATCTTTATTGAAGAAGAGTTAGCATACCGCCATCTCAGGTGATGGGGATACTAGGGAAGTCCTATGACATCTCTATATGTTTGTTAAAGAAGAGTTCCTCTACATGAAATATTAGGAAAGAGTTCCCCACTTGGTCTTAGTTTTTCCACGACCATCTCCATATGGTCGACACACGCCCTTTTTCCGTACCCTTCCGGTACATCCAATACAACACTTCCTTTGCAAAGCATTTGTCAAAACAAAACTCAAGCCCAGGTTAAGTATGGCCATTTCAACCCGTCCATGACCGCGGACACGGCTATTCGAATAGATTTGACTCTGCGGAGTTTGCACACTTTCCCCACAACTATCCGGATACCTATCGTGTGGGCATCATCCCCGCATAACATCGTATGCCACGACGGATACCCAAAACATAACCTTTCGCTTGTCTCCACTGGCATGAGTCCTTCCCTGCGGGCTTACCCCTTCCCGGCACCCCGGCAGCATACCTCCTTTTGAGCGTATCTCCGGCGCCATGACAGAAGACCCTCAGTAATCGTCCGGCTATCAGTTAAGACAGTGTATTGCCTCCTCCAGAGCGCAACCCGGCGTCAGAGGTCGTCATGACCCTCCCTAGAAAGTTGCGAAGGGGTCTCATGCCAGCTTCAACAAACTACGGGCTAAGCCCCGTCCCACACCAGGGTAGTGTGGTTGCGCGATAAAAAGTTGGGACGGCGAACACTTATACGCAGTGCTCCTTTGAAAAACATTTCACCCACAGTTCCTTTACTTGCCAACAACCAATCATATTCTTCCAACATCCTTGTCCATAAACTTTGTCTTTCCAAAACATACACTTGGGTAGAGTTAACTTACCCAAGGTTTTCACAAACATTTACAACAAGGTAAACCTTGAGGGGTTCCCAACCTATAGTTTCATGAGTTGAACTAGTATTGCACTACGGCCGAGATGAGCGTCAGCACACCATAGATGGTGTAAAAAGAGGGTAATGGAGTGGATCATACTTGCTTAAGGTAAGCATGTATTAAGACAACACAAGGAGAAGTATACTCTCAGATTTGTGGTGCTAACTATACAATTTAGATAGTGGAGTATCACGATCCAACATACTCTCCAATAGGGTACAAAGGCATACTCTTCTCATTTTGAGAGTACACCAAGATCATGACATTGATACCTCTAAACTACAAAAGTGGGGATGTGGTGTAAGTCATTATCTTGAGATGGAACATGCTCAAGTTGGGCATACAAGATAACCAAGTGGAATAGCACGGCCATGATACCATGCATCCCATAATCACAAGACAAAGGTGGAGTATCACCACTAGGGAGTACCCCACTTGGAAACACACAAAGATTACATAAATAGAGAGAACAACACACATAGAATTCAAGGTGCTTTGGACATCAACAAATGACATCCAACTAGACACCAAATCAGAGATCAAAAGATGGCTTGCCTTGGCTTATTTGTCCCTGGACTTCTTCAACTCCATCAATATAAGAATCCCAACAACATAAATAAAATCCTCGTCCGATTCCACTTCTTCTTCTTCTTCTCCGGAATTGTTCGCATCTATCGCCGGAAAATATAAAAGGAACACAATCAATCACATTGCTTCAACAAAACAACATACAACAATCAACAACTAACTTCTCAACCAAGGGATAACATACTAAGGACTTATAGATACTACAAAACAACTTTAAGAATTTTTAATTTAGAAAATCCAATTTATTTACCTAGTAAAGGTATGAGTACATCACACTTAGCAATTGTCTCTCTCGGTTATCACCATAGTATAAACCAAACATCCCCTGGTAGATAACATCATAAAGAGGACAAGAGCATTAGTTTGGCATCAAACACATTCACAAAACATTTTCAAACATTTTTGGAAAAGTAGAAAACAGTTTTCCTAACTTAATTTGTTCACACAACACTACATCCAAAATAGGAAGCAAACCATATTTCCACATCATTTGAAAACTTAAGAAAAACAATAGAGCTAAAGTTGACTTGCAGAGGTTTTGTTTTGCAAGCATAAAACAAAGGTTGCCCATTTCAAATAAAAAGAGTTGGTCAAGGGTTTTAAATAAACCAACAAGTTTTGGTCCAACAATGCATGTCACACATATACCTTACTAACAGTAACAAATATGCATGAACAGAGACTAATAATATTTTTCCTAGATGGCCAGTACTAATACAAGACTAACCCAATTGGAATCACCCAAAAATATTAAACCTACAATTTTAGGAATTGCTTTGAATCTGACTGTACAGAAAACAAGATCTGTAAGCCATAAATCGTAGAAAAATCCTAAAAATATGAGACCACTGGCATTTGAAAGGTATTTAAACAGAGATGCCTAAAAAATTGGATTTGGGTTCAAATTGTTTCTGAAACTCTCACAAATGGATTAACAAGGTTACTGCATGACATTACCATTTTCTTTATCTCTGGAGTTACAGAATAGATAAATGTTTGAAACTTGTTTGAGATGATAAATAAAACATCCAGAAGTCCTACAAAGTTGGAATCACTCAATTAGGTTCAAAAATGGATTTTTGGTGATTTAAAAGCTAACAGCCATGTCTGCAGAACACACAGAACAAGTTTAATTCACCACAAATCATACATAAATCATAAAAATATGAGGTCAGTTTCATCTGAAAGGTATTGAAAAGCTGGTTCTTACCCAATTTGTTTCATTCAAAAATTCGTGCCCAAGCTCCTGGTTTAATTCGACAAAACCAGATCTGTCCAGATCTTGATCTGTGAACCATTTCAGTTTCAGGAGGTCATTCAAAGTGAAACCAACGCCAAAATGAAGGTACTGAAAAGGGCTTTCACCCAAGTTGAGTTTACTCAAAAAGTTTCGTAAAACGGAACAAATCTAACAAACAGTGAATCTGCATGTTTCCAGAACTTTATTTACCAAGGAAAATCTGTGACGAATTTGAGGATGAGACCAACGCCAAGTTGTAGACCTTTTCAATATCTCTCTGTGGAACTTTGAATCACTCGATTTGGATCTGCACACGAGATTTGGTGGATTTTACAAGTTCGTACAAGAATCTGAAACAGCAAGATAGCAGAAATTGGTGGATTTGGACGAACTTTGCTCAAGAACTTCAGATCTGAGGATTGCTCAAGCTTCTCCATGCTTGGACCAACATGCACCTGCATCAAGATCCAATCTTGTGAGAGGGGAAAAGAGAAAGGGAGCTGGATTCATCAAAGGTTAGGGGAGAAGAGAGTGAGAGGGATGCTCTCATGGTGAGGATGAGCTTGAGGGAGGAGGAGAGCTTCATCTTGGTGGATTTCCATGGCCATGGCCGGCCATGGAGCTAGGAGGAGCAGCAATTTCGTGGGGGAGAGTAGGAGAAGAGTGTGAGGGAGTGGAGAGTGGAGAAAATGAGAGCCAAAGGTGGAGGTGGCCGACCAAGGGCCAATTTATAGAGGGAGAGGGGTGGATGCCTCCTTCTTTGATTGGCCAAGGTGGGTGGCTGCCCATTTATTGATTGGGTTAGGTGGGAGGCAAGGCTTGTGGAGGAAGAAAGTGAGGAGAAAAATGTCTGGCCGAAATTGTCATGGCCGGCTCCATTCTTGCCAAACTCAAGTGAACAATGTGAGAGATATAGAGATGGAGGAAGATTGTGATGGTAAAATATACCATGATGGTATTTGTTGCATGATGGCTTTGTGCCAAGAAGATGATGGTGATGGTGATGTACAAGGTTTCATGTGCATGCCATCTTGGAGATGACCTCCACAAGATTTGAGATTTGAATTAAGCAAAAACAAGATGAGACACATGGCACTCAAGTGCTCATGCAAGACACACGGCACCACTTGTGTCATGCAAAGAAAATAGATTCCTTCAAGTGATAAAGAGCCCAAGGTTTAGAGAGATAGTGAAGGATGTAATCATATACTCACAAGGATGAATATATTGACATAAGTCATCAATTCATGATGGAAAAGAATAGATGATTGAGATGGGTATGATGAAATATAAGTTTCTCTACAAATGAGAGGTCAATTGGGAGTGGTTTGAAAGTATCAAATGATCATCCATTTGATCCAGAATTGGAGGATGAAGGAACATAATGGGGTAGATCAGAGATGTACACAAGATGTGCAAGAGTTGTCATTTGAAATAGAACTTGTTTGAAAAGTATTTGAAACACCTCAATTGTCTAGGGACAATTGGGAATGAACTCAAGTGGAATGGAATTTGAAAATGTTGAGAGGAAACTAGTTGGAACATAGAAGTTCAAAATATTCTACTTACTTTCTCAAGTAAAGTAGAGTTTTTCTCAAATGTAAAATAATCAAGAGGAAAACAAGAAATGGTGTAGGTACCATAAACAAGCCTTTTGTTAAAAAGAAGGCAAGATAGAAAATAATGTTTTAGAAATCAGTACTTGGTAGAAATGGGATGAGAAACAAAACCCATTTCAGTTCTTTGTTTTGTTTGAAGAAATTTCTTGAAAATATTTAATAAAACTAGAAGTAGTTTTGTGATCAAAACTAGAGAAGGAAAATCAATAGGGTTTTTGAGAGAGAAACTAGTTTGGGGAGGAGTGTTCTCAAGGGTAGATGGTGGTTACAAAATGTACCCATCATTCCCACTCTTGGTTTTGTGAAGATAAACTTGGATGAAAACAAAGGCAAGAGGTAAAAGAGGAAGAAGTGATCTGGTGCTGGAACATGGGATAGGATACCAGATCAAGTTGAATATATGAGTTGCAAGGATTGACTGAGACATGCAGGACGTGGAGGTTGAAGAGGGTGTTGCATAGATGAGATCCATGTATTGAGGCCACCAATAACAATTGTGGTTGCTTAGAGATTAACTGCCCAAGTCTGGACATTTTAAGCCTGTCAACACAGATGGTCGACATGGCCTCAAAACCAACAAGGATGAGTGGGTATAAGAGAGGGATGTATCTAGGGGTAGATGATCCCAAGTTTTGAATTAAGGATGATTGAGCTATCTTGTACAACAAAGAGAAAAATCAAGATGGCACACTCATGTTGTCATCAGGAGAGAGGTTTGATGTAGTAAGAAGGAAAACAATTCTTCCTAAGCCACACATGTGTTTTATTTGGTGAGTTGCTTGTTTAACCACTAGGGGTGTTGTTCTATGAGGTAGCTCAAGACAAAACTCACAAGCAAATCAAGACAATTCTTCTACCAACAGATCAAGGCAATTCATCATAACAAACAGATCAAGGCAATTCATCTTAATTAGTCTATAGAAAAGGTTTTTGTTCCCCCTGATTTTTGAAATAAGGACAACTAATCAAGGTTGCAAAAGTTGGGGTGTTACAGTTTAACAGCCACTTTGGGTGCTTGATCTCCATGATGAAGCCGGCGGTGAGTAACCGGTTCACCTCTTCGGCGATTGCGCACCGATGCTCTTCGCCCACGGGTCGCATTGTTTGCCTAATGGGACGTGCGGTGGGGTCGACGTGTAGTTTGTGCTCAACAAGTTCTCTCGGGACACCTGGCATGTCAGACGGTTTCCATGCAAAGACATCTCGATTCTCATGGAGGAACTTGATGAGCGCGCTTTCCTATTGGGCGGACAGGCCCGTCCCAATGGTAACTTGCCTACTTGAGTCATTCTCTACAAGATATACTTGGCGAGTATCCGTTGTAGGCTTGAAGTTTGCCGCGGACGAGTCGAGCTCAGTCGGCTTCTCGAGGATGGCAGGGTCGTTGCGGTCGACTGGGAACTTGGCGAGCTCGACGGTGTTGTCGCGTTCCTCGGCGATGACGCCGTCGGCGAGCTTGGCACCGTTGTCCTCGCATTCCACGGCCATTTCTGGGTCGTCGTGGACGGTGATGATGCCGCGTGGCACGGGCATCTTCATCATGTTGTAGGCGTGGTGAGGCGTAGCCATGAATCTGGCAAACGCCTGGCGGCCGAGGACGCAGTGGTACGGGCTGCGGAAGTTGACCACCTCGAATGTTATCCGCTAGGTGCGATAGTTCACGGGTGTGCCGAAGGTTACCGGTAGCATGACCTTGCCGATTGGGAAGGCCTTCCGCCCCGGGACGATGCCGTGGAAGGTGACGCTCGTGTTCTCGAGGCGCGAGTCAGGCAGGCCGAGCCACCGAAAGGTCTCGTAGTACAGGATGTTGATGGAACTTCCTCCATCCATCAGAGTCTTCGGAAGCCAGTAGTCGGCAACCTTGGGCCTGACGACTAGCGCCACTCGGCCGGGGTACTCGATGCGTGGGGCATGATCTTCGCGGCTCCACGTGATGCTCTGCTCGGACCAGTTGAGCCAGCGGGGGACGTCGATGACGACTGCGTTCACGGCCACCGCCCTTGCGAGGACTTTCCTGTCGCGGCGGTCGCCGACCCCGGTGAAGGTATGGAGCGAGCCGGCGCTGCGGCCGAACCCGTCTTCCTTGTGCTGGTCTTGGTCTTTGGTGCGGTCCTTGTGCTGTTGCCGCCATTGCCCTCCTTGGCGCGGCGGGCCTTCTCTATCTGCTTCAGGGAGAAGCAGTTCCCAGTCGTATGGGTGGAGGGCTTGCCCTCCATGCTGTGGTAGATGCATGGGGCGTCCAACAAGCTGCGCGCATCAAACCGTTTGGGTTGAGGCCGTTCCTCTCTTTTTGCGCGGTTGTCTCGGCGAAAGGACTTCGGGTCGCGCTGCTCGTAATCGGCGTTGGCGACGAGTTCCGTGTGACCGCCGTCGGCGCGGCGCTTGCCGTTGCTTGATCGACCGCCGAACCGGTAGTCGCCACAGCGAGTGTCGGAGTGAGTGGGGCGGCGATTGCGCCGCTGCCCGTACTCGTTGTCCGAGTCGACCGCCGGATCTTCGTCGGCGTAGCGCTGGGCGATGTCAAAGAGTTCGGCGATGGAGATGTTGTCCCTGGTGACGCGGCGGAGCTTGGCGCTAAGTGGCTAGTATCAGCAACACCGCCGGAAGTAGTAGATCACCGTGTCTGTGCTGATGCCGCTGGAGGTCGTCCACATGTCCTGCCAGCGTTGCAACCACCGGAGAGTCGATTCGCGCGGGCCCTGAACACAGCAGTCCAGGTCCTCTATGGTGGTGGCACAGGTGTATGCGCTGGCGAAGTGCTGGATGAAGGCGGCACGAGCCTCCTCCCATGAGTCGATGCTGTTCGGGGTGAGGGTGTTGAACCAGTGACGGTTTACCCCGTCCATCATGAGGGGCAGGTAGCGGGCGGCGAGCAGCTCGGAGTAGCCTAGGATACCCATCGCCATGGTGTACGAATCAATCCAGACCGTGGGGTCGATGTGTGTGTCGTACTTCTCGATGTCGCGGGGACCCTTGAACCCCACGGTGTAGGGCTCGCCTCTTATCATGCGGCCGAAACATGCTGGGCTGACTCGGTTGAACGCGTTCTGGCGCGGGGCCTCGTCGGCGAAGCGGTCGTTTGCGCGGTTGCGCGCTCGCCATTCTTGGTCGTTGACGATGTGTGTGCGCGCATCGATTGGGTGCCCGTTAGCGGCGACCATCGCCTGCGGAGGGCGTGGCTCGACTCGGTGGTTGGTCGAGTGGGCGGTCCGTGGCGCTGGAGGCGGGAAGTTGTTGACATTGGCGACTGCGCGATTCACCGCGGCTGATGACGCGGCTCGACTCGCGGACGAGCGCGAGTAGAGCCGTCCTTGGGAATCGGCGGCGGCGTGCTGCTGCTCCAGGGCCTTGGCGACTAGGGCCTTGGCGTGCTGGACGAAGATTGCATCGTCTCCCGTTTCGGGGAGGTTGGCGAGGGCGACCTAAGCGGCCGCGACGTTGTCGGCCGGCGACGAGTGAAGAGGCAGGCCGTTGGCGTCGACCTCTGCTCGGGGAGCCGGCCGTCCTCCAGGTGGCGGAGGGGGGGTGGTGGTGCTCCGTGTGCCACCCTACCGGCGGCAACCCGACTCGATTCGGGGACGTCGTGATTCTGGGCTCGGGCGACCGACTTCTCCGTCCGGATCATCGAAGTTGAGGCGGGCGCTGGGGAAGCCCTGCGCTTGGATGCGCTCCATGCGCAGGCGATTGTGTTCTTTGCGGTAATGGGACACGGCTCTCACCGAGTCCTGCTCGAGGCGGAACTTCTGCCGCTCGATGAGTTCCTTTTTCCTTTGCTCCTCCAGGGCCGCCCGATGTGCTTCGATCTCGGTCGCGGTCGCGTTCGCAGGGAGTGGCGTGGAGAAGGGATCCGGCTGCGGCGGGGCTTCGTCGCCGGTCGCCATGAAGACGGCAGTGGGGTACTGGTACCGCGTGGCGTCGATAGAGTCCGACTCGGAGTCGCTGCCGAAGAGGGGGAGGACAGAGTCATCCTCGAAGTTGCTCGGGTTGGAGACCGGGGTGATGGAGTCCCCGAACGACGCCGCGATGATGGATCCGGCGACCGACGTCGTGGCGGTGGATCCGGCGACTGACGCCGTGGCCGCCGAGTCGGCATCATCCTCCAGGGCCGACTCGCCCTCGACGTGTATTTTGCCGGTAAGGGGGAGAGTGGCGGTGAGGAGTTGCCCCGGCGCAAAGGGGTCGTGCAGCTGGCCAGGGCGAGGCTCAGTGGGGTCGCTGACGCCGGCGAGCCCGACGAAGAGGTTGATCGTGTCGACCGGCACCATCCAAGCGTGTGCGAGGGGCGACGAGGCCGGCTGGTAGGAGCTCGGCTGGATGTGGAAGAAGTTGCCCGTGGCGATCATCCTGCCGGAGGCAACCGGCCGACATATCGGCGAGTAGGGCCTCGCCGCAGCTCGGAGGCTTGATGTCCCATGCGCCACGGTGGGCACCACTGTCGTGGATATGACCATGGAAGGTGCTACGGGGGGCAGCACTTCGTTGATGCGGGGGCAAGGGAACACTGCCATTTGCGGATCGAGGTGCACATGATGCAAGGTTTTACCCAGGTTCAGCCCCTCCGGAGAGTAAAAGGCCTACGTCCTGCTAGATCTATTACTCAGTGGAGAATTACAATGGGGGGCTCAGTCGGCGGCTACGCCAAGAGCTTACAACGAGGAGATTGGATCTCAGATGGTGTCCCTTCTAGGGTTTAGCTCGGGGGTTTATATAGCCACCCCCGATCTAGGGTTACATGAAGATAACTCCGAATCATATCAGTTGCTACTAATCCGGGATTTACCACCCCTCTTGCAAGTAATCTCCTTCTTCAGTCGCGCGATCTTCACCTGGGGATTGCGGCCCAGTCGCTTGGGCGACTGGCAGCCCACTTGGGCCTTCACCTTCATGGCGAGTGGGACTGGCGACCCACCCCCTATGGGCATATCCCCATCATAATTTGTCTAAATGAGGCCAGAATTCTCACACTGATGTATATTTGTATTGCAAATAGTTTGAGGTAGGCCAAGATGGGTTTCATTGTACAAAACACGCATTTTCCATTTTTTAAATCTCATATTTGAATCCCTTAGTCTGTTTACTACTCAGGTGCCCTTGGTTTCTTGATAGTACTCAGTTTTGCCCTCTCCCTTCACAAATTCTCGCAGACGTGCAACATTGCCCTGATTGGTCTAGCCCATGTCAAGCGGATCGTGCCGACCGTTGATCGTAAGATCTAACGGGCAGGATAACCCCTCTCTCTCTCTGTCGGCGGTTAGCTTCCACCCTCTAAGTATGCTAAAGGGCGGTTTTCTGTATTGTTTTTCACGCGCTAAAAATTATAAACTCTTTTAGGCATTACTTTTCACGCAAAAAATGATAAACCATCACCGATTTGTTGTAGCCATTACTTTTCACGCAAGAAATGGTAAACCATCACCGATTTGTTGTAGCCATTAATTTTCACGCAAAAAATGATAAACCATCACCGATTTGTTGTAGCCATTAATTTTCACGCAAAAAATGATAAACCATCACCGATTTGTTGTAGGCCTTTCCAGTTTAAGCTCTACATTTCTAGACATTATGGTAGTTCGACCGCGGATTTTTTTTTGTTTTGGTATCTATGGAATATGAGTGTGTGACTTGTTAGAATTGATCCTATTGATAATACATAGAAAGGGCCTGTTATCTCTATCAAGATGATTCCAAATTCGTCAGATATTATTTATTCTAGTATCTGGAACACGAAATAGATAGAGCGGATCAAAAAATGGAACTATGATTCATACTCACTATTAAGACCCATTACTTTTCACGCAAAAAATGATAAACCATCACCGATTTGTTGTAGCCATTACTTTTCACGCAAAAAGTGATAAACCATCACCGATTTCTTGTAGCCATTACTATTCATGGTAAAAATGATAAACGAAATAATCTATCTATCTCTGTATTTGAAGTTTGGGAGGGTTCACCATCTACTTATGTTAACTTTCGAGGTTTTGACCTGAAAATCAAATGGGTATTATAAAGGGAAATAAAAATTCAAAAAATGTAAAAACGAAACAATCTACCTATATTTGTATAGAAGATCGTCTGTATGATTTTTGAGGTCATTTAGAGAAGGTAGAAAAAAATCCCTTTTGAGAAAAAAACCCAACTTGTTACAAAAGCTGGTTTCAGTGAGACCTAACCAAGTTTGGCATACATATTGCCATACCTATAACAACAAGGAATATCTAAAAGGGAAAGTTTCACAAAATTTGAAATTTAGGGTGAAAATGATGCCATACATGATGCTGTTTTTCGAGGTTTTGACCTGAAAATCAATGGGGTATTATAAAGGAAAATAAAAAGTTTGAAAAATGTAAAAATGAAACAATCTATCTATCTATGTATAGAAGATCAGCTGTATGAATTAATAGTCATTTGGAGAAGGTAGAAAAAATCACCTTGTTAGAAAAGCTGGTTTCAGTGACGAAACGACATGCGCTTAAGCAAAGTGATTTTTTCGAACATCTTCAAATGACCCCAAATTTGCCATACATGATGCCATACGTATAACAACAAGGAACCCTATCTAAAAAGTGTCAAAAAAGTTTGCCCAACCGTATAGCTCTATCAAAAAGAACCTCACCATGGCGCTAGTATAATTTTTAGTTACAAACTTTCGTTACCTAACCTTCAACATGAAACTTGTTTCAAATTCATTTTGGCGTACAAGAAACAAATCCCACCTTGATTCGAGCACCACAGCCTCCAAATGATGCCGATGCCGATATCGGCATGGTCAGAATGGCTATGCTCGCCGCCACTGCAGGGTAACGTCGGGATGCACCCTCAATCCCGTCCCTTCAGTCGATCACTGACACACCAGAGATACCGCCGAGGCCAATGCCAAATGTACATGCTGATGCCAATGCCGAACATGAATGCACGCCGTTGTGGGCACGGCCACGCCGCCCCGCTATGCTGGATGCCACAGACCACCGCGAGGTCTTTCCCTTCTCCACCACACTCTTCTAGCACCCATCTATACACGCCAGAAAGGAGAGACACTAGTTTTCTCTACATTGCTCACGTTCGTGTTCGACACGGTCAGTCAAAGTTTTGAGGTAGTCATCGATGTCTGATAACCCACAAGTATAGGGGATCACGTGTAGCCTTTTCGATAAGTAAGAGTGTCGAACCCAACGAGGAGCTAAAGGTAGGATAAACATTCTCTCAAGTTCTATCAACCACTGATACAACTCTACGCACACTAAGCGTTTGCAATATCTAGGAAATAAAACTAGAGCGATAACGGGTATGAGAGGTGACTTTGCAGTAACAATAAAATACACGGAATAAATGTTAGTGCTGCAGCAATAAAACAAACTAAACTAATGGTACCATGAGTGTGGAAAGGCGGTGGTAATAGTGGTGGCTTTGTCCAAGATCAATTAGTGAAGATCTTGGGTTCAATGTCTTCGATGCAGCTTTCTATGTAGGAGAGGCTAAATATACATGCTCTCCCTCCGGGATTACAAGTACTATATGATTGGCTTGCTAGCAAACATCCGTAAATACTAGCAAGCATTAAGGTTTCCCCAACCATAGCCTTAAGTAAATGGTCCTCTTACTCCCATACATGCAACTATCCGGTTCGCGTCCTTAGGTTTCTGTCACTCCGGCAGAACTTTCCCCTTCTAGTATACAAGTACTACCAACCCTATGGTGCTTAATCCATGCGCGCACAAATATAATGGGCACCAAGGACGGTAACATATCAACATACAACTCTAATGAACCAAAGAGAAACAACCAATCAATCAAAGAACAAATAAACTATGGCAACATGACATAAATCATAGGATTATAACTTATAGCATCAAACACCATGTCTACATAGGGCGGTACAAAGGTTTGTGAGAGGATGGACCACTGAATACAATGAGGAGTTGGTGATGGAGATGGCGGTGAAGACGTTGGAGGGCTCAGCGAGAAGCGCCGGGAGGCGAAGGCGTGGGCGGCGGCGGCGCGGGGGACTCCTTCCCCGCCGCCGGCATCATGGGGGAGTGCCGTCCCTTAGCCTTCTTCTTCCTTGAGTTGGTGCTGGTGTAGATGAGTATTTCCCCTCTGCTGCCAAGGAGAAGGATTGTGACAATGCTGGGGGCCTCCAAAAATAGGGTTTCCCATCAATATATAGTGTTGGAGATGCAATCTAGGCCATGGGATGGATGCCCCTTTGATCCAAGGGCTCTTGGGCACCTGTAGAACCTTCTTAGGACTCCCCTCTGTCCTTCATGAGCCTCACAACTCGTGGCTGGGCCGAAATATCCAGGTATGGAAAGAGTTTGTGTCAAATATGTCACCAACTTTCAGAGTGCCGAGACTGCACGAACCTCCGCAGTAATTCTGCTCTGCCGGATGCATCCGTTGTCCGTTCTGGACGAATAAGATGTCCAAAGTGTTCGGTTTGAAATTCTCTACAACTTTGTAGTTCACGACTTTTCCATTGGACGTCGTTTTGATGGAGTTTCGAAGCGATCTTTGAAAAGTGTTCAGCAGGGACAGATTCCGGGAAATTTCAGATTTCACCATAATGAGTTATTTCCTTTCATATTTACCTATTTCCTGCACAACAAAGTTGAAACCAAGAACTTGTGCATTTTTGCAACTATTAATAGGTTAGTCACTTAAAACATATATTAATTGGTGTAAAACAAGCATGGAACATCAAAAATTATAGATACGTTTGCGACGTATCAACATCCCCAAGCTTAACTCCTGCTCGTCCTCGAGTAGGTAAGTGATAAAAAGAATAATTTTTAAGGTGACAAGCACCTTCAAAGTTAAAAGGATGACTAGATGCAAATAATTTAAGAACAATTAATAACACATTCATGATTCAATCAATAATAATTTTGGGACCATGCACATAGAACTAAGAATGACAACTATGCTCTCATAAGATGGTGCATATAACTTAGAAGATGAAGACTCAACATAAAAGTAAAATAATGGCCCTTCGCAGAGGGAAGCAGATATTAAACATGTGCTAGAGCTTTTTATTTTGAAAACATAGAGATATAAAATTTTAAGAGAGGCAATTGTGTCAACGGTAGCAATAAGTAATATAGGTTATGTATAAAACTTCCTATAAGTTGCAAGCCTCATGCATCGAATACTAATAGTGCCCGCACCTTGTCCTAATTAGCTCAGATTTCCATGGATTATCATCGCATTACATATGTTTCAACCAAGTTTCACAAAGGGGTACCTCCATGCCACCTGTACAAAGGTCTAAGGAGAAAGTTCGCATTGGATTTCTTGCTTTTGATTATTCTCAACTTAAACATCCATACCGGGACAACATGGACAACAGACAAATGGACTCCTCTTTAAGCTTAAAGCTTTTGGCAACATAAATTTCTCATAAGAGATTTTTGAGGTTTTAATGTCCATGCTGAAACTTCCACCATGTAAATATGGCTTTGGTTAGCGGCCCAATGTTCTTCTCTAACAATATGCATACTCTAACCTTTTATCATGGTTATCTCCTTTACTTCAGACAAGACGAACATGCATAGTAACGCACATGATATTTATCATAAATATGATGATGGTGTCCCCATGTCAGCATGGTTGCCACACAACAAGCAGCTTATAAGAACTAAGATACATAAGTGACATATTCCTCACCACAATATTTTTTAGGCTACTTTCCCATGAGCTATGTATTGCAAAAACAAGGAATTATTTTGAAGGTTTTAAAGGTAGCACATGTAAATTTACTTGGAGTGGCGGTGAAATACCACATATAGGTAGGTATGGTGGACACTTTTGGCATATTTTGGTTTTTGGTGGTTGGATGCACGAGTAGAGATCATACTCAGTACAGAATGAAGGCTAGCAAAAAGAAAGATAGCGACCAACTAAGAGAGCAATAATAGTCATAATCATGCATAGCGACATAACTTATTAATTAAAGCATATGGTGATATTAAAAGTCTAAACTAAATGATCAATTCAACCCAATTGAAACATCATAGGAGATCTTCCATTTGCATTACTATTAATATGAAACCTTTTTACGCATATCCAACAACAATCAACTTATTTGAAACAACTCTCATTTATAATATTCATTAAAGATCAGAGAGCTAATCATATATAACTGAAGCATACTAACAAGCTCTGAACAAAATAGGAGTGAAAAACCAGAGCTAAACGCAGTACTAGCAAAAATAAAACGCTCGTTGAACAATAAGAGTGAAAACTAGAGCGTTCATACAATTAAAACGGAGCGTGTCTCTCTCCCAAACAAACAAGGTATGATGGTGCCCACTTTATTGAAAATAAAATACACAACAGAAAATAAAGACGCTCCAAGAATAACACATAGTATATGAAGCAATAAAATATAGTGAACAGAAATATGACCTGATATTTTTATTGATGAAGAAGGGGATGCCTTGCGCATCCCCAAGCTTTGACGCTTGTACTTCTTGAATATATCTTGGGGTGACATGGGCATCCCCAAGCTTGAGCTTTTGTCCATTCTTCATCTCAGCTCATCATTCTTCTTTCCTACACTTGAAAACTTCCTTCATACAAAACTCATCACAAATCTCATTAGCAGCTTTAGTGCAATGATAATATTAATCAAATCTACAAAGTTCAGTATGACATATGAAAAGCATTTTAATAAGAATTAGCTACTGTAGCACAACTTCAATAATGTTCTTTGATCAAGAGAACTCAAAAAGGTGGGCAAAAAGATGCAAATGCAAAACAGTGCAAGAATCTGTCAAAACAGAATAGTTCGTAAAAATTGATTTTTGAAAAATAGTTACGCTGCGTAACTCAAAAACTCTGAACTAATGAAAGTTAGATAAATACCTGGGGAAGATGCTCGTAAATTGGCAGCTCAAACTTACGTTCTAGTGATTTTTGGCGATTTTTATCGTGACGAACCAGAAACAATAAACAAGATTGCAAATCTCCCCAATACCACTTTCTTACCATTAGAGGCAATTCTTGGCACAAAAACAAAACAAACATGATAAGGAGAGGTCATTACAGTATTAATGACTTCCAAGACTCAACAAAGCAGTAATTAACAGAAATATAAACATATTGGGTTGTCTCCCATAAAGCTCTTTCTTTATAGCCATTTAAGATGGGCATGATTATCTGATGGAGCTCTCAAACCCCCCCTTTTTTTTGTTTTCCAATTATAAGTGAAACTGACAAAGAAACAAGAACCAAATAAAACTAAATAGGATAAAACCAAAGATAATAAAAGCAACTATATACATTGCTTACATGTGGATGGGTAATATTGAGTTTGAAGGAGACAACCTCATGTTGGTTGATGAATAGGGGGATGCCTTGGGCATCCCCAAGCTTAGATATTTGCATCTTCTTGAATATTCTCTTGAGATCCATCTACACATCCCCAAGCTTGAGCTCTTGCATCCTCTTGCTCATCTCATATCACCATATTGATTGGAACTTAAAACTCGCATCCACATAAAGCTTCACAAAACTCATTAGTAGGTTAGTACTCATTAAATAAAATCCACAAATGTTCAAGTATCCCTAATTTCTATAAAATCTATAAAATATTTAGCCACTGTAATATTGAGGTTTCTTATTATTTCAATCGTACGTCGAAAACGAAGGAAACTTTTGAATCCTAAGTACAATATTTAAACAAAGAGAATAGAAATCTGTCAAAACTGAACACTCTGTAAATATGTCACTCAATGAGATAGTTACGTAGCTCAAATCGAAAAAATCATGATTAATGAAAGACAGATCATAACCTCAGGTCTATGCACAAAAAAATTCAGATCAAAATGCCATACTGAGATTTTTCACGAATTTTTGCAGCACAGCACTGGAAATCTGTCTCAACAGAATCAGTCCGTAAAGATTGAATTATTAGATCTGTCTACGTACCTCAAATCAGAAAAGTCAGAACTAACGAAAGTTAGATAGCAAGCACTACTATGCACTCAAGAAATTTCAGATCAAGATCACATTCTGGTGATTTTTAAAATTTTCTACAGTGGAGCATAGGAAATCTGTTTTCTAGACAGCATAGTGACAAACTTGCATAACAAACTAGGGGTTATCTATACATTCTATTTACACCGGGATATGTACACTATATACACTATATACACTATTTACAAGTTTTTAATGAAAAGCTTCCATGGAAAGAATTGTTTTGGTTTCGCAGGCATGAACACAAGTGTTCAAGGTCGACGCCCACTTCACCATTACTCATCTTTCCAATCACTTTTCTTTTCTAAAAACATTTTTTTTATTTTTTTATATAAGAAGTACAGCTAATTTTTTTTGTAATTCGTATTCCATATCCATACAAGAGATAGAGAACAACTAGGTACAGGAAGTAAAACTACTTAGAGATGAAGCAAACAAGTGCACACGAAAATATTCACCTACGCTATGGCTCTCCGGCAACGGCGCCAGAAAAGGTCTTGATAACCCACAAGTATAGGGGATCGCGTGTAGCCTTTTCGATAAGTAAGAGTGTCGAACCCAACGAGGAGCTAAAGGTAGGATAAACATTCTCTCAAGTTCTATCAACCACCGATACAACTCTACGCACACTAAGCGTTTGCAATATCTAGGAAATAAAACTAGAGCGATAACGGGTATGAGAGGTGACTTTGCAGAACAATAAAATACACGGAATAAATGTTAGTGCTGCAGCAATAAAACAAACTAAACTAACGGTACCATGAGTGTGGAAAGGCGGTGGTAATAGTGGTGGCTTTGTCCAAGATCAATTAGTGAAGATCTTGGGTTCAATGTCTTCGATGCAGCTTTCTATGTAGGAGAGGCTAAATATACATGCTCTCCCTCCGGGATTACAAGTACTATATGATTGGCTTGCTAGCAAACATCCGTAAATACTAGCAAGCATTAAGGTTTCCCCAACCATAGCCTTAAGTAAATGGTCCTCTTACTCCCATACATGCAACTATCCGGTTCGCGTCCTTAGGTTTCTGTCACTCCGGCAGAACTTCCCCCTTCTAGTATACAAGTACTACCAACCCTATGGTGCTTGATCCATGCGCGCACAAATATAATGGGCACCAAGGACGGTAACATATCAACATACAACTCTAATGAACCAAAGAGAAACAACCAATCAATCAAAGAACAAATAAACTATGGCAACATGACATAAATCATAGGATTATAACTTATAGCATCAAACACCATGTCTACATAGGGCGGTACAGAGGTTTGTGAGAGGATGGACCACTGAATACAATGAGGAGTTGGTGATGGAGATGGCGGTGAAGACGTTGGAGGGCTCAGCGAGAAGCGCCGGGAGGCGAAGGCGTGGGCGGCGGCGGCGGCGCGGGGGACTCCTTCCCCGCCGCCGGCATCATGGGGGAGCGCCGCCCCTTATCCTTCTTCTTCCTTGAGTTGGTGCTGGTGTAGATGAGTATTTCCCCCTCCTTGGCTGCTGCCAAGGAGAAGGATTTTCGTGACAATGCTTAGGGGCCTCCAAAAATAGGGTTTCCCATCAATATATAGTGTTGGAGATGCAATCTAGGTCATGGGATGGATGCCCCTTTGATCCAAGGGCTCTTGGGCACCTGTAGAACCTTCTTAGGACTCCCCTCTGTCCTTCATGAGCCTCACAACTCGTGGCTGGGCCGAAATATCCAGGTATGGAAAGAGTTTGTGTGAAATATGTCACCAACTTTCAGAGTGCCGAGACTGCACGAACCTCCGCAGTAATTCTGCTCTGCCGGATGCATCCGTTGTCCGTTCTGGACGAATAAGATGTCCAAAGTGTTCGGTTTGAAATTCTCTACAACTTTGTAGTTCACGATTTTTCCATTGGACGTGGTTTTGATGGAGTTTCGGAGCGATCTTTGAAAAGTGTTCAGCAGGGACAGATTCCGGGAAATTTCAGATTTCACCATAATGAGTTATTTCCTTTCATATTTACCTATTTCCTGCACAACAAAGTTGAAACCAAGAACTTGTGCATTTTTCCAACTATTAATAGGTTAGTCACTTAAAACATATAGTAATTGGTGTAAAACAAGCATGGAACATCAAAAATTATAGATACGTTTGCGACGTATCAACATCCCCAAGCTTAACTCCTGCTCGTCCTCGAGTAGGTAAGTGATAAAAAAATAATTTTTAAGGTGACAAGCACCTTCAAAGTTAAAAGGATGACTAGATGCAAATAATTTAAGAACAATTAATAACACATTCATGATTCAATCAATAATAATTTTGGGACCATGCACATAGAACTAAGAATGACAACTATGCTCTCATAAGACGGTGCATATAACTTAGAAGATGAAGACTCAACATAAAAGTAAAATAATGGCCCTTCGCAGAGGGAAGCAGATATTAAACATGTGCTAGAGTTTTTTATTTTGAAAACATAGAGATATAAAATTTTAAGAGAGGCAATTGTGTCAACGGTAGCAATAAGTAATATAGGTTATGTATAAAACTTCCTATAAGTTGCAAGCCTCATGCATCGAATACTAATAGTGCCCGCACCTTGTCCTAATTAGCTCAGATTTCCATGGATTATCATCGCATTACATATGTTTTAACCAAATTTCACAAAGGGGTACCTCCATGCCACCTGTACAAAGGTCTAAGGAGAAAGTTCGCATTGGATTTCTCGCTTTTGATTATTCTCAACTTAGACATCCATACCGGGACAACATGGACAACAGACAAATGAACTCCTCTTTAAGCTTAAAGCTTTTGGCAACATAAATTTCTCATAAGAGATTTTTGAGGTTTTAATGTCCATGCTGAAACTTCCACCATGTAAATATGGCTTTGGTTAGCTGCCCAATGTTCTTCTCTAACAATATGCATACTCTAACCTTTTATCATGGTTATCTCCTTTACTTCAGACAAGACGGACGTGCATAGTAACGCACATGATATTTATCATAAATATGATGATGGTGTCCCCATGTCAGCATGGTTGCCACACAACAAGCAGCTTATAAGAACTAAGATACATAAGTGACATATTCCTCACCACAATATTTTTTAGGCTACTTTCCCATGAGCTATGTATTGCAAAAACAAGGAATTATTTTGAAGGTTTTAAAGGTAGCACATGTAAATTTACTTGGAGTGGCGGTGAAATACCACATATAGGTAGGTATGGTGGACACTTTTGGCATATTTTGGTTTTTGGTGGTTGGATGCACGAGTAGAGATCATACTCGATGCAGTAATGAAGGCTAGTAAAAAGAAAGATAGCGACCAACTAAGAGAGCAATAATGGTCATAATCATGCATAGCGACATAACTTATTAATTAAAGAATATGGTGATATTAAAAGTCTAAACTAAATGATCAATTCAACCCAATTGAAACATCATAGGAGATCTTCCATTTGCATTACTATTAATATGAAACCTTTTTACGCATATCCAACAACAATCAACTTATTTGAAACAACTCTCATTTATAATATTCATTAAAGATCAGAGAGCTAATCATATATAACTGAAGCATACTAACAAGCTCTGAACAAAATAGGAGTGAAAAACAGAGCTAAACGCAGTACTAGCAAAAATAAAACGCTCGTTGAACAATAAGAGTGAAAACTAGAGCGTTCATACAATTAAAACGGAGCGTGTCTCTCTCCCAAACAAACAAGGTATGATGGTGCCCACTTTATTGAAAATAAAATACACAACAGAAAATAAAGACGCTCAAGAATAACACATAGTATATGAAGCAATAAAAATATAGTGAACAGAAATATGACCTGATATTTTTATTGATGAAGAAGGGGATGCCTTGCGCATCCCCAAGCTTTGACGCTTGTACTTCTTGAATATATCTTGGGGTGACATGGGCATCCCCAAGCTTGAGCTTTTGTCCATTCTTCATCTAAGCTCATCATTCTTCTTTCCTACACTTGAAAACTTCCTTCATACAAAACTCATCACAAATCTCATTAGCAGCGTTAGTGCAATGATAATATTAATCAAATCTACAAAGTTCAGTATGACATATGAAAAGCATTTTAATAAGAATTAGCTACTGTAGCACAACTTCAATAATGTTCTTTGATCAAGAGAACTCAA
>NC_061510.1:183949516-183993395 GCF_022539505.1 Lolium rigidum | reverse complement strand
AGATTTATCAGCCATTTGCAAAGATATATCAGTTGGTATCAACTTATCTAAATAAAGTCTCTTATAAAGAGAAAAAGGCATAACACTAACACCCGCTCCCAAATCACATAGAGCAGTTCTAACATAATTATTCTTAATAGAACAAGGAATAGTCGGTATACCTAGGTCGCCAAGCTTCTTTGGAACCTTACCATTGAAAGAGTAATTAGCAAGCATAGTGGAAATCTCCTCATTAGGAATTTTCCTTTTGTTAGAGACAATATCTTTCATATACTTTTAATAAGGAGGCAATTTAATAGCATCAGTCAAAGGGATTTGCAAGAATAAAGGTTTCATCCAATCACAAAATTTATTATAGTGTTCTTCTTCCTTTGATTTTAATTTCTTAGCAGGAAAAGGTATTTGCTTTTGAACCCAAGGTTCTCTTTCATTACCATGTTTCTCAGCAATAAAATCTTCTTTAGTGTACTTTTTATTTTTAGCATGCTTTTCAGGTTCTTCTTCAACCTCTTCTTTATCAGGAGTATCATTCTTATCATTATCTTTATCATGTTCATTACCACTTTCAGTTTCAGCATCAGAAATAGAAATACTATTAGGATCACTAACAGGTTCAGAGGATTCTACAACATTCTTATGTTTTTTTTTCTTTTTCTTAGATGGAGCACTAGTTGTTGCCACGTAAAACTGCAGCGCAACAACACAATAACCGTCGTACTTTTGTGACGACGAACGGATGATTTTCGAGCAAATCAACAAAGATGCCTCAATTTCGGAGAGGAGGACGACCGCTTTTCAGCGCAAAGCGGCAAAGATTTTGCTAAACCCTAGATGGACTAGATCTCGGCAAAGAAGAACGACAAAAGAAACAGTACGTAAAAAAGTAGATGTGTTTTTTGTTGAATATCGATTGGTTGTTTTCATCAATCGGCCAGGGACTTAAATAAGTCGCAGGACTTTGCGTTACAGAGCCGGTCATACTTGCCGTATACGAGTAAAACTCTAAAAGCTAAACCGACTAGAGAATCCTTCCTAATTTGAGTACCATGTATAGAACTTAACGTTCTGAATCGGCCAGCTAACATGTATCATCGTGACACCTCCTGGCCTTAGCCGTATTCACGTACCATCACAACTTGCTTATATTACACCAGATTTAACCGGTGTGATCTTTCCTTTTGATTTTTCTTGCTCAACCAGTACTTTCAGATTGGCAGGTGTGATTCCTAGAACCATCGTTGTAGCTTGATCAACACCTCTGTAAGGACATGTCCTATGAAGTTGTATTTTAGATCATCATCTCTCTGAATCTGCATAAGAGTTGTCCTCAGTAACCAAGCAATCCATGCCAAACTTCATTTATTTTTCTCCGGTAAATAGCTGGCTCCATCTGGTGTGTTGCTGCATCATCTTTGGATGATATGGATCGCCTCGCCAACCATCATTGCTCAGGACGATGTCCACATAAGTCATCGGCCGCTCAAAACTCCATAATTCTTGTAAATATTTGCCAAGCCTGCTCCAGCGTTGTGCCATCTACATTGAACCTGCATTTTGAACTAAACAACAAGTTCAAATATATATATGTCATCTAATAATCTAAACACCAGATTTTAAACTAATTTGGCCTTTAAAATATCTACCAGCCAAATTATGTACTTAACACATGCCCCCTGTTTTTGGTACAATATTGTATTTATCAAAAACACCAGCAGTACCTTAAGACGATGTGCATCATTCCAGCCGCCATATTATTGCTTAGGGCGATGTCCAAAAAATACATCGGCCAAATTTTCTTAGGGCGATATTTCATGTAACATATCGGCCAACTTTTGCTTAGGGCGATACTTGTAATAATGTATCGGCCATAATCTCTTCAAGCCTCCTGCCACATGCTAGGATAATACTTTTTCAAATATCTTCCATTGAGAGCTTTTGGTAATTTCTCCCCCTGCAAAGATTGTACAAAATATGAATTTCCAGGAACAATCTCTACAATTTTATATGGACCTTCCCAACTCGGCGACCATTTGCCGAATTTTCTATCTTTAGTTCCAATAGGTAAAATCGTTTTCCATACTAAGTCTCCTATTTGAAACGATTTTTCTTTCACCTTCTTATTATAAGCCTTAGCTACTCTTAATTTTTCTTTCTCAATTTCTCGTAAGGCTCGTAGTCTTTCTTCAGAAACATCATCTATTCTATCCATCATCAAATTGTTATAGTCTACAGCCGACAAAACTGGCTACTCTAAGAGCTTGTAAATTAATCTCCACAGGAAAAACTGCCTCCTGGCCATATACTAGCTCATACGGTGTCACTTGAGTTGCTCCATGCTTAGATATCCGATGAGCCCACAAAGCTTCCGAAAGCACCTCATGCCATTTTTTCGGATGCTCCTCAATCTTCTTCTTTATAAGTTTGATCAAAATTTTATTGCTAGATTCGGCCTGTCCATTAGCTTGAGCATAATAAGGCGACGAATTTAACAATTTAATTCCAAATGATTCGGCAAACTCACGAAATTGGTGAGACATAAAAGAAGACCCTTGATCAGTAGTTAAAGTTTGGGGAATACCGAATCTATCAATAATATGCTCTAAGACAAAACATATAACCTCTCTATGAGTCATATTTCTTAAGGGAACAGCTTCTGCCCATTTAGTAAAATAGTCTGTAGCTACTAGGACGAAGCAATGCCTTTTAAAAGAAGCAGGATGTATTTTACCAATAAAGTCTAAACCCCATCCTCTAAATGGCCACGGCTTAATTATAGGATTCAGCATAGCTGCGGGCGCTAACTGTATGTTCCCAAATTTTTGACATGCTTCGCACCCCTTATAATACCGAAAACAATCTTCTAACAAAGTCGGCCAATAAAAACCCGCTCTTTTTAATAACCATCGCATCTTATGAGCCGACTGATGTGTCCCACATATTCCCTCGTGCACTTCACCCATAGCTATTTTAGATTCATCAGAATTCAAGCACTTCAGAAATAACCCATCTACTGTTCGGCGATATAATTCATCATTTAACAAAGTATACTTTAAAGCTTGCCGCCGAATTTTTCTATCTCTTGTCTGACCTGGGTCTTTTAAAAAACTGACTAGAGGAACTCTCCAATCTCCAAATTCTTTAGGTTCTCTGTTATTTTCTAATTCGGCTGTTTGCAACATCTGAACCGAATTCTCTTTGGCCTGTTCTATTTGTTGCTGCACCGAACTAGAAACAGTCGTACCATATACTGATTCAGTAGCTAATAGATCGGTCTTACTTGCAACAGCATCTAACGTTGGTGCCTCTAGTACGAGAAATCTCCCTCTGGTAACAAGATAACCAGATGCTTGCTGTGCTAAATAATTGGCTCTAGAATTTTCTTCTCTACGTATATGATGGATAGTAAATGTATCTAGAGACTTAATTATGTCTAAACATCGGTCTAAGTAGCTATTTAGTAATCCATCAAAGCACTGAAATTCGCCTCGTTATTTGTTGTACTACTAGAAGCGAATCTCCATAAGCATCTATGTCTCTCACACCCATATCCACTAAACTTTGCAAGCCAAACAACAAAGCCTCATATTCAGTTTGGTTATTAGTGCAAAAATATTCTAGACGGACCGATGTTTCATAAATGACATGGTTAGGTGAAATTAAAACATTACCGATACCTTGTCCTTCTCTACAAACCGATCCATCAAAATAAAGTTTCCAGGGACAAATACTAACACAATTTATATCTTCTTCATCCTTAATCCTGTGGTCAACAATAAAATCGGCGATAACCTGACCTCTCATGGCACGCAGCGATTCATACGCTAAATCATACTCTATTAGTGCATAAGCCCACTTTCCAATCCTACCACTAAGAATCGGTTTTTCTAACATATATTTAATCACATCGGCTTGGCAAGCTACCACACATGAACTAGAAAGTAGATATGGCCGAAACTTGGTACATGCATAATATAAAGACAAGCATAACTTTTCAATAAACACGTACCGAGTCTCGGTGTCCAGCAAACGGTGACTTAAATATGCAATAATGTACTCCTTCCCGCCATCTTCTTGCGCCAATACCGCGCCGATCACTGTATCTTGTGCAGCAATATACAATCTGAATGGCACGCCAGACTTAGGTGCTCGCAATACTGGAGGACTCGACAAGTATCTCTTTATATTATTAAAAGCCTCTCGCTGTTCTGCCCCCCAAGTAAATTCGGCTTCATGCTTTAGCCGAAGTAAAGGAACAAACGATTCAATTTTTCCCGCAAGGTTAGATATGAATCGTCTCAAGTAGTTAATTTTTCCTAACAACTTTTGCACATCCTTTTTACATGTGGGCTCCACCAACTTTTTGATTGACTCTACCTTTGTAGGATCAATCTCTATGCCTTGTTCATGAATAATAAAACCTAAAAACTTTCCAGCCGATACGCCAAAAGCACATTTGAGTGGGTTCATTTTTAATCCATACCGACGCATCCTCCCAAAAGCTAACCGTAAATCGGCTAAATGATGATCAAACCCATCCGATTTAACTACTATATCATCAATATATACTTCTAATACAATGCCTAAAAGGTCATGAAAAATTAAATTCATAGCACGTTGGTACGTAGCACCGGCATTTTTTAACCCAAATGTCATAACGACCCACTCAAATAAACCAACAAAACCAGGGCAACGAAAAGCTGTCTTAGACATATCTTGTTCGGCCATAAATATTTGGTTATAACCAGCATTACCATCTAAAAAGCTAATTACTTTATGTCCCGAAGCATCATTAATAAGCATATCAGCAATAGGCATCGGATATTCATCTTTAGGAGTAGCTTTATTCAAATCTCTAAAATCTATGCAGATTCTGATCTTACCGGTATTTTTCTTTTCAACAGGAACGATGTTAGAAATCCAATCTGCATATCTACACGGCCGAATAAACCCAGCTTTTATTAACCGATCAATCTCTTCTTTGATGCGGTCATATATATCAGAATTAAAGTTTCTTCGAGGTTGTTTATGCGGCCTAAAACCAGATTTAATAGGTAATCTATGCTCAACTAAATCTCTACTCAAACCGGGCATCTCGGTATAATTCCAAGCAAAGCAATCAACAAACTCTTTAAGTAATGCACATACCTTGCTTTTCTGATCGGCTTCCATATTAGCAATGATAAATGTCGGTCTTGGAATTCCTCCATCACCAATATCTATTTCTTCAAGTGGATCAGCCGATGAGAATCCTTGTCCAAGCTTCTCCATGTCATCAAAATCTTCAATAGTTTCATGCATATCGTTCTTTCCGGAACGATACTCTTCGGTGCGTTTTTGCAGCCACTTAATACTATCATCTTTACTCATCATTTATATAGATAAATCATTAAGCCGAGCTATGTTAGCCGGCTGTGCATTTATAGGTACAAAACCCTCCTTACCAACATTAATATAGTCATAGTCCGATAAATCCCTACCGGTCAAACAACGCATCTCACCATGTTGCCAATCAACCGGCGCCTCTGTCAAAGCAATACACGCTGAGTGGTCTGCCTCAATCACCTCCACGTCATCATTAACCCACTGAATTAAGCACTGATGTAAGGTAGACGGTATGCAACAATTTGCATGAATCCAATCGCGTCCCAAAAGAATATTATACCGGCCTTTGACATCAACCACAAAAAACGCAGTCGGCAATGTTTTGCTTCCGACTGTGAGCTCCATAGAAATAACACCCTTAGCCTCTGATAATTCTCCTGAGAACCCGCTAAGCCCCATATTGGTTTTCATTAACTCGCTCTCTTTTCGGTCCAGTTTACAAAAGACCAAAAATGGCATAATATTAACACCGGCACCGCCATCAACAAGCATGCGACCAATAGGCTTACCATCAACGTGACCCTTGATGAACAATGGCTTCAGGTGCTGCTCAGGTCTCTCTGGCTTCTCAAATATAGCATTTTTTGGACCAAGCACAAGTTCTGCAACTTCAACTTCAGGCGCACGAAATTCCGCGGGCAACGCAAACACCATATTAACCTCCATATCAGTAGGTATATCTTCATCATTTTCTGAGCTCTCGCTATCACTTGTGTCACCTTCGTTTTGCATCATGTCATTTATCATGCGCTCTTGCCATGACATCTCTGTCACCACGCCCATATCAGCAACAATGTCGCCTACATCAGTAGGTTCCTCATTTGTGCTTTCAGAATTTTTGTCAACAGCCATGTCATTTTTACTTTTTGAATTTGTATCATCAACGGTATCATCCGTATTTTTATTTTCCTCCGCCGCGAGGCGCTTCTCCCTCCAAGTCATCTTCGGATACACCATTGGCCTTTCTCGGTTGAACATTTCATCCCGCTTCTTCTCAGCTATCTCTTCTCTGATCTCTATTGTCCGTAGTCGCTGCACCCGGCGTTTCTGTGTATGTGTGAGACCTCCGGGACACCACCGAGGTCCTGGTTTAGTTGTAACACCCCAAATTTCAAATAAAGAAAGAAGAACAATTCCAATTATACATTTTTCAGAACCAACAAAAACTTTTACTTTGCATATAGTACCCTACATAGGACTTGTGCATTTTGAGTGTTATGCCATGATGTTTGTTACTTAGTGTATGTGATGAACTCCAAAACCCTAAAGTGATCAAGTGATCATCATAAATCAAATCCATCAAAAGAGAAAGAAATCAAATATTATTAAAATCCTAAAAACCCTAACATATGGTCTATGTCATTTTTATAAATTTGACCCTAGACCCATTTGATCTTCACCAATAATTGTAATATGACCTTAATGAGTAATTACAACTTGGAGAATCAAGGATATAACTTTTAAACCAAATTCAAATGTGAAAATAGGATCACATATGATAATGGTCATTTCTGACTTTTATATTCTGGTTACCACTTTGAGCCTCTCTATTTCAAAATTTCTAAACCAAACAAATCCAAATCTTGGCATGTCATCCAAGTACACAACAAGATGAACAACTTTTGCCAAGGGCACCATACCAAATTCATTTTGGATCAAGAGATATTAGCCAGCAAAGTGGAGACTTTTTATCAAGAACAAGATCACCACAATTTCGAAATTGACCAAACCAGACCACTCCTTGACCACTACTTGCCCTAGCCATGACCGGAGGACACCCCTACACCAAGCCCATGCCAAGAAACCACAGGAGAGGGCAGCCATGGCGTGGACATGGCCATGCCGGCCACGTCGCACCTCGACACCTTCCCCTCTCTTTCCCTCCACGCTCGGCCTCACCACCATGTCCAGGAGCTCGCCAAGGATCCCAGAAGATCGCCAGTACAAGCCCTGGGTCGCGAGGACGCCGACACGCCCCGGACGACGCGCGCCCACGACGTCCCTGGCGCGCCGCGAGCGGCATGGTGACGTCGTCGTGCACGGACACGCGCGGCACAGCCACGCGGCGGTTCGCCGTACACCGCCGTACCCCGGCCAAGCCCGCGCGCCGTGGTACCCTTCTCGCCACGCGGAGCCCGCCGGACACGCCGACGCCATGCCTTGGCGACCACGGCCGCCGGAGAGGACGAACGCGCCCGCCACGGCCGCGGCCGTACACTTGCCCGCCCGACCACCGTACGCCGCCATTAACCACGCCGTTGACGCTCCAAGGACCGCGGTGACGCGGTGAACACGACCGCGTCGCTGCCTAGCTCCCTAGACCCCGGAGAAGCCGCGCCCTGGTCGACCTCGCCGCAGCACCCCGGCCACCATCGCGCCTATAAAAGGAGGCCTCGCCTCGACCATCTCTTCACACCACCACCCTCCCCTTTTCTTCCTCGACCTCCCCAGCACCTCGCCATGCTCGATTAGCCACTGCCGCCGCCCAATCGACGCCTCACTGCCGCGGAAGCCCTGCAGCAATCGCCGGAGAAGGAGGCCGCCCACGGCGACGCCGCTGCTACAGGCAGCCTCGCCATCGTCTACAACCTCGTCGAGCACACTGCCAACCCTAGCTGGAGCCACCGTAAGCCCTCCGACCCCCTACCTGCGCCGACGGCGAGCTTCTCTCTCGCCGTCGACGACGACGCACCAGAGCCGTTAGATCGCGTTCTAATCCAACACCCCACGCTAGTCCATACCGATTCGGCTTTTAAGAGTCGCTGACAGGTGGAGCCCATTGTCGGCGGCCCGCGCGTGCACGGATGCGTGGTGGGCTGGCCTTGGGCCGTTTTTAAACGTTTGGGCCCAGTTAGCTTTCCCGCGTAGCCCAGTAATTCAAATTCGAATTATCCAATTCCATTTAATTTCAATACTGGTTCCAACTTTGAAAATCAATAGAATCTGTTTGGCTTGGCCAAATTTAACAAACTTTATATTGTTAGAAAGCTAAGGAAAAGTTCTACAATTTGCCACTGGTCTCACCTTGAGATCTGTTGTAGAATTAATGTGACAAAAAGATCAAGCCAGAGACTTTTGCACATTCAATTAATTATTAAAAATCAACCAAAATAGATATTAAGTTAAATCCAACTCCTATAGCTCACATTTCACTTCCACTAATTGTTTCTGCAAGAAAATGGTGTGGTCACTTTGCATGATCATGCCCTAGTTTAATTAATGGACAATATGGCTAGTTTAGTAAGTGATATTGTCCAAAACTATTATGTAAATCTTATGAAGTATTTTTACTTCATTTAAATCTTTGTCTCAAATGAATTCATGTGATGTTTGGACCCCTGGTCCCAAATCTCTTATATGAATTACTTGAGATTTAAATCAAATGTAGTGTTATTTAAATAGTATGAGGTGGTCTACCTCATTTAAATCATTTTCTCCAATAATGATGATGAATGTTTGACTTAGGTCAATATGAATTCATGCATGATTATGGGTGAGAAATTAAATCTTAAGAAGATATCAATGAGAGGAAACAAATCCTCAAGCATCATATGAAAGTTAATTGTCACATATGAATGAGAGGAAAATATTTTCCTCAAGTCATCCCACCAATGCACCTACTTATTTTATGTGTGTGCTTAGTAGAGTTTGTGTGAAGTGATGATGTGTTTAGTATAGCCTTTGAGCTTGTTTGGTGATTATACTTCGTATTCCAAATTTAGACGCTAGCACGGAGATTATCAAGAGGAAGGAGAATTCTACCTCGAAGAAGAAGGAGAAAACCTAGAGAACTACCAAGGCAAGATAATACTCTTGCAAAGTGCAAAGCTCTCCTTGAGCAAGGCACCATGATTCTTACCTTTCTTTATACAAGCCTATCTTATGTGTACACCATACAAGTTATACTTGTTGTGTTTTTCCAAGGATGAACTAAAATTGGTATAGAGAACAAGATTACTAGATGAGTAAAGTTAGAAAAGCAAAGTAGCACCCCTCATGATTAGTGCTAGTGCTAAAATACTAAAATTTGACTATATTAGATGGGAGAATGTGAATGGTTGAATTTGAAACCTTGGAATGATGAAACATTCCATTGAAGAGTTTGAAGTTGAATGTGAACAAGAGAAGATGGTGATTTTTGATAAAAACTCGATATTGGTTTGAATGCGATACCTTTCCAATTTTTGAGTACCCCCACAATACCTGATTATGGGTAGGGATTAACTGGAAGTTTATAGATTTTAGTATGAGTTCCCTCTGAACACACATCATAGGGGTTATGCTGAGGCTGCCTCCGTTGTTGAGAAAGGATGTGAATTGAGGTGAAATTGTACGGCCAAGCCATGTGCAGTTCCCAGGTTAACAGTTGGTTTTCACTGGGAGGCCAAGATCATGGGGAGAGGTGCTCATACTAGGATGTGTAAGTGAAAGGTTATGGTTGATGATCCGCGTACTGTGTTACGGTGACTCGGAGTTATTCCGACGGATGAAATCAAATGTTGTGGCACAAGTGTGCAACCTCTGCCGAGTGTTAAATCTATTCGAATAGCCGTGTCCACGGCTACGGACGGTTGGAAGGGCCATACGAGTTCCGGTGTCAGATTTTTGAAAGCTTTAGTAAATGTGAATGGTGACTTGGTGACTTGTGGGGATTTGAACCAATGATGTGGGAATGACACTAATGTTCCCACTTAAGTTAGTTAGTACATGATCCAAGCTTGTGAACTAAAATCTGGCTTATGCAAGACTAGTGCTTAGTACCCTTAATTGGCATTTTACAATAGTATTAGTTTGCAAGTACTTGAAGTACTTACGGCTTTGTCCCTGGCTATTCAAATGGCCAGAATACGAGGAGGAACAGAACTATCACGAGGATGACCAGCAGGACGCCTACGACAACTAGGGGTTTCTGACGTCAAATGTTGGCCTGTGGACTAGAGAGTCCCGTTACTATTACGCTTCCGCTATGTATGAACTTATGTATGTTGTTGATTGAGAGATCAACTATTTGTGTAATATGAATCATGTGATTCAAGATTGTAAGACATTATGGCTTGTAATAAATAATGACTGTGATATTCGACTATTATGCCTCGCAACAACATTATCCTGGGATTGCGATGAATGACATAATAGGCATATGGACTTAAAAATCCGGGTGTTGACAAGTTGGTATCAGAGCCATTGTTTGACCTTAGGAAACCCTAGTTAGAATGGACGTTCATAAAAACTTAACTTTGAAATCAAATGAAGTGAATATTTATGAAAATTTACTCGCATTCTTGCCTTTGAGTCTATTTTGAAATTTGATGAATGATGTACCTTTCTTAATGAAATCTACTTAAAAATTTGCCACACTTGTTCACTCTCTAACTTACTCACCCTTTTCGCTTTCAGATGGAGCCCAATGAACCCATCAACGCGAAGTTCTATCAGCTCGGGAACGGTGGGAGCCTCGTTTTCGAGCATGACCTCACCGCTGTCGCAGCTTTCCTTGGGCGACTTCACCCAGAGTTCCACGGAATTCAGGTGAACGATCAGCCCGGTGGAGAACTTCAGTGGATCATTACTGCAGATGTGCGCGGCACGATGGAGTCTCCTAACCAGGAGAGGATCATGTTTTCGTTCCGTGAGAGCAACTGGCTCGACGGACTGGCAAGAGCTCTTCAGGAGGCATTGGCACGCCTCTGCGGACAGAATGTGGTACGCCTGCTTGCGTCCCGCTTCGCTCATCTCGTGAGGCGTGATGCCTCGAGAGCGCCTATGACTCTGCGAGTCCCACCCGGAGCTGAGGCACCACGCCGAGCACCTAGACTTTATGCTGTATCATACACAGCAGGATCTAGACAACGCTCGGGTGTACGCGAATCAGACGCACCTCGCCCTGGCCACCCATGGCGATGCGATCAAGATGCTGTCCAGGGACCGCAACAAGCTTCGCCTGAGATGCGCGAAGAAGGATGCCACCATCACACGCCTTCGCGCTCAGATAGCGTCACTTGAGGCCACGGTGAAGGCTCAGGAGGAGCAGATCCAGGAGATGGAAGAAGACGAAGCCGGTATCGATATTCAGGGAGGAGGAGCCTTCCTGAGTGACGATGATGACTTCGAGGAGGACGAGTTCACTGAGGAGGAGGACTACGCTTTTCTGGAGCCAGGACCTGATGACGTTGTTCCTATCGACGTTGAGGACGAGGGTAGCTGCACTTGAGTACTGATGTAGGCATGAGTTGTATCCCGACCGTTGTATCGTAGTATGTGAAATGGTTCTTAAAACCATTGGAGTGTTGAGCTACTAGATTGTAATATGTGATGTGGTATGAATGAATGAATGTTTGTGTGTGTCATCCAAAGCATTCAAGTTTTTGCAAGTTTTTGAACCTATTCAAAATAAACCATAGAATTTCCCTCTTATCTTATAATCTTATGTACATTCAGATGGCCCCTCCCAATCGCAACAACAACGATGCTATGATGCAACTGCTGCAAACCCTTCGCGGCAGACAAGGAGACTGAAAGAGCTGAACGTCAAGCCAACATCACCGCTCTGCAAAACCTCGCAAACCAAGGCCATGGAAACCATGATCACCCAGGATCCAAGCTCAAGAACTTTCAGAATACCAACCCTCCGGTGTTCAGCAAGACGGAGGAACCCCTCGATGCCGATGACTGGCTTCAAACCATGGAAAACAACTTGGAGGTAGCCGGAGTGGAAGCCAACGAGATGGTCCTGTTTGCAACCCATTACCTCGCTGGACCAGCCCGAGCCTGGTGGACTAGCACCCGTGCCATGAATGGAGGTCAGTTCATGACTTGGGCAGATTTCAAGCTCAAGTTCAGCAAGTACCACGTACCCCCGGGTCTTATCAAGAAGATGAGGGACGAGTTCCGTGAACTGAAGCAAGGTCGCATGACGGTGGTAGAATACCGCGACAGGTTCCTTACCCTGTCAAGGTACGCCCCCGATGAGACCGACACCACTGAGAAGAGGCAGGAGAGATTCCCGAACGGATCGCATGATGAGATGCAGACTGTCCTTGTCAACATTCCCTTCGCCGATCTTGAAGCCCTTGTTGACTCCGCCATTCAGATGGAGGGCAAGCTGAACCAAGCCAACGAGAACCGCAAACGTCGCATGATGCACCAGAGTGGGCCTAGCAATGCCCCGAAGTATCGTCTCAGCTCAAGCGGAGGTTTCACTCCGAGAAACAACAACAAGCCACCTATGCGAACTCGCGCCCCGGTTATCGCAGCCGGAGTGGAGGAAACCCCAGGCCAGGAGGCCACAACAACAACTACAACCACCACAACAACAACTTCAACCGCGCTCCGCCCAGAGCTCCCAACCCAAACAACAACAACAACACCAACACCGCTCCAAGGACTGGAAGCAACGCTATTCCGGTCGCAACCAAGGACAAGTCCACTATCACCTGCTATGAGTGCGGAGTGGTGGGACACTACTCCAACGAGTGCCCCAAGAGACTCGCCAAGCTCGCCGGCAACACTGCTGCACCTGCTCAGCAGCAACGTCGCGTTTCCACTGGAAAGAAGTTCGCCCCCAACAACCCCAATAACCGCAACGGCCGTCTCTTCCACATGAACGCCGAAGAAGCTCAGGAAGCACCGGATGTTGTACTCGGGTATGTTTCCTGTCAACTCGAGTCACTGCCAGTGTTGTTTGATTCCAGAGCATCTCATTCTTTTGTCACCGAAGACTTTGCATCAACAAGTAAAATTCAACCTCTCAGTTTGAAACATGTCATGATAGTTCAAATCCCCGGATCAACCACTAAAGCCAGAAAATTTTGTAAAAATGTACCCATCAGAATACATGAAGTAGATTTCTATGCCAACCTGATAATTTTGGGAACCAAAGGTTTGGAAGTAGTACTGGGAATGGATTGGATGGCAAAACATCATGGAATGATTGACTGTGCCAAGAAAGCCATCACCATGACCAGTAGCACCGGTATCATAGTAGAACATGTCTCCGAACTGCTACCCATAAAATTTACCGCAACCGAGAGCATAGCCGAGCCAACTCTGGATCAAATCGGGTCGTTTGTCGATATCCCGATGTGTTCTCGGATGGTTTACCCGGTATGCCCCAGACCGGGATATCGAGTTTATCATCGAGTTAATTCCCGGAACCGGACCTATAGCCCGCAGAGCCTACAGCATGAACCCAGCAGAGCTTGTGGAGCTGAAGAAGCAACTGGATGAACTGTTAGCCAAAGGTCTGATTAGACCAAGTGCGTCACCTTGGAGATCCCCCGTTTTGTTTGTGGATAAGAAGGATGGTGCCAGTCGTTTATGTACGGACTATCGTAAACTTAACGATGTCACCATCAAGAACAAATACCCCTTGCCGAAGATAGAAGATTTGTTTGACCAGCTGACCGGTGCCATAGTTTTCTCAAAGATTGACCTCAGGACTGGATATCACCAGCTGAAAATCCGAGCATCGGACATTCCCAAAACTGCCTTTACCACCAGATATGGATTGTATGAGTACAATGTCATGTCATTTGGATTGACCAATGCCCCCGCTTATTTCATGAACCTCATGAATAAGATCTTCATGAACTTTCTGGATAAGTTTGTTGTCGTTTTCATCGACGACATTCTAATCTACTCCAAGTCTGAGGAAGAGCATGAACAACACCTAGAAGCTGTCCTGGAGACCCTTAGAGAGCATAAGCTGTATGCTAAGTTCAGCAAATGTGAGTTTTGGTTAAAGGAAGTTGGATTCCTGGGACATATCTTGTCTGCAAGAGGAATTGCTGTAGATCCTGCCAAGATCAAGACTGTTGCCGAATGGAAAGCCCCAACCACCCAGACCGAGGTCCGCGCTTTTCTTGGATTAGCCGGATATTACCGCAGATTTGTAGAAGGCTTTTCGAGTATCGCTCGACCAATGACCCAATTACTGAAGAAAGATAAGAAGTTCGAATGGACGGACAAATGTGAGGAGAGTTTCCAACAACTCAAGCTTAGACTGACCTCAGCCCCAATTCTGATCATGCCGGACATCACCAAACCCTTTGATGTTTACTGCGATGCATCCAAGATTGGTCTCGGATGTGTGCTTATGCAAGAAGGCAAGGTGATCTCTTATCTGTCCCGGCAACTGAAGCAGCATTAGCAGAACTACCCCACCCATGACCTCGAGCTCGCAGCTGTAGTTTTAGCACTGAAGGTGTGGCGTCATTACCTCATGGGTAATCGCTGCGAGATCTATTCGGATCACAAGAGCCTGAAGTATATCTTTACCCAGAAGGAGCTGAACATGAGGCAAAGAAGATGGTTAGAACTGATTAAAGGATTATGATATGGAGATCCACTACCACCCCGGCAAGGCCAATGTGGTAGCGGATGCGTTGAGTAGACTGCCGTGTCAGTTGAACTCAATGATAGCAGAAGAACAACCCAGCTTGTACCGGGAGTTTGAACGAGTTTAGAATGGAGTTAGTCGGTGAAGGATTCCTAGCCGAGCATGGAGTTACAACCCACCTTGATTGGTCGGATCAAGGAAGCTCGAAAGGAAATGCCGACATTGACGGAATCATGACCCAGATAGTCGCAGGAAAAACACCAGGATTCACGGTAGATGAAGCCGGAGTTCTTTGGTACAAAGGACGTCTCTGCGTACCATCGGACTCAGACCTGAAGCAAGTCATTCTGAAGGAAGCCCATGACACCCTATATTCTATTCACCCTGGAGGTACCAAGATGTACCAAGATCTGAAGGAACAATTTTGGTGGCATGGAATGAAGAGGGAGATCGGAAGCTACATCGCCAAGTGCGATATCTGTCAGCGAGTCAAGGCGAGACATCAGCGACCCGCAGGACTGCTGCAACCCTTACAGATTCCGGAATGGAAGTGGGACTCGGTAGGAATGGACTTTATCACTGGTTTGCCCAAATCCAGCAAAGGCAACGATTCCATATGGGTAGTGGTGGATAGATTGACCAAGGTAGCTCATTTCATCGCCGTCAAGACCACCTACCAAGGACCGAAGTTAGCTGAGCTGTACATCTCCAGAATAGTCGCCCTGCACGGAACCCCGAAGTCGATAGTGTCAGATAGAGGATCACAATTCACCTCACGATTCTGGCGGAAGGTGCATGAAGGACTAGGGACCCGTCTGAATTTCAGCACCGCCTATCACCCGCGGACCGATGGACGGACCGAGAGAGTCAATCAGATTTTGGAGGACATGTTGAGAGCATGCGTACTTGGAGTACGGATCCAAGTGGGAAGATTGCCTGCCTTACGCAGAATTCTCCTACAACAACAGTTACCAAGCCGGCCTACAGATGGCCCCCTTTGAAGCTTTGTACGGAAGGAAGTGCCGAACCCCCCTGAACTGGTCGGAAGTCGGAGAAAGCCAAGTCTTTGGACCTGATGTTCTTCGTGAAGCCGAAGAGAAAGTGCACAAAATCCGCGAGTATCTCAAGACGGCGCAATCCAGGCAGAAGAGTTACGCCGACAAGAGACGCCGAGAGATGACCTTCGAGATTGGAGATTTTGTCTATCTCAAGGTATCCCCTCTGAAAGGAATGCAGAGATTTCAGCTGAAAGGAAAGCTTGCACCCCGATATGTCGGACCCTTCAAAGTTCTGAGTCGCCGAGGCGAAGTATCCTATCAATTGGAGTTACCTGAAGAAATGTCGGCTGTGCACGACGTATTTCACATCTCACTCCTTCGGAAGTGCCTGGAAGTCCCCGAGAAGACGGAAGTGTTCAAGAACATCGATCACCGTTCGGTGGATATCAACCAAGACCTGACATACCGCGAAGTGCCGGTTCGTATCTTGGAAGAAGCATACAGAACCACCCGCACCCGAAGCATCAAGTTTCTGAAGATACAGTGGAGCAATCATACCGAACATGAAGCCACTTGGGAGCGAGAGGAAGATATGAAAAAGGAGTACCCAGATCTCTTTAGTACCTAATTTTCTTTAAGATCTCGGGACGAGATCTTTTGTAAGGGGGAAGGGTTTGTAACACCCCAAATTTCAAATAAAGAAAGAAGAACAATTCCAATTATTCATTTTTCAGAACCAATAAAAACTTTTACTTTGCATATAGTATGATGCAGCCCCGCCTATCGTCGACGCTACACCATGGCCAAGGAGTCCCCCAAGTGGACCAACAACACAAAACCCCGCCATATATGTAAAGGTGAACTCCTTCCCCTCTATGGTCGACCTCAACGCCAACTCGAATGGTATGCTACCTCATGCCTATCGTCATGGTGTCTATAGGTGCCGACATCGACAAGGACCAAGAGAGAAGGAACTCCCATGGTGCAAGGAAGAAGGAAGAAGAAGAAGGAAAGAAGAGAAGAAGGAAGAGGGAGGAGGAGGCCCAGCCGGCCCAGAGTCCGGTCCGACCGGGCCCCAGACCGACCTGCCCGGTTGGCGACCGGTCGACCAGCTCCACAACCGGACCGCCCGGTCCCAGGCCCGGTCTGACCGGCCCCAGACCGGATCCGACGGGAACTACCCACCAAACTGCCTAAGTTACCCACTTATGTACCTTTTCGCCATGTGTTGTCTTGTAGGCCTATATATAGACCCAAGACACCCCCCTTACCTCTTTAGACAAGATTTAGGTTTAGACATGGATTTGAGCTTTGTCTCCCTAGGGTTTCATCCCCTTTGTATCAAGGCTACCCTTGTTGGATGATTGGATTTGTGAGTGTGAGATTCTAGTGCTACCCACTCTCTCTCCCACTCCTAGATTCATCTCCCTCACCGATCTCTCACTCCGGGATTCTACCGCGCGTCTCTCCCGGGTTGATTCTATTGGCGTGGTCCATCGAGCCACGGGGGTAAGTATCGATTGTATCGGGTTGGTGTGCGTGCGTGAGTTCTTCGTGTTCATCGTGTTCATAGTGTTCTTCGCGCTCTCCCTCTCTCCCTCCTTGGATTTCGGGTCAACCGCAAGATCGGGCCACACACGGGGTCTTAGACCTCATCATATGGTATCAGCAGCCTTTGGTTTCCGCGGATTTGACCCCCCACCCATCCAATTTCGTCTCTAAAAAATTTTCCCCAAAAAATCCCCAAAAATAGCCCTAAATTGCCTCTTGACCGATCTCGTGATTTGGTTGCGTTTTGAGTGGTTTTGGTCCGTGGATCCGATGTTTTTGTGCTTGATCTACTCTTTCCCCAACTTTGAGCCTCCAATTCCATCGTTTCCCCTCGATTTGGTCGATTTGGTTTTGGTTTGGGGAAGAATAGGAGAGAGAAAGCTCCAAATCGTGAAACCCGGTTTCGAACCCGGTCAACCGGGCCACAGACCGGACGAGCCAGCACGGAACCCGGTCAACCGGGCCACGAGACCGGACGAGCCAGCACAGAACCCGGTCGGCCGGGCCACGTGACCGTACGAGCCAGCACAGAACACGGTCAACCGGGCCACGCAGACCGGACGAGCCAGCCACGAGAACCCGGTCGACCGGGCGGAAACCGGACAGAGCCGGTCCGGGCGCCGGTCCAACCGGGCCCCGGACCGGGCGCATCTTCGCGCCCTCCTTCGACCTCGACGTCCGGCGATCTCCACCACCACCACCACCACCATCGCAGGTATAACTTGCAGGCTGTCACCTTGTAACCCCTCTTCCTTTTGCGATCTATCCCATCGAGCATTGCTTGTCTAGTGTTGCGAGACATTGCACGTGGCCCCGCATTGTGAGGTGTGTGTGTCGTGTTGAGTAAGGCACCCAAGCAAACACTCGTGTGGCAAGATAGCAAAAGCGAGGCTAACGCTAACATAGTGCGTCAAAAAGCCCCAAAAACACAAAAAGAGTGCGAGTAGCACCATACATCCATACATCCATACATCCATACGCCCATACATACAAAAGTGTCCAAGTGCCACTAAAGATACAAACGAGTGCAAGTGCCACCATATACAAAAGAGAAAAAGCTTTTAAGCAAAGAGAGATACGAGAAGAGAGGCTGCGTGCGAATCTAGTTGTCTCTTCCTTTGCAACCAAAGCTTTGCCTCTCCTTGTGTTAGTGTGACACCGAGCATCCGTACATACACTTTTCCGCTCACTTTTCGTTGCACTAACCCCACTTATCTCGTGTGTGTGTTCCACAAACTTTTCCGTGTTTATAGTGATCTTCACATTGACATTTGGATTTTTGGACCTTACCCACTTTTAACAACATACTCGATCTTGGATTTGTCTTTTGGCTTTCCACAACACTCGCCTAACACCATATTTGCTAGCTTTTGCGTGGGGTTTTGCGTGTGTCCCCGATACACTTGATCTTACTTTTGGCTTGGTTGATTGCCCCAATACTATCTTACCTTGGTAAGAGTGCGAGGTAGTCTCCTTCCACTAACATACACCATATAGATCTTGTCGTGCTAACATGTATAGCGACGAAGAAGATACGGAGGAGTACACGGAGCACTTCGAGGAGGATACCTCTTCAAGCACCGCGGATGTGGAGGAACATGTGGAGCTCGACACCGACTATGGCTCCACGAGCATCACCGACATAACCGACATCGAGGAGCTCTACATCGACAATGGCTCCTCAAGCATGGACGACATGGTGGAGCGCCACCTTGAGGACGACTTCGACGAGCTCTACATCGACAATGGCTCACCACTTATGGACGACATGGTGGAGCAATGCCGCGACTACGACATCGACACCATGGCGGAGCCTCACCTAGTCACCTACTTGGCCAATGGAGCTACATATGAAGATAGAGGACCTCAACGATGGCACCATCATATGGATCATCAAGAGCGTCCCCAACATGATCGCCATCGACACACTTCTTCGAGCTCCACGAGGCGCCACCATGAGAGTGCTTATGCACATGATCATCTACGGCGAGTTCATCATATAGGGCATCAAGAGCGTCCTCATCATGATCGTCATCGACACTCGTCTACGAGCTCCACAAGGCGCCACCATGAGAGTGCTTATGCACAAGATCGTCGACTTCAAGTACACCATATGGAGCATCAAGAGCGTCCCCATCATGAGCGTCATCGACACTCTTCTCCAAGCTCCACAAGGCGCCGCAAGCAACATGCCAAGTCGCATGAGCCATCATCTAGGCATGGCAAGGACCGTCATCGACTCACACCATCTCATGATAGTCGTCGACCACTACCACCTCATGGTCTACATCGACATACGTCACCACATGAGCCTCGCCGCCACAAGCCACTTCATGAGCGCCATCGACCAACACCTTCCATGGATCTTCGACGACACTCATCAAGACATGGTGATGAAGCACGAACACGAGAGCCTCGACATGAAGGCGACAAACACCATGATAGGGTGCCTACCACTCCAAGGATGGCAAGTGCACATCGCGCATACCTTCCTCATGAGGCGACTTCCACCTCTTGTGCCACCACCACAATGGCCCCTACCTCGTCACATGCCTATGGACGCCGATGCTACAAGTGCAAGCAACAAGGCCACCCTCCACGGGAATGTCCCAATATCCTATGTGAGGTGTGCAAGGCCAAGGGTCATGTGGCATGGCAATGCACAACGCCAAGCGCCAAGAAGCTCTACTTCGACAAGCTACAAGCACAAGCCACCAAGAAGCCTTTAGCGCCCACACTTCAAGATGAAGATCGCCAAGGTGAACTCAAGGGCGAAGTTGAGCCGAGCCTAGCTCTCATCAACACCACGGCGCCACCGCTTGAGGATGACTTGGGAGGCGATGGAGTTGAGCATGGTGAGCATGGGATTCTCCCTTCACCTACGGAGGCGCATGGAGTTGAGATGGTTGAGCATGGGAATTTCCCTTCAACCAAGGAAGCGCATGGAGATGAGATAGTCGAGCCTACTCCTATATGCTTGATTGATGAGTTGGTACCAATCCCATGTGAGAATGAGAGCCACTTAGCCCACTTGAGTGAGAATGATAGTGAGTTGAGTGACTTCCACCCCATATGTGAGTTTGAGTGCTTCCATTTGGAGGACATGAGTGATACACAAAGTGAGTTGCGAGAGGTAGATGATAGGTCCATGGAGGACATCGCTTTTGCTAACACATTAACCTCTCCCTCGTTTGTGTCTTCTTATGTTGCACTAGGTTCCACGGAGGATGAGTTCCCGCTCATGGAGACGATGTACATGGTGCATGAAGATGATGATATCTCACCACGCTTGCTCCAAGATGGACATGTCGACCACATGGATCCTCCTACTTCCACAACACCTACCTCACATGAGTCGGCCTACAAAGGTAACAACATAGGTGTTGATGATGCCATGATCTCACTAGTGGACATGATGACTTATGAGTGCATGCATGATCTCGATGATCCATTTGCTACTTCACATGCTACTTTCACTTTCCCATGTGATGCTTTGCTTGCTAACATTGTTGATCATGTGGAATTGATTACTTGTGATACCATGACCATGCCATGCTATGAGAGCTTCACGTTTTCCCCGCTTGCTTGCAATGATAATGATTATGATCATGCTAGTGTTGTGACACCCTTGATGAACACTTGCTCTTTACATAGGGTTGTCGACAACAATGATAACATGTTGAACTTGCTTTGCCCAAAATGTTTGCACTACTCCATGATCCTTGCATCCAAGATTGTGAACAATTGCTCTTTCTTATGCTTGGTATGCAAAAATGCTTATTTCATTGTCCATGAGATGGCCCCCATAGCCTTCTCTATTCTTGATGATCATGAGTTACCACATGCCATGAATGCACCTTCTTGCCATATGCACCATCGCCATGCATTTCATACTATCTTGATTGACACTAATGGTGATGTGCACAAGTCATGAAACATCATGATGGATGATGTGTTCCTCTACCATGCACACACGCTCTTTGTTCTCTCTATTGTGTGTATAGGTACCCGCACGACAACTTCCACCGCTACGGAGCATGAGCTCACGAAACGCGCAATTGAGAGCTACCCCATCAAGGATCCAACCCATGGGAATCACACCAAAGAGTATGTTCCCACAAGCCTTCGCCCACATGTGTTTCCGGTTTGCCTTGTCGAGTTTCCGGTTTGGTCCAATTCCTCGTCATCTCTTTTGCCTCTTTTGCAACCTATCTTGAAACATCTTGTTGGCACAATGATTGTTGTATGTCTTGATGTTATCATCATACACCCCGAGAATCTCAAGGACCATGTCATACATGTGAGAGACACCTTATGCATCTTGTGCCACATGTCACACAAAAAGTTGCTCTTCATTGGATTTCTCCTTTTATATTTGGCAATTGAAATGGATTCTTTGACACTTGAGGATACCCATACTTGGCTCACGCCAACCATACTTTCCCAAGCTAGAAGTTTCCATCTCTTTGCCATTGCACATAACAATTTTGCCCCAAATTTTGCCGCCGATACTTGCCTTTTGGTTGTTCCATTTGTTTGGGACAATTCTACACCACACATTTTTGACACCTTACAAATCTTACATGCACAAATTTTTGCCATACCACATTTTGGATACATCGATACTCTTTTGGTTCCCAATTTTGCGAAATGCCTCTTTGAGAAACGACTTGATGCTTCGTATTTGATTGAGAGCCTCTTGTTCGCCGATCACAAAATTGGCATCCACAAGCTTTCCCTTTGCAAGTTGTTTTTCTCCAACTTCTTCTTCGACCGCGACTTTGTCCCTCCACCACGACATGAGAGACCCATCATGGACTACAACAAGGACGCCCGCACCACGACGAGCATCCATAAGGATACAAGGGCAACTATACAAGTCCTTCCACAAGCTACAAGGATCAACGTCTACCTCATCGGTGAGGAGGAGCAAGAGTCGAGGACGACTCTTCCCCAAGGGGGAGATGATGCAGCCCCGCCTATCGTCGACGCTACACCATGGCCAAGGAGTCCCCCAAGTGGACCAACAACACAAAACCCCGCCATATATGTAAAGGTGAACTCCTTCCCTCTATGGTCGACCTCAACGCCAACTCGAATGGTATGCTACCTCATGCCTATCGTCATGGTGTCTATAGGTGCCGACATCGACAAGGACCAAGAGAGAAGGAACTCCCATGGTGCAAGGAAGAAGGAAGAAGAAGAAGGACAGAAGAGAAGAAGGAAGAGGGAGGAGGAGGCCCAGCCGGCCCGAGAGTCCGGTCCGACCGGGCCCCGGACCGACCTGCCGGTTGGCGACCGGTCGACCGGCTCCACAACCGGACCGCCCGGTCCCAGGCCCGGTCTGACCGGCCCCAGACCGGATCCGACGGGAACTACCCACCAAACTGCCTAAGTTACCCACTTATGTACCTTTTCGCCATGTGTTGTCTTGTAGGCCTATATATAGACCCAAGACACCCCCTTACCTCTTTAGACAAGATTTAGGTTTAGACATGGATTTGAGCTTTGTCTCCCTAGGGTTTCATCCCCTTTGTATCAAGGCTACCCTTGTTGGATGATTGGATTTGTGAGTGTGAGATTCTAGTGCTACCCACTCTCTCTCCCACTCCTAGATTCATCTCCCTCACCGATCTCTCACTCCGGGATTCTACCGCGCGTCTCTCCCGGGTTGATTCTATTGGCGTGGTCCATCGAGCCACGGGGGTAAGTATCGATTGTATCGGGTTAGTGTGCGTGCGTGAGTTCTTCGTGTTCATCGTGTTCATCGTGTTCTTCGCGCTCTCCCTCTCTCCCTCCTTGGATTTCGGGTCAACCGCAAGATCGGGCCACACACGGGGTCTTAGACCTCATCATAGTACCCTGCATAGGACTTGTGCATTTTGAGTGTTATGCCATGATGTTTGTTACTTAGTGTATGTGATGAACTCCAAAACCCTAAAGTGATCAAGTGATCATCATAAATCAAATCCATCAAAAAGAGAAAGAAATCAAATATTATTAAAATCCTAAAAACCCTAACATATGGTCTATGTCATTTTTATAAATTTGACCCTAGACCCATTTGATCTTCACCAATAATTGTAATATGACCTTAATGAGTAATTACAACTTGGAGAATCAAGGATATAACTTTTAAACCAAATTCAAATGTGAAAATAGGATCACATATGATAATGGTCATTTCTGACTTTTATATTCTGGTTACCACTTTGAGCCTCTCTATTTCAAAATTTCTAAACCAAACAAATCCAAATCTTGGCATGTCATCCAAGTACACAACAAGATGAACAACTTTTGCCAAGGGCACCATACCAAATTCATTTTGGATCAAGAGATTTTAGCCAGCAAAGTGGAGACTTTTTATCAAGAACAAGATCACCACAATTTCGAAATTTACCAAACCAGACCACTCCTTGACCACTACTTGCCCTAGCCATGACCAGAGGACACCCCTACACCAAGCCCATGCCAAGAAACCACCAGGAGAGGGCAGCCATGGCGTGGACATGGCCATGCCGGCCACGTCGCACCTCGACACCTTCCCCTCTCTTTCCCTCCACGCTCGGCCTCACCACCATGTCCAGGAGCTCGCCAAGGATCCCAGAAGATCACCAGTACAAGCCCTGGGTCGCGAGGACGCCGACACGCCCCGGACGACGCGCGCCCACGACGTCCTCGGCGCGCCGCGAGCGGCATGGTGACGTCGTCGTGCACGGACACGCGCGGCACAGCCACGCGGCGTTCGCCGTACACCGCCGTACCCCGACCAAGCCCGCGCGCCGTGGTACCCTTCTCGCCACGCGGAGCCCGCCGGACACGCTGACGCCATGCCTTGGCGACCACGGCCGCCGGAGAGGACGAACGCGCCCGCCACGGCCGCGACAGTACACTCGCCCGCCCGACCACCGTACGCCGCCATTAACCACGCCGTTGACGCTCCAAGGACCGCGGTGACGCGGTGAACACGACCGCGTCGCTGCCTAGCTCCCTAGACCCCCGGAGAAGCCGCGCCCGGTCGACCTCGCCGCAACGACCCCGGCCACCATCGCGCCTATAAAAGGAGGCCTCGCCTCGACCATCTCTTCACACCACCACCCTCCCCTTTTCTTCCTCGACCTCCCCAGCACCTCGCCATGCTCGATTAGCCACTGCCGCCGCCCAATCGACGCCTCACTGCCGCGGAAGCCCTGCAGCAATCGCCGGAGAAGGAGGCCGCCCCTGACGACGCCGCTGCTACAGGCAGCCTCGCCGTCGTCTACAACCTCGTCGAGCACACTGCCAACCCTAGCTGGAGCCACCGTAAGCCCTCCGACCCCCTACCTGCGCCGACGGCGAGCTTCTCTCTCGCCGTCGACGACGACGCACTCGGAGCCGTTAGATCGCGTTCTAATCCAACGCCCCACGCTAGTCCATACCGATTCGGCTTTGAATAGTCGCTGACAGGTGGAGCCCCTTATCGAGCGGCCCGCGCGTGCACGGATGCGTGGTGGGCTGGCCTTGGGCCGTTTTTAAACGTTTGGGCCCGAGTTAGCTTCCCGCGTAGCCCGATAATTCAAATTCGAATTATCCAATTCCATTTAATTTCAATACTGGTTCCAACTTTGAAAATCAATAGAATCTGTTTGGCTTGGCCAAATTTAACAAACTTTATATTGTTAGAAAGCTAAGGAAAAGTTCTACAATTTGCCACTGGTCTCACCTTGAGATCTGTTGTAGAATTAATGTGACAAAAAGATCAAGCCAGAGACTTTTGCACATTCAATTAATTATTAAAAATCAACCAAAATAGATATTAAGTTAATTCCAACTCCTATAGCTCACATTTCACTTCCACTAATTGTTTCCGCAAGAAAATGGTGTGGTCACTTTGCATGATCATGCCCTAGTTTAATTAATGCACAATATGGCTAGTTTAGTAAGTGATATTGTCCAAAAACTATTATGTAAATCTTATGAAGTATTTTTTACTTCATTTAAATCTTTGTCTCAAATGAATTCATGTGATGTTTGGACCCCTGGTCCCAACTCTCTTATATGAATTACTTGAGATTTAAATCAAATGTAGTGTTATTTAAATAGTATGAGGTGGTCTACCTCATTTAAATCATTTTCTCCAATAATGATGATGAATGTTTGACTTAGGTCAATATGAATTCATGCATGATTATGGGTGAGAAATTAAATCTTAAGAAGATATCAATGAGAGGAAACAAATTCTCAAGCATCATATGAAAGTTAATTGTCACATATGAATGAGAGGAAAATATTTTCCTCAAGTCATCCCACCAATGCACCTACTTATTTTATGTGTGTGCTTAGTAGAGTTTGTGTGAAGTGATGATGTGTTTAGTATAGCCTTTGAGCTTGTTTGGTGATTATACTTCGTATTCCAAATTTAGACGCTAGCACCGGAGATTATCAAGAGGAAGGAGAATTCTACCCTGAAGAAGAAGGAGAAAACCTAGAGAACTACCAAGGCAAGATAATACTCTTGCAAAGTGCAAAGCTCTCCTTGAGCAAGGCACCATGATTCTTACCTTTCTTTATACAAGCCTATCTTATGTGTACACCATACAAGTTATACTTGTTGTGTTTTTCCAAGGATGAACTAAAATTGGTATAGAGAACAAGATTACTAGATGAGTAAAGTTAGCAAAGCAAAGTAGCACCCCTCATGATTAGTGCTAGTGCTAAAATACTAAAATTTGACTATATTAGATGGGAGAATGTGAATGGTTGAATTTGAAACCTTGGAATGATGAAACATTCCATTGAAGAGTTTGAAGTTGAATGTGAACAAGAGAAGATGGTGATTTTTGATAAAAACCTGATATTGGTTTGAATGCGATACCTTTCCAATTTTTTAGTACCCCCACAATACCTGATTATGGGTAGGGCTTAACTGAAAGTTTATAGATTTTAGTATGAGTTCCCTCTGAACACACATCATAGGGGTTATGCTGAGGCTGCCTCCGTTGTTGAGAAAGGATGTGAATTGAGGTGAAATTGTACGGCCAAGCCCTGTGCGGTTCCCGAGTTAACGGTTGGTTTTCACCGGGAGGCCAAGCTCATGGGGAGATGTGCTCATACTAGGATATGTAAGTGAAAGGTTATGGTTGATGATCCGCGTACTGTGTTACGGTGACTCGGAGTTATTCGACGGATGAAATCAAATGTTGTGGCACAAGTGTGCAACCTCTGCAGAGTGTTAAATCTATTCGAATAGCCGTGTCCACGGTTACGGACGGTTGGAAGGGCCATACAGTTTCCGGTGTCAGATTTTTGAAAGCTTTAGTAAATGTGAATGGTGACTTGGTGACTTGTGGGGATTTGAACCAATGATGTGGGAATGACACTAATGTTCCCACTTAAGTTAGTTAGTACATGATCCAAGCTTGTGAACTAAAATCGGCTTATGCAAGACTAGTGCTTAGTACCCTTAATTGGCATTTTACAATAGTATTAGTTTGCAAGTACTTGAAGTACTTACGGCTTTGTCCCCGGCTATTCAAATGGCCGAATACGAGGAGGAACAGAACTATCACGAGGATGACCAGCAGGACGCCTACGACAAGTAGGGGTTTCGACGTCAAATGTTGGCCCGTGGACTAGAGAGTCCCGTTACTATTACGCTTCCGCTATGTATGAACTTATGTATGTTGTTGATTGAGAGATCAACTATTTGTGTAATATGAATCATGTGATTCAAGATTGTAAGACATTATGGCTTGTAATAAATAATGACTGTGATATTCGACTATTATGCCTCGCAACAACATTATCCTGAGATTGCGATGAATGACATAATAGGCATCTGGACTTAAAAATCCGGGTGTTGACATTAGTACCCGGCGCAACTGACATGATTCTGCTGCTTCTGAAATTTCCCGGCCTATACTGACTTACTGTTGTTCTTGGAGCAAATGCAGTATCCCTGGCCGAAAAAGTATTACGCTGCTCAGATGGACCACCAATCTCAAATTTGCCGCGGCCTCTCGCGTACTGATGAGCGGAAACAGCAGCAGACTTACTAGTATCAGCACTTACATGAGGCTTCTCTGAGCATATCTCCATATTAAGCTTCAAACCTGCATGCCCGCTAGTTCCTTTCGCTGAACTTTCCATGGTGCAGCCTCGATCAGCTCCTCCACCATGTGTAACATCACCTTTTGCATGGCCACTGTTATCATTTTCGCTCTGCAAACATAGCTCCAACTGCGCTTTTCCCTGAACCGTGTGAGACTCTCGTTTCGATGTGCACAAAGAACATCGGATATTTCTGATTTCCCGGTTTCGAAATACAACTTTCAGGCCCCGTTTTCTGCAGTCGTACACCATCACCATTCTTTTCTTGTGTATTCGCATAATGCCTTCAGCTGAAGTACGAACAGACACTTGAACCACCTAATGCTTCTACAGATTTATGTTGAGCACGCTTCACCCACACACGTTTTGGTTACTCGTATAATTCTTGCCTTCCGCACTGTGTCTCGGAAATTGGTTTCTTTGAACAACAATTGCATCACGCGACCTAACCTCATGATTGAAACGAGCCCTTTTCTCATGCATATCAGGTCTGAACATAGGCCTTGACGGGATCCATCCCGGTTGAAAATAGGTTGCAGGCCCTGTCGGATATGGCGCCCATGTATTGAAGCCCCACGGAGGATATTGAGGATACATAGGCGGTGGGCAACCCCAATATGTCGGTGCCACTGGAAAATAAGGCTGATGAGTATATGAATTTTCTCGCCATCGCTCATGCCCCCCGGGTCGAGTAGGAGACCTAGGGCGCTTGTTACCTCCGAGCCGATTAAACACATTATCGGCCTTGCGTGAAGTGTATTTGTCTAATAACATGCTGACTGTCGGCTTTGGCCTTGGAGGTTGTCTCTTTGTTCCATTGACTTTCCACACTCCTACTACTTGGATTTTTTGGCTTGATCATCCTTGGAGGAGCATTATCATCAACCACGACATTTTTTCCTCTTGCGGACTCGGTCCGATCCGACCGAATAAGCACCTTCTTGTTCTCAAAATCAATAACATTTATAGGAAACGGATCGATATCGAGCTTCATCTTAGAACTTTCTGTAAAAGTCAATCGTCCGTCATCAATGGCCGATTGCACCTGCCGACGAAACACGTTACAATCATTAATAGCATGTGAAAAAGAATTATGCCACTTGCAATAAGTTTTTCTACCCAGTTTTTCTGCAGATGGCATTACATGACCTTCTCTCAGTCTAATTAAATTACCTTGCAGCAACATATCAAATATCTTATCACACTTGCTAACATCAAAAGTATACTTAATTTCTTCTCTTCTAGCAGGTGTGGGTCTTAAAGCGAGGACATGCAAAAGGTTTGGACTTAGATGTTTGAACCCATTCGGCCACACATATGTCCACATCATCTTCACTAGCCGAATCATCATCATAATCTAAAGCATTAATCGCATGGTTTTCCTTTTCCTTAATTCTATTATCTTTGAACCGGCTAAATTGTTTGACTTCTTTAGCTCGGTTCTCTTGTGCCAAAGCCTTTTGCAAAACTTGATTAACATCTGAAAATTGTTGCCCTTCTAGTTTATCCTTAATATGAGTGAGCAAACCCGAAAAAGCAAGATCAGCTAAATCTTTTTCGGCTATGTTCAAACTAAAACAACGGTTTTTGACATCTCTGAATCTCCTAATGTAATCATGCACATGTTCATTATATTTTTGCCTAACCATTGTTAAATCTGAAAGTCGAAGCTCAGTTTCACCGCTATAAAAATACTCATGAAATCTTTGCTCTAATTGTGCCCACATTGAAATAGAATTAGGAGCAAGCGATGTAAACCAAGTAAATGCAGTGCCAGACAAAGATAAAGGGAACAATTTTACCCTATAAACATCAGATGTACCAACCTCACTGCATTGTGCTAAAAACTGTCCTACATGCTCAAATGTAGATCTACCATCTTCCCCCGTAAATTTAACGAAATCTGAAATTCTAAAACCACGAGGATATGGTGTCAAGTCAAAATATTCAGGGTATGGTTTTTGATATGCACGTGCTCTACCCTTAGGTTCCAAACCAAATTCTCTAAGTATACTAGCAATTTGATCTTTAAAATTATCGAGTGGATTGTGGAGAACTAATTTGTGGAACGGGTGGAACACAAGTACGTTGTGGCATCTCCGGCAAAGAAATTTGAGCATGCATGGTTTGCTGCGGAGAACCATTAAAATAAGCATCTGGTACCGGCCCGTAAGGAACCCCGGTACCAACGGGTGGCAGCGGTGATGTATTATATGCCACCCACTAGTAGAAAACCTCTCATCCATCTAAGCCTTTAGTACCGGTTCCCTTACGAACCGGTACTAAAGGGGGCATTAATACCGGTTCCGTGCGTGGGACATCAATACCGGTTCGTTATGGACCTTTAATACCGGTTCGTAACAGGAACCGGTATTAAAGGGTTTGGGCTCGATTTCCGGACGGTGGTGGGGCCGGGGTTGCACCTTTAGTACCGGTTCGTGTAAGGAACCGGTACTAAAGGGTCCGTGCCTATATGAGCGCGCGGCGGCGCCCGACTCCCTGCATATCTCATACTCACTTCTCCTCTCACATTTCCAAATATCCACCTCTCACACTCCAATAATCTTTATTTTTCTCCACCATTTTAACAAGATTAACGGCATGCATCTATCCAAGGGTTAGCAATATCATCCTTTCTTCCGGCGTTCCTAATTTAGCTCATTTCTTTGGTAGTTTAACTCGTACTATTTTTCTAGTGCTAGCAAGGTGTTTGATGAAATGCCTAAGTTAGGGATTTTACTTTTTTTATAATCAATTTGAGCTGAAATTATGGTATATTTTGTAGGTTTTAATTAGTATCATCCCCGTCCTCACCGCCGTCGATCGCTAGCGTCGTCCCCTAGCCGGCACCGTACAACCTCGGTGAGCCTCTTCTTTTTATAAAAAAAACTTAGTTTTATGTGATGAACTTGAATATTAATTAAGTTGGTCACTCATATATCCATGATGTTGTGTACTTAATGATTTTTGATATACATATAAAATGCAGATGAGTCGACAATGGATGTACGGTGACCGGGTCCATCCCGAGTTCATTGCGGCATGCATTATTTTCTCAACGTGGCTGAGGCAAACGAGCGGTCGAATGGTTTCATGTATTGTCCATGTAGTTCACTGTAAGAATATGAAGGATTACTCTACCTCGAAGACCCTTCACGTCCACCTGCTTGGAGAATGGTTTCATGCCCAGCTATAATTGTTGGACCAAGCACGGAGAAAGAGGGGTTATATTGGAAGACAACGAAGAAGAAGAGGATAGTGACAACTATCCCTTATTCACCGAAGACGGTGGTAGTAGAATGGGGGAAGACGAAGGCTGAAGAAGAGCCCATTTTCGATGAGCCGATTTTTGATGACCCGGATGACGATTTGGGTCGGGCCATTCTTGATGCGAAGATGAACTGCGGAAATGAAAAGGAGAGGTTGAAGTTGGAGAAAATGTTAGAGGATCACAACAAACTGTTGTACCCAAATTGCGAAAATGGTCGAGAAAAGGCTGGGTACCACGCTGGAATTGCTTGCGGTGGAAGGCGAGAGAATGGTACTTCGACAAGGGATTTGAAAAGTTGCTGAAAATAATAAAGAAGATGCTTCCGGGGAGAACGTGTTGCCCTCTAGCACGTACGAAGCAAAGAAGGTTGTCTGCCCTCTAGGATTAGAGGTGCGGAAGATACATGCATGCATCAATGACTCGCATCCTCTACCGCGGGGAGTACGAGAATTTGAATGCATGCCCGGTATGTAGTGCATTGAGGTATAAGATCGAGGCGAGATGACCCTGGCGATGTTGAGGGTGAGTCCACCCCCGGGAAGAGGGTTCCTGCGAAGGTGATGTGGTATGCTCCTATAATACCACGGTTGAAACGTTTGTTCCGAGAACAAAGAGCATGCCAAGTTGTTGCGATGGCACAAAGAGGGCCGTAAGAAAGATGTGATGCTGAGACACCCGCTGACGGGTCGCGGTGGAGAAAAATCGACGGAGAGTTCAAGTCATTTTCGGATGACGCAAGGAACTTAAGATTTGGTCTAAGTACGGATGGCTTTAATCCTTTCGGGAGCGAGCTCAGTCATAGCACCTGGCCGGTGACTCTATGTATCTATAACCTTCCTCCTTGGTTGTGCATGAAGCGGAAGTTCATTATGATGCCGGTGCTCATCCAGGGCCCGAAGCAACCCGACAACGACATTGATGTGTACCCGAGGCCATTGGTTGAAGAACTTTTAGAGTTGTGGCGTGACGAAGGTGTACCTGTGTGGGATGAGCACGAACAAAAGGAATTTAACCTACGAGCGTTGTTATTTGTAACCATCAATGATTGGCCTGCTCTTGGTAACATTTCAGGGCGAGTCAAACAAGGGATACAATGCATGCACACACTGTTTAGGTGAGGCTGATAGTATTTATTTGGGAAACAAGAATGTGTACATGGGGCATCGTCGATTTCTTCCAAAACAACATCACGTAAGAAAGAGAGGAAAGCATTTCGGAGGTGAGGCAGATAACCGAACCAAGCCTACCCGCCCTAATGGGGAAGTTATATATGATATGGTCAAGGATTTAGAAGTGATCTTTGGAAAGGGTCCCGGCGGACAATCTGTTCCGCATGATGTTGACGGACACGTACCCATGTGGAAGAAGAAGTCGATATTTTGGGAGCTACCCTACTGGAAATTCTTAGAGGTTCACTCTGCAATCGACGTGATGCACGTGACGAAAAATCTTTGCGTGAACCTGCTAAACTTCTTGGGCGTGTATGGGAAGACAAAAGATACACGGATGCACGGCGAGGACCAGACAAAGTATCCACGAAGGAAACAACCTGAATCCAGAGAAGTATCAAGGTCCTGCCGGCTATGCTCTTACCAAAGAGGAGAAGGAGATCTTTTTGAAGTCCTGAGTAGCATCAAGGTCCCGTCTGGCTTCTCGTCGAATATAAAGGGAATAATAAACATGTCGGAGAAAAAGTTTCAAAACCTAAAGTCTCATGACTGCCACGTGATTATGACACAATTACTTCCGGTTGCATTGAGGGGGCTTCTGTCGGAAAATGTTCGAGTACCCATTGTGAAGCTATGTGCGTTCCTCAATGCAATTTCTCAGAAGGTGATCAATCCACTTACTCTACAAAATTTACAGAAGGATGTGGTCCAATGTCTAGTCAGCTTCGAGTTGGTGTTCCCACCATCCTTCTTCAATATTATGACACATCTCCTAGTTCACCCGGTCGAAGAGATTGGCGTTCTCGGTCCTGTATTTCTACACAACATGTTCCCCTTTGAGAGATTCATGGGAGTCTTAAAGAAGTACGTTCATAACCGTGCTAGGCCGGAAGGAAGCATCTCCAAGGGCTATGGAACGAGAGGAGGTCATTGAGTTTTGTGTTGACTTTATTCCTGACCTTAAGCCGATCGGTGTTCCCTGAATCGCGCTATGAGGGGAGACTGCGTGGAAAAGGCACGCTAGGAAAGAAATCAGCAACGTGTATGGACGGACATTCTTTCACTCAAGCACACTACACAGTTCTACTTAATTCCATCTTGGTGGCTCCGTACAAAGAGGAACACAAGGAGATCTTACGCTCTAAATACCCGGAGCAACGTGAAGATTGGATTGATGGAGAACACATGAAGACTTTCGGCGGTTGGTTGCAAACACGTCTCATGAATGTCACCGATGACGAGCAGCTGTACTTGTTGGCCAAGCAACCATCTTCTACTATATCGACTTTTCAAGGGTGCGAGATTAATGGGAACACATTTTACACTTTGGCCCAAGACAAAAAGAGCACCAACCAAAACAGTGGTGTCCGCTTTGATGCGAGAAGATGGCAATGGGAACAAGGTCACATATTATGGGTACATAGAGGAGATATGGGAACTTGACTATGGACCTAATTTCAAGGTCCCTTTGTTCCGGTGTAAATGGTTCAACTCTGAAAGACGGGGTACAGGTAGACCCGCGAGTACGGAATGACTACGGTGGATTTCAAGAATCTTGGGTACGACACCGAACCATTCGTCCTAGCCAGTGAAGTGGCTCAGGTTTTTATGTGAAGGATATGTCTAGCAAACCGAAAAAAAGAAAAGAAAGGCAAGAGGACACATCATACGATGAGCCAAAGCGGCACATAGTTCTTTCGGGAAAAAGAAACATCGTGGGAGTAGAGGACAAGACGGACATGTCGAGAAGATTATAATAAGTTTGACGATATTCCACCCTTCAAGGTAAAAATTGACCCAAGCATCATCTTAAACAATGAAGATTGTCCATGGTTGCGTCGCGAGTAAGAAGAAAGGGAAACGAGCGAAGAAAACTCGGAAGACTAGCTAGCTACATATAGGGATCATAACTTGTGTATCTCAATATGGAAATCACTTTTGTGTAATGATGTTACTGTATGTAAGATATTAACAATGGAGATGGTTGGCTTGTTTTACTAGTTAAGTCACGGGCTTGTATGTAAGATATTAATATAGGGCATGTGCACCAAGGGCATATTCGAGAAGTTCCGCCACGGGAGATTTCCCAACCCTTTCCGCAACATTGTTAGAGGAGATGGAGTCTTGCACGGGCTTGCAGGAAAAAAATTCCGAGGCGGAACTTCCGAAGATGCCATATGGCGTGTGCACCAAGGGCATCTTCGACAAGTTCCGCCACGGGAGATTTATAGGCAGAGCGTCCTTATCCTGCCGACAGCTTTAGTACCGGTTGTAGACACGAACCGGTACTAAAGGTTACCCACGCGTCCTTATCCTGCCGACAGCTTTAGTACCGGTTGCACCCACCAACCGGTACTAAAGGTTACCCACGCGTCCTTATCCCACCGACGGGCGTCGTGCGCTACATACTTTATCTCATCGAGCGAGGCGTCCTTATCCTGCCAGACGACTTTAGTACCGGTTGCACCCACCAACCGGTACTAAAGGTTACCCACGCGTCCTTATCCCACCGACGGGCGTCGTGCGCTACATACTTTATCTCATCGAGCAGGGCGTCCTTATCCTGCCGACTAGCTTTAGTACCGGTTGCACCCACCAACCGGTACTAAAGGTTTGCCTCTGTCTTCCCGCCTATTTTCTTCCCACGCTTTCCACCGGTTCCCGCCTTTGTCTTCCCGCCATTTTTTCACTATATATATGTAGGCTTGGCCACCATTTACATATCACATCTAGACTCATATCTGCAAACCTCATCATTCTCTCCCATGGCTTCCATCGCATCTCTAACCCCCCGGGAGGCGGAGGCGCTTTGCGCCTCGAACTACCCCTGCCCGCCGGGCTACCGCGTCCCGACCGGCTGGTTGCTAAGCGTCGGAGGCGTACCGGTCCCTCCGAGTCCCTCTAGGTGTGGCGCGCGAGATGGCCATCACGAACCACTACTACTTCGAGCTCACGCCAGAGCAGCGGAGGAATCCCCAGTGGCATCCCGACTACAGCCCGACTTGGGAAAGCTTCTTCATCAATCGACGTGAGAGGGCGCTTTCCAGGCATGAGGAGGGCGGTCCGCCTCCTTCGAACTTCAACGAGGCCGGCCGTCGGCTGTGGTGGCGCGGCCGGACTCTCCAGGGCGTCATGGCCTACCGTGGCCCCCGCCTGCGCTACCCTCAGTCCCGGCCCACGCGTGCTCACCCGCCGACCGGAGAGTACCGCGACCCCGATGCCAGCGACGATGATGACGGCGACTACGACGACTACAGTGGCGACTACTACAGGGCTAGGCACGAGTATGACTGAATGACTCCAACAGTAGAATTTGGCCATGTATCTTTAATTTTCAGTTAAGCTATGTACTTTTAATTCGAGTTCAATCGTAATAAAAATTTATTCCCGCCCTTTCTTTCCCGCCTTTTTTCTCCCACGCGCGGCGTCGTGGCGGGAAAGTTTCCCGCGCGACGTCGTACGTGGCGGGAAACTTTCCCGCGCGGACGGCGTCGTGGCGGGAGTAAAGAATAGAAATAGAAAATATATAGAAAAGAAATATAAAAATAATTAGAAAATATATAGAAAAGAAGTAGAAATAGAAAATAAGAAATATAAAAAGAAATAGAAAATAAGAAATAGAAAACAAAAGAAAAAAAGGAGAAATAGAAAATAAGAGATAGAAAAAAAAGAAACATAAAAGAAAAAGAAAAAGAAAAAGAAAAGAAAAAGAAACAGTAAATAAGAAATAGAAAAAGAAATAGAAAAATGAACAGAAAAGATAAAAGAAACAGAAAAGAAAACAGCAAAAGAAAAGAAAACAGCAAAAGAAAAAGAAAACAAAAAAAAATACCTTTGGTACCGGTTGGTATCACCAACCGGTACGAAAGGTCTTTCGTACCGGTTGGTGGTACCAACCGGTACGAAAGGGTCTTCTCCCTGTATTAGACTTAGCCGCGCGGAATTTTTTCCCCAAATCCCCTCCTCACACGCACAGAGACGACCGCGCCGCGCCGCTCCTCGCCGTCGCCGTCATCGACGCACGCTCCTCGCCGTCGCCGTCACAGCCTCGCCGTCGCCGACGCAGCCTCGCCGTCGGCCGCCGCCCGCACCTCTCCGCGCGCGCCTCTGCAGGTATGTGCGCCGCCCCCGTCGCCTCGCTCCCTCCCCTTCTCCGGCGCCGTTGCCACAACGGCCGCCGCCGCCGCCTACGCCGCAGCGCGGCCTCCTCCACCTCGCCACCGCCGCTACGCCGCACCAACGGAGGAGCGCACACGGCTGCGTGCAGTGGCGCGTGCGGTGACGCCCTCAACCGCGGCCGCCCAGCACCTGTTCGACGTAATGACGCAGAGGCTTGGCGATGGAGAAGGGCGGCGCGGAGAGCGCGGTGGCGGCGCCGGCCACCGCGCGCCAGAGCTCGGCGAAGGTGGTCGTGCGGCCCGTGGCGGCGTCGACGAGCGCGACCACGCCCGAGTGGCGGCGGGTGGCGAGGAAGGTGACGACGTCGAGGTCCGGGTCGGCCGGGAGCGGCACGTCGGCGCGCTTGCTCCGGAACGCACGTTGGTGCCGTCGGAGTAGGGGAGGTCGGCGAGGAGGGAGGAGGAGGAGGACGGGGAGGAGGTGGAGGCGGTGCCCGGGGAGTAGTGGTCGGGCATGGAGCTGTTCAGCGCGCGCGCGCGATGGCGGCGTCGGTGTAGTAGGCCTGCGAGGAGGTGTTCGGGAGGAAGGACGTCGGGTGCGGCGCGAGGCAGGACATGGCATCCATGGGGCGAGGCGGGTCAGATGGCGCCGCCGGGAGCAACTTGGCGACGCTCCTCGCCGTGACCGGCATGCCTGGATGCAACCCTGCCCCCTCACGCATCGGCTTAAACCAAAACCCTTTTTTATTTCTTTTTGTTGTTTCTAAAAATTTGAAATCTGGATACTTTTCAAAGTATTTAAAACTACACTTTGCACAAACTTTATATCTTATTGCATCAGAAAAACATTAGGATTTCAAATATCGTCATGCCATGCATCATTGACATCATCTCTAGTTCGGCCAAATTAAAATTGCAACAAGAACTAAATGCTATGTGAGGGTATTCCACTATTTCTTGCTATATTCGAACACCCCAATTAATTTTGCTATGTATGAAACCCTTGCACACTCTTCTAATCTGTTATATGATCATGACATGATGAATGAAATACAATTGTTTTCTTAATTTTGTAGTGACATTGAGGTATGGAGGACGGCACCTTCGTCCGAGATGAGGAGGGGGAAGAAGCGGTGCAGCAATTGATCTATGACGATGCCCGTGGTCCGGAACCCGACGATGGAGAAGACAACGATTTCCAAGACTTTCCGAATGATTTCGGCGAGGGACTTGAGTCTGAACAAGTTAGAAGAGACAACGAAGTGTCCATCACAAACTCCGGCGAGGTGTATATCTATGTATCAATTAGTCTATATGTTCATCCCTAGATGCATTCATTTATTTGTATTGCACTTATTAACGAATAATTTTTTCTTTTAGCCTTCCGGATCATCGAGCAAGTCCGTTAGAACAAAACGAGGCCCGACGCGGGTGCTAAAGTGCGAGGGCAGGTTAGCCCTCACGGCATTCAACGCTAATGGTGAACCAGTGGAGCCCAAGGAGTTTTGCCGCAAATTTACAAATCAATCCGGAGTTATTGTTAGGGACCATGTACCGATCAGCATTCAAGAGTGGCATAAGCCGAAGAACCCGGAGAGTGGTGCTAGTTATGTCAACGACGCGATGAAAAAATTTCTTTGGGACACGCTCATGACAAAGTTCAGCCTACCGGAAGACATGACGGAAGGCCGGAAGAATAAAGTCAAGGAATGGACATGGAAGAAGATGGCCATACAATTCCGGACCTTCAAGAAAAATTTATGGGACAAATATAAGAATGAAGATCCAAGTATTCGATGATAATCTAGTGAAGATAAAAGATCACTGGGCCGCATTTAAGGAGTATAAGCAATCGTCTACTTTTGTGTCCCGATCGAAGAAAAATACCGAAAATGCTGCAAAGAAGAAACTTCCGCATCATTTGGGGTCGGTGGCTACAAGAGTGCCATTCCGAAGTGGACAGCGTTTGAGAATAAACTGATGGATCATGGAATCACTCCACGGACATGGGACCGGCCCGAACGGTCCAAGTTATGGCTGTTCGCTCATGGGGCAGGGTTGGACCCAAAGACAGGGTTGATCATTGCGAAGGGAAAATGGAAGGACAAAATTGAGGCAATTGTACCGAAGCTTGTAGATGCAATTGACAAGGTCGAAAGGGAGAGTACATTCCCGATCGAGAGAATGACGAGCTGACACTCGCTCCGGGGAACCCCGAACATGTTGGACGGGTACGAGCTCGCCCGAGGTCTCACCATGAAGGAAGCGTGGCCGGACAGCGCCGACACTTATAGAAGCCGTTCGCGAAAGAAGAAGAAGGACGCCGACATTGTAACGGAGTTGTTATCTAGGGTGGAGGCTCTTGAGAGAAATCGGAGGGCACCTGATCAGCCGCTGTTTCTACAGGATCCACAAGCCGATGCTGCCCCATCTCAGCGAAGAAGCGAGTGTCGGTTCCTCGCATCTTGACGGATGTGGAGGAAGCTACCCCGTGGATTATGTCACGGAGAAGACAGATTGCGAGCTACATATGTTAATCAGGACCGCGTCTGTTAAGGTGGCGGTCGGCTATGTGTACCCAAGTGAAGATGGAGCAATGCACCATCATATGCCCATTCCACCTGGTTGTGTTCGTGTCGGGGTGGATGAACACTACAACAAAACCCCTCCTACAGCAACACATTTATCTGTATCTAAATGTCAATTTAGGCGTTGTAAAGGCCTCTACCAACGAATAATAATGCGTTGCGTTTTTGGGTGTTGCTATGGTACAATGCAACGCATATAGGTCCGTTGGTAACAGGGGCGTTGCTAGGCAGCAACGTATAGAACTAAGGGTGGACAACACTTACATGCGTTGGTGCTTGCACTACCTGATTGAATTGATGAGCCGCATGATATTAATTCTATTAGTTACATTTTTTTCAAGAGGTGGTACACATATAACATCCATAGTATTTTTTTGGCAATTATCTTGAATTGGGTCCATGCTATGCTTCCAAGACATATGTAAAGTGAGAAAAAACAACACTATTAATAGAAAAGAGAAACATATTAGATATTGAATTAAAATCGTAGCATTACAAGGGGAACACCATCCACGTGGTATGCATCGATATGATGTTTATAACATCACCATCACTACTTCCTACGAGAAAACTAAAGATACAGAGATGTAATGTAGACTATCAAGTAGCAACAACATTCTCCCCCTTCCATTCAACTTGTCACCAATGCCATCGTACATTTATCTTTGGAATCTACAGAAAATGGAAAATTTGTCTTCTGTCTTGTAATGTACAGATTAATATACGAATATTGCAGTCCTTCCTGATCTTTGGGCCTGCAAAAATAATTTTCAATTTTAGGATCGACGTGGCAAAAACCAAGGTTCCTAGCTGATCTCAGGAGCAGATCAAATAATAATAATGCCACTATATATACGAACACAACTGGGTACAATGATAGAGCATCCACTAGACCAAAAGCTATAGTAGTTTCTCACAGAAATTTCAGGATTTCAACAACCATAGGAATTAACCACTTATGTTTTTAGACTTATTTCGACATTTTCATCAGAGTAACTAGTTATTTACTATATATTAGGGACTAGAACTATACAGGACTATTAACTATAGTAGCGAAAATCAATCTCAAACGAACATACAAGATATCCAAACTTAGCATGGCAACTTATATGGAAGAAACCAGACATAAGGCTAAAATTCAGTGGCTTAAAGAGTTGGAGAAAACGGGGGATGAGGGGAACTTACATGGGGCCAGGGGTGAAAATGGAATCATTTAGACAACATCAAAACTTCCTGACCTGACTGCGTAGTTCCTTTACAGATTGAGCTGCACATGACAAGAATATAAAAGTAACTCAAATCAGGAATCAATATTGGTATAAAGGACCGATGGCAAGAAAAATAAGAAGTGCAATTTGTAGCTAGTTATCAACTCTTGCTCCATGTGTTGCAGGCCGGAGTCAGCACACAATATCACATACAAGTAGGCATTGAGTTGTAAATGGCATTAGGGTCTAGAGATAAAATAAACAACAATATAGAAGATCGATGGGGATGCTAACAGATATGCCGAGTCTGGCAATGAGTATGTCAGCATACTACAAGATTAGTACTGCATTTGAAGTGACAAGAGAGAGACCAACCTGACATGATATTTGGTTTGCACACTCCAGTTTTGCCGAGATATCATGCAGCAGGCAATAAAATTCATTGAGATCTTTAGAGTTCTTCCCACGCGTCACCTTAAAAACCTTCTTGTTTTTCTAAGCTGCCATTGCATTGTTTTGATAGTTAGGTCTGAACACCATGTGTGCCTGAAAAAAGACAGAACAAACATACCTGTTTTAACCCTACATGCTAATAAGTGTTGTCGGGATTTAGTCAACTAACCACAAAGGGTTTCTGATAAAGAAAATTTTGAACCTAATATCTGCCGGAGGTTCAAATCTTCAGTCTGCTCCACCTTAAACGTTTGATTTTTGTTATGGCCTTTGAATTAACAGTGAGGTTCATACCAGGGAACTATCACAATAAAAGTAAGTTGGCATATTTCCTGCACAAAAATGTTTGATTCTTCTTTCTTATGAAGTATTCCTGCATGTAGAAGCTAAGAATATACCAGACAAACTATTATCTACAGTCAAGAAATACTAATAACTTCTCTCGCTTCATCCTCACGGCCAACCTATAAATCTGTGATTTCACGAAGACCAGCACTACAACAAGTGTACTCCATTCAATAGATGATTCACGAATAAGAGTGTAGGATAGGAGTAGCGATCAGTACACTCCAGGAGCCGGACGTACCTTGTTTGCATCCGTGTATGTACCCACTGAAGATCCATTAGTCGAAGTAGACGTCCTCATCACGGAACATGGCCTTGTAGGCGGCGGCGGATGCCGCGCAGTGGTCGGAGTCACTGTTGCCGCCCGGACCGAGATTTCGACGTTCTGAAGGCCACCATTGCGACCTGGCTCCGAGGCAGTGTGTCGTCCTATTAGACCTTGGGGGAGGAGATATAGGGGAGGGGCAAAGGCGGAGACTAGTAGGAGATCGATGGTGATGAGGCGGCCGCCGCACTGGTCGTTGAGTGGCCTGCAGATCGGAAGATAGATGAACTAGGGTTAAGTTGTATTGGTGGAGAAGGGGAATCGGGATTTGGGAGCTTTTTTAGATGGGGAATCGGGAGGTGGGTTGGGGGTTGCAGAGGTGAGGGATGGTTTATGGAACGGGTTTTTTTCGTGGGGTAGAAGTAGAACTACTTAGGCGGGGACGTTGCAACGTGAACTGTAGATACACACAATCATCGTTGCAAGATATGTGTAGCTGTGGGCCTATTCTTGTTGTAGTGGAAGTTGTTTCGGGTTTTGAAAAAGTGGAGCTTGATATTCCTAGAGGTGAAGATGAGAGGACACTGGCCGATGTCAAGCACGGTTTCGCCCTATGGCCGAAGAAGTACGTCGTCCTTTTGCAAAGGCCACCGACTCCTACACATGAGCAGCAAATGCCATCGACTCCTCCTGGTGGCAGTCCTGGTGAGCAGCCAAGTCCACACCTACCTGAGAGGGACCCCAGCGTGAGTCCACCATCTCGAGATCCTCCGCGTAAGACAGCGTCCGTTAAGCGGAACGGTACGCCGCCTAGGAAGAAAGCTAGAAAGGAGAAAAAACTGCCGCCTACTGAGAAGTTACCTTGGGAAAAAACTCCAGAGGAAAACGCGGAGGCCGTTCAGGCCGAGGTGAAGAAATTTTTTGCACCGAAAGTGCCAGAGATACCTTTCGAGAAGACACTAGATCGGGAGAAAGTTGTGCGTACCGTTGAGAATCTATATGACCCTGTACCATCGCCGCCATCTGACTATAGGCGTTCTATTGAAAGGTCGTATGACAAGATGATCGAGGCGACAAAACCCGTTAAATCGGGTATCAGGGAGATAAAAGGGATACACCAAGTCTACCAGCTCGGACAACAACCCGTTCAATCGGTCGAGCCTCTCAAGGTGTTTGACGGGAAGGCCGTTCAAAGTTCTCGACAAGACACAACCGATTACGCCTTGGCTGAACAAGCATATCAATTTGTTCAAGGGAAAGATTTGGTCGAGAATCTCAGGAAGCTACCAACACGTATGCGTAGCTTGCATTCGTGGTACCTTAATGCCTCAAAGGAAGGGATCGAGACTATCATGGTGCGAGTTAGGGAAGAGCACTACTTCCAGGAATACTTGTGTGAACGTTGACTTCAACGAGCTTTTCCGGTTATACAATCTCGGGCCCTCGACAAATCTATCATCGGTTCCTATTGTACTGTAAGTGATTTATTTAATTTGAGAAGTCTTTAGCTCAGCTCTCGTTCATTGTCTCGCAGATTATAATCCTTTGTGCGCTATATTATGCAGATCGAAGATACTCGAATGCAAAAGGGATGAAATCACGAACATTGGGTTCATTGATCCGCACACAATGCATGTTAAAACCATAGAAGATCCCGTCTATAACAAGGATACACCGGAGACTTTGCTAAGGTTTTTGAAGCGACAACGTGACAAAAACCTAATAATTTGGCCTTACAACTTCCGGTGAGTCTTACTTGTCTTATAACACATTATATTTTGCTCACCGTATGTCAAAATTTTAACTAATGCCTTATATATATGACACTACATATTTAAACGTGCGTAGGTTTCACTTTATTCTTCTCGTCATCAATATGCAAACTGGAGAAGTTGAAGTCTTTGACTCACTAAGCAAAGAACCGGAACTATACTTGTCTTGTTATTTAATGCTCAAAAGGTAATTTTAATTGTTATCGGTTTGTTTCGTTAATTTCTGCTATGAACTAATTGATAACTCTTTTATGCATTTTCTTTTGTCGGGCAGCGTATGGGCAACTTTCATCAAGGAAGATACGTCCCATGAATGGCCACGAGAGGCTGCGATGGAAGGCGAAAGTAAGTAGTACTACCTAGGTCCACACAACTTTAATTATCATACTTGACTATTGTTTGATTGACTTATATTCTTGTAAAGAAATGCCCGCAACAACCACAAGGGACTGATCTCTGTGGATTCTACGTTTGCGAGTACATCCACAGAATTGTCAGCGAGAGAATTAATAATGCAAGAAATAAAGAGGTACGAAAACAATATTCACAAATTTGTTTTCTTATCATAAATTGTGCTTGAGTTTCAGTAATAGTTGTTTCATTGTGGTTTGAATATATATATACACACACACATATCTCATGTACTCATTTGTATCTTATTCTTTTATAGTTGGCAACAAAGCGGAACAAGCTCTCAATCGATGACCGCTTCATAGCAATAGCCGAGGAATTGGCGGGATTCTTCCTTCAGGACGTCATACCACCATTCGCGAGTTCCACTATGAATGAAGATGTACATGTTACATATATAGTTGACTCGAAGAGTACCACTATGCTACATGTAATATATAGAGTACGGCTCGGAGAGTACCACTACTATGCATGAAGATCGATCTTCATGCATAGTGCTTCTTAATTTGCGATCTTATGCAATTACATGTGTGTTATATTATATGCACCAACTTGCTATGCATCATATTGATCTTCATGTACTTCAATAAACCCAAACGCGTTTCTGGTGCATCGACGCGATATGAAACAAACCGATATCCCTAAACCCCTCCAAAAACCCTAAAACTTCAATTCTCGCCGCGGCGAGATTCGAGCAAATCCCGCCGCGGGGGAACCTTTGGTACCGGTTCGTATTACCAACCGGTACCAAAGATCCTTAGCCCCGAGCTCTCCTGGTGGCCCACGTGGAGGCCCCTTTTATACCGGTTCGTAAGCAACCGGTACGAAAGGGGGGCTTTAGTGCCGAATAATTTGTACCGGTTGCAAAACCGGTACTAATGCCCCTATGGAACCGGTACGGATGAGCGTTTTTCTACTAGTG
>NC_061510.1:183895991-183949416 GCF_022539505.1 Lolium rigidum | reverse complement strand
AATTAGAATTGAAGCCAATACTTCGGTTATTGCTGTTGTAATTTAGTGGAACCGAAGTTGAAAGAATCGGAGCAGCAATACTAGGTACAAAGTTGTTGCCGGAACTGCTAACATAATTTTGGCTACCTTGAACATTGTTTATGGCAGGTTGTGTAACATTAGCTAACACGCCAGGAGTATGCATATTGCTAGGCTGTGAGCTATTTTCTATAGGCGCTAGATTTTTCCTAAAGTTCTCACCATTTGTTTGCAGCAATAAAGAGCGAACTTTATGAGGTAAACTAGTTTCAAATTCTTCAAACTTACTAGCTAATTGAGTAACTGTGCGTGCCGCATTTGCCATATCAGAACCATACTTGCTAGCTACGGACACATCAACAAGATGAGCAATTTCTTCGGGAGACTTATTTACCTCTGTACTAGATGCAGCGGTCAGATTTGGTGCAGGTACCTTTTTGATGAAGCCGTTCCTTGTTTTCAAATATCCAGCCAACTTCACCTTCAATCTCTCAGCCTTCTCTTCCTCAAGCTCCCGCTCGATCTCCCGCTGGTCATCTTTAGAAAGATCTTCGAGCGTGGCAGGGATGATGTTGTCCAGGTTGAGATTGCTTGCGTCCTTGGGATCAGTATTCATCGTGCGTCTTGCTTCTTCGTCCCCAGCGGAGTCGCCAATTATGTTGCCACGTAAAACTGCAGCGCAACAACACGATAACCGTCGTACTTTCGTGACGACGAACGGATGATTTTTGAGCAAATCAACAAAGATGCCTCAATTTCGGAGAGGAGGACGACCGCTTTTCAGCGCAAAGCGGCAAAATTTTTGCTAAACCCTAGATGGACTAGAGCTCGGCAAAGAAGAACGACAAAAGAAACAGTACATAAAAAGTAGATGTGTTTTTTGTTGAATATCGATTGGTTGTTTTCATCAATCGGCCAGCGACTTAAATAAGCCGCAGGACTTTGCGTTACAGAGCCGGTCATACTTGCCGTATACGAGTAAAACTCTAAAAGCTAAACCGACTAGAGAATCCTTCCTAATTTGAGTACCATGTATAGAACTTAACGTTCTGAATCGGCCAGCTAACATGTATCATCGTGACACCTCCTGGCCTTAGCCGTATTCACGTACCATCACTACTTGCTTATATTACACCAGATTTAACCGGTGTGATCTTTCCTTTTGATTTTTCTTGCTCAACCAGTACTTTCAGATTGGCAGGTGTGATTCCTAGAACCATCGTTGTAGCTTGATCAACACCTCTGTAAGGACATGTCCTATGAAGTTGTATTTTAAATCATCATCTCTCTGAATCTGCATAAGAGTTGTCCTCAGTAACCAAGCAATCCATGCCAAACTTCATTTATTTTTCTCCGGTAAATAGCTGGCTCCATCTGGTGTGTTGCTGCATCATGTTTGGATGATATGGATCGCCTCGCCAACCATCATTGCTCAGGACGATGTCCACATAAGTCATCGGCCGCTCAAAACTCCATAATTCTTGTAAATATTTGCCAAGCCTGATCCAGCGTTGTGCCATCTACATTGAACCTGCATTTTGAACTAAACAACAAGTTCAAGTATATATATGTCATCTAATAATCTAAACACCAGATTTTAAACTAATTTGGCCTTTAAAATATCTAGCAGCCAAATTATGTATTCAACACTAGTTTTAATTCGTTGAGAATCTTGTTCAACTCTTTTGGGATGCCCTCAGGATATAGAGGATCCTGAGTAGAAACACCTCCTCTAGTTGTTACCTCATAAGCATGTTTTTCTTTAGAATTATTTTCCAACAAGTCATTTTGCACTTTAGTGAGTTGATCAATTTGAGTTTGAACCATATGAAAATGTTTAACAAGCATCTTAACATCATTGGAGGTTCTCTCCACAATATCATGCAATTCACTAATAGCTCGAGAATTTTTCATTAAATGATTCTCTACTCTCATATTAAAATTTTCTTGCTTAACAATATAATTATCAAACTCATCTAAGCATTGAGCAGGAGGTTTCGAATACGGAATATCTTCCCTAGTAAAGCGTTGAAGAGAGTGTACCTCAATCATGGATGAAGGGGGAGTTATCTTACATAAATCTTCTATAGGAGGTAAATTCTTCACATCTTCAGGTTTAATACCCTTATCTTTAAGAGACTTCTTGGCTTCCCTCATATCTTCATCATTTAATTTGATCATACCCCTCTTCTTCAATATCGGTGTCGGGGTTGGTTCAGGTGTAGACCAATCATCATGATTCCGGCCTATTTTAGCCAATAATTCTTCAGCGTCGCCTGGAGTTCTTTTCCTGAAAACACAACCAGCACAACTATCCAGGTATGCCCTAGACTCAATGGTTAGTCCACTATAAAATATATCAAGTAAATCATGCTTTTCCAAATCATGTTCGAGCCGAGCTCTAATAAGAGAGCAAAATCTCGCCCAAGCCTCGGGCAATTTCTCTCCATCTTCCTGGTCAAAATTATAAATTCTCTCGCAAAGCAATATGTTGAGCACTAGCGAGGAAAGTATTGCCGGAAGAAAACATCAAGCAATTCTTTTGGACTATTAATAGAATCAGGTGGCAAACTATTATACCAAGTTTTAGCATCATCCTTTAATGAGAATGGAAAGATTTTAGCAACAAAGTAAGTACGCTTCTTAACATCATCAGAAAACAAGCTACTCAGAGTAGATAACTCAATCATGTGTTCAACAGCACTTTCTTTTTCAGTACCACAAAAGGGTGTTTTCTCAACAATAGCTATATGAGATAGATCAAGAGAAAAATCATAATCTTTATCCTTAATGTTTATAGGAGATGTGGCAAATTTAGGATCAGGAGACAGTTTATATCTAACAACATGTTCTGCAAGCAACTTTTTAATTTTTCTTGCATCAGTAGTAGCATTGCATTTTTCAATAAAATCATCATCAAGTTCCACATAATCTTCATCAAGATCATCACTAGAGTATTCAACAGACTCAGGTGAATTAACAGGTGTAGCAGCATTTTCATTATGAGTTTCGAGTATTTTCAATTTGTCTAGACCTAGCAATTGTAGCATCTAGAAAAGATCCTAACGAACCATCATTATCAAGCACAGCAGAAGCATCATCAAAATTATAAGAGGAGTTTTCAGATTCAGCAGAAGTACCAGCATTTGAAGCTTGTGGTGGTGAAACAAGTTTACTTATCACAGATGGTGAATCAAGAGCAGCAGAGGTACTCAGAGTTGTACCTTTTCTTGTAGTGGATGGTAATATGGCGACCTTAGTATCGCGAGGTTTACCCATGATGGAGAATTTGCAGCGAACAATATCAATCCAAGTGAACTTCCAAATAAAGCTATGTTCCCCGGCAATGGCGCCAGAAAATAGTCTTGATGACCCACAAGTATAGGGGATCGCAACAGTCTTCGCGGGAAGTAAAACCCAATTTATTGATTCGACACAAGGGGAGACAAAGAATACTTGAAAGCCTTAACGAGCGGAGTTGTCGGTTCAGCTCGCACTCGGAAACAGACTTGCTCGCAAGAGTTTATCGAGTAGTACAGTTTTATAGCGTAGCAGTAGTGAAACAATAGCAGCAGAGTAACAAAGACAGCAGTAGTGATTATAGTAAACAACAGGATTAAAATACCGTAGGCACAGGGATGGATGAACGGGCGTTGCATGGATGAGAGAAACTCATGTAACAATCAAAGCAGGGCATTTGCAGATAATAATAAAGCGGTATCCAAGTACTAATCAATCAATAGGCATGTGTTCCATATATAGTCGTACATGCTCGCAATGAGAAACTTGCACAATATCTTTTGTCCTACCAGCTGGTGGCAGCCGGGCCTCTAGGGAAACTACTGGATATTAAGGTACTCCTTTTAATAGAGTACCGGAGCAAAGCATTAACACTCCGTGAACACATGTGATCCTCACATCACCGCCTTCCCCTCCGGTTGTCCCAATTTCTGTCACTTTGGGGCCTCGGGTTCCGGACAGCGACATGTGTATACAACTTGCAGGTAAGATCATAAACAACGAATATCTTCATGAATCAATAACATGTTCAGATCTGAGATCATGGCACTCGGGCCCTAGTGACAAGCATTAAGCATAACAAGTTGCAACAATATCATAAAAGTAACATCTACGGATACTAGGCACCATGCCCTAACAATCTTATGACTATTACATGACCAATCTCATCCAATCCCTACCATCCCCTTCAGCCTACAGCGGGGGAATTACTCACACATGGATGGGGGAAACATGGCTGGTCGATGGAGAGGCGTCGGTGGTGATGATGGCGATGATTGATGTCTACGGGTGCTTCTATTCTTGTAGACAGTGTTGGGTCTCCAAGAGCAGAGCTTTGTAGAACAACAGCAAGTTTCCCTTAAGTGGATCACCCAAGGTTTATCGAACTCAGGGAGGAAGAGGTCAAAGATATCCATCTCAAGCAACCCTGCAACCACAAAGCAAGAAGTCTCTTGTGTCCCCAACACACCTAATAGGTGCACTAGTTCGACGAAGAGATAGTGAAATACAAGTGGTATGAATGAATATGAGCAGTAGTAACGGCGCCAGAAAAGTGCTTGCTGGCGTGCAGTTGATGGTAGTAATATTGCAGGAAGTATAAATGCAGTAAAACAGTAAACAAGCAGCGATAGCAGTATTTAGGAACAAGGCCTAGGGATCATACTTTCACTAGTGGACACTCTCAACATTGATCACATAACAGAATAAATAGATAGATGCTAGACTCTACACCCTCTTGTTGGATGATGAACACCACTAACTGTGTAGGATTACACGAACCCTCAATGCCGGAGTTAACAAGCTCCACAATATTCAATGTTCATATTTAAATAACCTTAGAGTGCATAACAAATCAACATAACCAAACCAAGTACTAACATAGCATGCACACTGTCACCTTCACACTACGAAAGGAGGAATAGATCACATCAATACTATCATAGCAATAGTTAACTTCATAATCTACAAGAGATCACAATCATAGCCTACGCCAAGTACTACACGATGCACACACTTGTCACCATTACACCGTGCAGGAGGAATAAACTACTTTAATAACATCACTAGAGTAGCACACAGATATATTGTGATACAAAACACATTGCAATCATAAAGGGATATAAATAAGCACTTCACTATGCCATTCATAACAGTGAATAAGTATTCTGTGAAATATAGCCTAAGAGACCCACACGGTGCACACACTTGTCACCTTTACACACGTGGGACAAGGAGTCTCCGGAGATCACATAAGTAAAACCCACTTGACTAGCATAATGACATCTAGATTACAAGCATCATCATATGAATCTCAATCATGTAAGGCAGCTCATGAGATTATTGTATTGAAGCACATAGGAGAGAGATTAACCACATAGCTACCGGTACAGCCCCGAGCCTCGATGGAGAACTACTCCCTCCTCATGGGAGACAGCAGCGTTGATGAAGATGGCGGTGGTGTCGATGGAGGAGCCTTCCGGGGGCACTTCCCCGTCCCGGCGGCGTGTCGGAACAGAGAGTCCTGTCCCCCAGATCTTGGCTTCGCGATGGCGGCGGCTCTGGAAGGTTTCTCGTACCGTGGCTTTTCCGTATCGAAGATTTAGGTCAGGGACCTTTAAATAGGCGAAGAGGCGGAGTCGGAGGGGGTACGGAGGCTCCACACAATAGGGCGGCGCGGGCCCAGCCCTGGCCGCGCCGGCCACACGTGTGGGCCCCCCAGGGCTCCCCTCTGGCGGCTCTCGGGTGTTCTGGAAGCTTCGTGGAAAAATAGGATGCTGGGCATTGATTTCGTCCGATTCCGAGAATATTTCCTTACTAGGATTTCTGAAACCAAAAACAGCAGAAAATAGCTACTGGCCCTTCGGCATCTCGTCAATAGGTTAGTTCCGGAAAACGCATAAATATGACATAAAGTATGCATAAAACATGTAGATATCATCAATAATGTGGCATGGAACATAAGAAATTATCGATACGTCGGAGACGTATCAGCATTCCCAAGCTTAGTTCTGCTCGTCCCGAGCAGGTAAACGATAACAAAGATAATTTCTGGAGTGACATGCCATCATAACCTTGATCATACTATTGTAAGCATATGTAATGAATGTAGTGATCAAAACAATGGTAATGACATGAGTAAACAAATGAATCATAAAGCAAAGACTTTTCATGAATAGTACTTCAAGACAAGCATCAATAAGTCTTGCATAAGAGTTAACTCATAAAGCAATAAATCAAAGTAAAGGTATTGAAGCAACACAAAGGAAGATTAAGTTTCAGCGGTTGCTTTCAACTTATAACATGTATATCTCATGGATAGTGTCAATGTAAGGTAATATAACAAGTGCAATATGCAAGTATGTAGGAATCAATGCACAATTCACACAAGTGTTTGCTTCTTGAGGTGGAGAGAGATAGGTGAACTGACTCAACATAAAAGTAAAAGAAAGGCCCTTCAAAGAGGAAAGCATCGATTGCTATATTTGTGCTAGAGCTTTTATTTTGAAAACATGAAACAATTTTGTCAACGGTAGTAATAAAGCATATGCGTTATGTAAATTATATCTTACAAGTTGCAAGCCTCATGCATAGTATACTAATAGTGCCCGCACCTTGTCCTAATTAGCTTGGACTACCGGGATCATCGCAATACACATGTTTTAACCAAGTGTCACAAAGGGGTACCTCCATGCCGCCTGTACAAAGGTCTAAGGAGAAAGCTCGCATTTTGGATTTCTCGCTTTTGATTATTCTCAACTTAGACATCCATACCGGGACAACATGGACAACAGATAATGGACTCCTCTTTAATACATAAGCATGTAGCAACAATTAGTGTTCTCATATGAGATTGAGGATATATGTCCAAAACTGAAACTTCCACCATGATTCATGGCTTTAGTTAGCGGCCCAATGTTCTTCTCTAACAATATGCATGCTCTAACCATTAAGTGGTAGATCTCCCTTACTTCAGAGAAGACGGACATGCATAGCAACTCACATGATATTCAACAAAGAGTTGATGGCGTCCCCAGGAACATGGTTATCGCACAACAAGAAACTTAATAAGAGATAAAGTGCATAAGTACATATTCAATACCACAATAGTTTTTAAGGCTATTTTGTCCCATGAGCTATATATTGCAAAGGCGAATGATGGAATTTTAAAGGTAGCACTCAAGCAATTTACTTTGGAATGGCGGAGAAATACCATGTAGTAGGTAGGTATGGTGGACACAAATGGCATAGTGGTTGGCTCAAGGATTTTGGATGCATGAGAAGTATTCCTCTCGATACAAGGTTTAGGCTAGCAAGGTTATTTGAAACAAACACAAGGATGAACCGGTGCAGCAAAACTCACATAAAAGACATATTGTAAACATCATAAGACTCTACACCGTCTCCCTTGTTGTTCAAACTCTTTACTAGAAATTATCTAGACCTTAGAGAGACCAATTATGCAAACCAAATTTTAGCAAGCTCTATGTATTTCTTCATTAATGGGTGCAAAGTATATGATGCAAGAGCTTAAACATGAGCACAAAAATTGCCAAGTATCACATTATCCAAGACATTTTACCAATTACTACATGTAGCATTTCCCGATTCCAACCATATAACAATTTAACGAAGAAGATTCAACCTTCGCCATGAATACTATGAGCTAAGAACACATGTGTTCATATGAACCAGCGGAGCGTGTCTCTCTCCCACACAAGGATGAACTTATTGAAACATAAACAAAAACAAACAGACGCTCCAAGTAAAGTACATAAGATGTGACCGAATAAAAATATAGTTTCAAGAGAAGAAACCTGATAAATTGTCGATGAAGAAGGGGATGCCTTGGGAATCCCCAAGCTTAGACGCTTGGGTCTTCTTGAAATATGCAGGGATGAACCACGGGGGCATCCCCAAGCTTAGACTCTTCACTCTTCTTGATCATAGTATATCATCCTCCTCTCTTGACCCTTGAAAACTTCCTCCACACCAAACTTTAAGCAAGCTCATTAGAGGGTTAGTGCACAATCAAAAATTCACATGTTCAGAGGTGACACAATCATTCTTAACACTTCTGGACATTGCACAAAACTTCTGAAAGTTAATGGAACAAAGAAACTCATTCAACTTAACAAAAGCGGCAATGCGAAATAAAAGGCAGAATCTGTCAAAAACAGAACAGTCCGTAAAGACGAACCTGGAAGGGGCACTTAACTTGCTCAAACGGAAAAACTCAAAACTAATGAAAGTTGCGTACATATCTAAGGATCACACACGTAAATTTGCAGATTTTTTTGATTTTTTTACAGAGACTTCTGCGCGAATTCGTGACAGACAGCAATGCTGTTTCTGCGCAGCAATCCAAATCTAGCATCAACTTTACCATATAGACTTTACTTGGCACAAAAACATGATAAGGAGAGGTTGCTACAGTAGTAAACAACTTCCAAGACTCAACAAAACAAAAATTTCTGTAGTAAAATAAACACATGGGTTATCTCCCAAGAAGTTCTTTCTTTATAGCCATTAAGATGGGCTTAGCAGTTTTAATGATGCACTCGCAAGAAAGAGTAGTTGAAGCAAAAGAGAGCATCAAGAGGCAAATTCAAAACAAATTTAAGTCTAAAATGCTTCCTATGCATAGGAATCTTGTAAATAAACAAGTTCATGAAGAGCAAAGTAACAAGCATAGGAAGATAAAACCGAGTGTAACTTCAAAAATTTCAGCATATAGAGAGGTGTTTTAGTAACATGAAAACTTCTACAACCATATTTTCCTCTCTCATAATAATTTTCAGAGGCATCATGAACAAACTCAACAATATAAGTATCACATAAAGCATTCTTATTCACATGCATAAAAGTATCATTACTCTCCACATAAGCATAATAAATTTTATTAGTTGTAGTGGGAGCAAATTCAACAAAGTAGCTATCATTATTATTCTCATCAAGTGTAGGAGGCATATTGTAATCATAATTAAACTTATCCTCCATAGTAGGAGGCACCAAAAGACCACTATCATTATAATCATCATATATGGGAGGCATATCATAATCAACATAAACTTTCTCCTCAATACCCGGAGGGCTAAAGAGATCATTCTCATCAAAACCGACCTCCCCAAGCTTAGAATTTTCCATAGCATTAGCAACAATAGTGTTAAAAGCATTCATATTAATAACATTCCCATTAGCATGCATATAAATTTCCATGGGTTTTTTAATTCTCTCTTCAAACACATCATGTTCTAATTCAAGATAAAGTTCATAAAGATCTCTCATTTTGTTGTTGTCTTCCATTAAGCCTTACTAGTGAAAATAAAAACAAGAGACAAAAAGATGCAATTGCAGGATCTAAAGGAAATAGCTTCGAGCACATGCACAACGGCAACAGAAAAGTACTTATTACCTGGGACCGAAGTATGAGAGCCTTTTACCTTTCCTCCCCGGCAACGACGCCAGAAAATAGCTTGATGTCTACGGGTGCTTCTATTCTTGTAGACAGTGTTGGGCCTCCAAGAGCAGAGGTTTGTAGAACAGCAGCAAGTTTCCCTTAAGTGGATCACCCAAGGTTTATCGAACTCAGGGAGGAAGAGGTCAAAGATATCCCTCTCAAGCAACCCTGCAACCACAAAGCAAGAAGTCTCTTGTGTCCCCAACACACCTAATAGGTGCACTAGTTCGGCGAAGAGATAGTGAAATACAAGTGGTATGAATGAATATGAGCAGTAGTAACGGCGCCAGAAAAGTGCTTGCTAGCGTGCAGTTGATGGTAGTAATATTGCAGGCAGTATAAATGTAGTAAAACAGTAAACAAGCAGCGATAGCAGTATTTAGGAACAAGGCCTAGGGATCATACTTTCACTAGTGGACACTCTCAACATTGATCACATAACAGAATAAATAGATAGATGCTAGACTCTACACCCTCTTGTTGGATGATGAACACCACTAACTGTGTAGGATTACACGAACCCTCAATGCCGGAGTTAACAAGCTCCACAATATTCAATGTTCATATTTAAATAACCTTAGAGTGCATAACAGATCAACATAACCAAACCAAGTACTAACATAGCATGCATACTGTCACCTTCACACTACGAAAGGAGGAATAGATCACATCAATACTATCATAGCAATAGTTAACTTTATAATCTACAAGAGATCACAATCATAGCCTACGCCAAGTACTACACGATGCACACACTGTCACCATTACACCGTGCAGGAGGAATAAACTACTTTAATAACATCACTAGAGTAGCACACAGATATATTGTGATACAAAACACATTGCAATCATAAAGGGATATAAATAAGCACTTCACTATGCCATTCATAACAGGTGAATAAGTATTCTGTGAAATATAGCCTAAGAGACCCACACGGTGCACACACTCGTCACCTTTACACACGTGGGACAAGGAGTCTCCGGAGATCACATAAGTAAAACCCACTTGACTAGCATAATGACATCTAGATTACAAGCATCATCATATGAATCTCAATCATGTAAGGCAGCTCATGAGATTATTGTATTGAAGCACATAGGAGAGAGATTAACCACATAGCTACCGGTACAACCCCGAGCCTCGATGGAGAACTACTCCCTCCTCATGGGAGACGAGCAGCGTTGATGAAGATGGCAGTGGTGTCGATGGAGAAGCCTTCCGGGGGCACTTCCCCGTCCCGGCGGCGTGCCGGAAGAGAGACTCCTGTCCCCCAGATCTTGGCTTCGCGATGGCGGCGGCTCTGGAAGGTTTCTCGTACCGTGGATTTTCCGTATCGAAGATTTAGGTCAGGGACCTTTAAATAGGCGAAGAGGCGGAGTCGGAGGGGGTACGGAGGCTCCACACAATAGGGCGGCGCGGGCCCAGCCCTGGCCGCGCCGGCCACACGTGTGGGCCCCCAGGGCTCCCCTCTGGCGGCTCTCGGGTGTTCTGGAAGCTTCGTGGAAAAATAGGATGCTGGGCATTGATTTCGTCCGATTCCGAGAATATTTCCTTACTAGGATTTCTGAAACCAAAAACAGCGAGAAAACAGACAATCGGCCCTTCGGCATCTCGTCAATAGGTTAGTTCCGGAAAACGCATAAATATGACATAAAGTATGCATAAAACATGTAGATATCATCAATAATGTGGCATGGAACATAAGAAATTATCGATACGTCGGAGACGTATCAATGATCTCCTCCAATTCCCCGTCCCGGCGAGGTGCCAGAACGGAGTTTCTGGTCCCGAGGCGGAGTTTCGCGATGGTGGCGGCGTACTGGATGGTTTCTGGCGACTTCGACTTCCCCCTGTGCGTTTTTAGGTCGAGGGCGTTAAGTAGTCCAAAGTAGGGCGTCGGGGGCTAGCCGAGGCCGCCACACAATAGGGCCGCGCGCCCCCCTCCTGGGCCGCGCCGGCCTAGCGTGTGGGGCCCTCGGGCCCCCACCTGGCTTGTCCTTCTGGCTCCGTCAATATTCTAGGAAAATAGGACCTTTCGCATAAATTCCGAGGATTTTCCTGAAAGTTGGATTTCTGCACAAAAACGAGACACCAGAGCAGTTCTGCTGAAAACAGCGTTAGTCCGTGTTAGTTGCATCCAAAATACACAAATTAGAGGCAAAACAATAGCAAAAGTGTTTGGGAAAGTAGATACGTTTTGGACGTATCACTCGGCTTGTGAACAAGCAACTATTCTTGAGGAAAATTCTAGGTTGACAAAGGAACTTGCCAAGTTCACCACCGCCAAGAATAAGATGGGATTGGATGACCTCTTGAGTAAGCAAAGGTCAAACAATCAAAAGTTTGGTCTTGGGTGTGTTCCCAAGCCTCACAAGAAGAACAACTACAAGAAGGAGAAGCCCGCTCAAGAGAAGAACAAGAAGGTCACTAATGTTGGCAAAGCCTCAAAGGGCAAAGCCACTAGTGGTGACCGCACGTGACCTAACAATCACTATGATTTATTTGTTGATTATTATGGTGATGTTTATGCTAAATATGTTGGACCTCGTAATGGCTATGCTTATAGAGGGTACTCAATTTGGGTACCAAAAGATCTTGTTGCCATTACAAAGGAACCCATTAATCGATGGGTTCCTAAAACATCTACTTGATTTTGTAGGGGTATTCCTCCGGTGGTCCAAAATGGGTGTTTGATAGTGGATGCACCAATCATATGACCGGAGGAAGAGGTGTGCTTGACCAATTCATAGAGGATGTTAACAAGAAGTCAAGCATCACCTTTGGTGAGAATTCAAAGGGAAAGGTACTTGGGTATGGCAAGGTGGCAATCTCTAAGGACTTGTGCCTTGAGACGGTCATGCTTGTTGAATCCCTTGGCTATAATTTGCTTTCTATTTATCACCTTGCAGATGTCGGCTATAATTCATATTTTACTAATTATTGTGTTAAAGTCTTTAGGAGTGATAATCTCAAATTGGTCCTTGTTGGATATGTGGAGAACAACCTTTACGTGGTTGACCTCTCGAAAGAGAGCCCATCACTTCCCACATGTCCAATGGACAAGCATGACGAAGGATGGTTGTGGCATTGTCGCCTTGGTCATGGCAATATGAGAAGTCTTAAACAACTCCTAAAGGGTGAGCACATTGTTGGACTAACCGACATTTCCTTTGAGAAAGATCATGTATGCAGTGCATGTGTAGCTGGAAAACAACTCAAGAAGAGACAACATATCAAGAGTATCATCACCACTTCTAGGCCTTTGGAGCTCCTTCACTTGGATCTCTTTGGGCCATGACATTATGATACTCTTGGTGGGAGCAAGTATGGACTGGTCATTGTTGATGATTACTCAAGATACTCTTGGGTCTTTCTTCTTAAGTCTAAGGATGAGACCTATAGATAATTCATCATTTTCGCCAAGAAGGCTCAACGTATGTATGAATCTGAGATCAAGGTGATAAGGAATGACAATGGCACCGAGTTGAAGAACTACACTGTGCAAGAGTTTGTTGATGATGAGGGAATCAAACATGAGTTTTCAGCTCCATACACCCCTCAGCAAAATGGTGTTGTTGAAAGGAGGAACCGGACTATCATCGAGATGGCACGAACCATGTTGAGTGAATTCAAGTCACCCCACAAATTTTGGGGAGAAGCCATCTCTACAATTGTACACTACTCCAACCGGCTCTTTCTCCGTCCTATGCATAACAAAACTCCATATGAGATTCTCACATGTAACAAGCCCAATGTCATGTACATTCATGTCTTTGGATGCAAATGTCTTGTTAAGGACAATAGAGGGAAGCTCGGTAAATTGGAAGCTAGAAATATAGAGGGTACATTTGTTGGATATGCGGAGAACTCCCACGCCTATAGATACTACAACAAGTCCATTGGGGCTATTGAAGTATCTTGTGACGTGGTGTTCTTGGAGGATAATGGCTCCCAAGTGGATGAAGTTGTTCCATGTGTTGCAGGTGATGATGATCCTTCTAACGCCATCAAGCTTATGGGCATTGGACACATCCGGCCCATGGAAGTTCATATTGATGATCAAGATGATGGAATAGAAGTCTCAAGCTCAGCCCAAGTGGAGCCTAGCTCTACTCAAGCTGAACCATCATGTGCAGCTCAAGACTTATCCTCTACTCAAGATGAGCCACATTCTGAAGAACAAGAAGAAAGCCCTCAACCAACTGAGCAAGACCATGATGCTGATCAAGAAACATCCTCAACCCATGATCGAGCTCAAATTGTCCCTCGTGATCGAGTACTAGCAAGAGATGAATTTATTGATCATGAAGGAACCATTCGGAAGATCAAGGCTGCTTCAAGGGCAAGTGACTTGAAAGTAGATCAAGCCCTTGGTAGAATCTCAAGAGGAGTGGTAACTCGTAGACACCATGCATTACTTATCACTTATTGTCAACATCATGCTTTTGTGTCTAGTTTTGGGCCACTCAAGGTACATGAAGCCTTGGTTGATTCGGATTGGGTAATTGCCATGCAAGAAGAATTGGAATGTTTCACCCGCAATGAAGTATGGTCTCTAGTTGAGAGACCCAAAGATCATCAAATCAATGTCATTGGGACCATATGGGTGTTCAAGAACAAGCAAGATGAGAATGGCATATATTGTCATAAGAAATAAAGCAAGGTTAGTGGCGCAAGGGTTTGCCCAAATAGAAGGTATGGATTATGAGGATACCTTTGCGCCGGTTGCCCGTCTTGAAGCTATTCGTCTTTTGCTTGCATTTGCATCCTTTCACAATTTCAAGCTATATCAAATGGATGTGAAAAGTGCATTTTTGAATGGTCCCCAAAAAGAAACTGCATATGTGGCTCAACCCCCGGGTTTCGAAAATCCATGCCATCCCAACCATGTCTATCTACTCCATAAGGCACTCTACGGTCTCAAGCAAGCTCCACGTGCTTGGTATGAGTACCTTAGGGATTTCTTACTCAAGGATGGGTTTAGCATGGGTACGGTCGATTCCACCCTTTTCACCAAGCGGGTTAAAGGGGGTGGCCTATTTATATGTCAAATATATGTTGATGAGATCATATTTGGTGGAACTAACCCTAATCATAACAAAGTTTTTGAGCTATTGATGACTAGGAAATTTGAGATGTCCATGATGGGAGAGTTGAAGTTCTTCTTAGGTTTCCAAGTGAGGTAACTTGCAAAAGGCACCTTCATCTCTCAAGAAATGTATGTAAAGGACATGCTCAAGAAGTTTAACATGACCAAAGCATGCCCAATGAAGACACCCATGCCTGTGAAGGGGCAGCTTGGCTCATGTGATGGTGAGAAGGATGTGGACATAAAGGTATACCATTCCATGATAGGATCCTTGCTCTACGTTTGTGCTTCTAGGCCGGATATCATGCTAAGTGTAGGGTTGTGTGCTCGTTTTCAATCTGCTCCTAAGGAGAGCCACTTGGTGGCGGACAAACGGATTCTAAGATACCTTGTTCTCACTCCTACTCTCGGGCTGTGGTATCCAAAGGGGTCAACCTTCAAACTCATAGGCTATTTGGATTTCGATTGGATGGTGATAAGGTTGACCGGAAGTCTACCTCCGTGGCTTGCAAATTCATTGGCCGGTCATTGGTGAGTTGGTCATCCAAGAAACAAAACTCCACTGCCCTATCCACCGCCGAAGCCGAATACATATCCGCGGCATCTTGTTGCACTTAGTTGTTGTGGATGAAGCAAACCTTGAAAGACTATGGTATGTATCTTGGTATGGTGCCTCTTCTATGTGACAATGAAAGTGCAATAAAGATCGCCAATAACCCAGTTCAACATTGCCGCACAAAACACATTGACATTCGCCATCACTTCCTATGTGATCATGTTGCCAATGGGGACATTGATCTCACTCATGTGGGAACAACGTACCAATTGGCGGATATTTTCACTAAGCCTTTGGATGAAGCCCGGTTTGTAAACTTGAGAGGAGAACTTGGTATTCTTTATCCTAAAAACTTAGATTGAACAACTTCTTGCACTATATTCTTGCATTATCTTTCTATCTAGTTTAGTTGTGCAGCACATATGGGGTACCATGTCTTGGTATGATGCATACCTATGTGTGCAACATAAATAGACCCAATGTCATTATATGGACCTAAGCATGTCTCTTCGAGGTCTCATGACATTTGCGCTTTAACATAGGGGGTGTAATCCCCCGCCCCTCATTAGCCTCAATTGCAAAATGATTTCACTATATGAGGCTAAATGATCTTACTGCAAAACTATTTCAAAATGATTTATGATTCTTGATATATTTCGAATCATGCCCATTGTTGCTATTTACATCTTGTTTGGATTTCACTCCAATGGGTATGCCTAGAAAACCTTGTGTTTTCTACCCCATATATGTGCTCCTCTTATCATACATATATCTATCTATATGTAGTTATGTACATGTCCTCTTCTGATCATACACACACTTTTGCACAAAGGAAAAGGCAAAAGGGGGTAAAAAGTGTTGGTCCGGTCCCTGGCCCGGTCCAACCGGCTCCACAGCCGGGTGGCCCGGTCCCCAGACCGGGCCGCCGGGTCGTGCGCTGGTTGATGGCTGGATGAGTGGGGACTCGGGGGTACCCCTTGGGTCTTCCTCCTCACTTCCCCTTCCACCAAAGCCACCATTAGCGCCGCCCCTCACACCTCCACCACTCCCTAGGGCATTCCCACCACTAGAACCTCCTCAAACTCCACTCCACCATAGATCGGGCACCTTGGAAGATCTTCACCAAGGGATTTGGTCCCTCTCAAGCTCCATTTGGAGTTCTTGGGCTTTTTCCCCTCAAGCCCCTTCTTGGTGTTATTGTTGCTCCCTTGGGCAAGGAAGAGCAATGTCTTCGGGTAATCCCCCTCCTCTCCTTCCTACATCTTGATTCCCTCATACCTTGCACTTTTTGCTAAGGGATTTGAGAAACTAGGGTTAGGGTTAGGGTTTGCCTAAGTCCTCATGCCATTAGAGTGTCACACATAACTATGCACATGTTTCACTCTACATTAATTGTTGTAATCTATGTACAAGTATTTGAGCTTTTGCATGATTTTGTGATTGAAAATCTGGGCAACACATAATAATTCAACAGTGCCCGGCCTACGGCCCGGTCAACCGGCCCTTACACTGGCCGGACCGGCGTGTCACCCGGTCGACCGGCTGACAGACCGGCCAGTCCGGTCTCACACCCGGTTGGACCGACCGATGCGCCGGCTCGCCTAGTTTTTCACGCAACTTCGTCAAAACACTTGTACATATGTCAGACTCTTTGGCCTCCTTATTTATGATGACATTTACACTTATGTCACTGCTACGCTCGCTCTACTTGCTCATTCACAAGAGATTCTAGTGTTGACACACGTGGTGCTATGGCCAAGAGGTGCAGGATTGAGAGCCCCCCAGGGTGCCGAACCAGCACTCGCAGAGCAGCTCAGAGCAGTGAACCAGGTGGTTCTGCAGGAGGTAGGACCAAGTCCACTGGCAAGAAAAGGAAAGGCAAACACGCAGTTCAAGATGATGATCTTGTTGAGCAAGTGCCAACATACAATGTTGGTATAACACATCTTGCTGATTGGAGAAGACTCAGAGAGAAGAATCCCTATCGGTTCGAGGAAAGAACTTACCTTGGTGGAGATAGGGAATTCTAGACCAACACTCAAGTGAGTTTATGGGATGATTTCTACAACTCTGCAGGTTGTATGAAGAATGGTGTCATTGTGCAGCCCAAGGCCATCAACAAGGAAGAACTCACCATGCTCCAAGTCACCAAGTACCACTTTGTGGTTGATACCTTGCAGAAGATGGGGCTGCTTGACCTTGTGTGCCTGAAGCCTGGAAATACAAAGGGAGTTGGGTTGTATTGCCCAATCCTTGTTCGTCAATTCCACTGCACCGTTTTATTTCATATATGATGATCCTGCTCGCACCATGACTTGGATGACTGGAAAAGAGAAGTACACTTGCAACTATCTTGACTTCTGTGAAGCCATGGGATTTGGTAGTGACCGTGCTCATGGTTTTCAGATTCACTCTCAGGATCAATTCACTCATGGGGACATTGCTTTCTGCTATCCTCACTACAAGAAAAGTTTCCATGGCCGACGAAGTTGAAGTCGCGCCGTGGTTGCTGGTGTACCATGGCCGACGATTTTTGGTCTCTCCGTTGTGCATGTCAAAACGTTTTTTTCTTGTTTTTGAGGCCACCTAGCTCGACGAAAACGGCCAAAACATCGCGTATGGTGGCCCGGAACGTGGTGCATCTCGATATCTCGGGTTCGCCGGCCGAGTCAACGCAAATCCGCACCGCCGAGGGATGTAGGGCCCAGATGGCAGCCTCTCTGGCATTGTTTTTTTTCTCGATCGCGCCATCTCGTTCAACGCTCTCCGATCGAGCCGTTTACGATGCAGGATCATGGGTCCCGCATGTCATCCTCTATGAACCAAAATTCTTTCTATTCTTGGATTTTTTGACCACCTGATTTCTGGCTACTTCATTTTTCTTTTGATCCCTTGCCGCCTTGGAAACGTTGAGACCGCTGCTGCTAAATGGGACCCGCATGTCATCCTCTATGTGCAATCAACTTTCTTTTCTTGGAGTTTTTTTTGGCACCTCATATTTGGCCACTTGCCTTTTTCTTTCGATCCGTCCCGCCTCTCAAACGGTGATACCGCTGCTGCTAAATGGGACCCGCATGTCATTCTCTATGTACTATCAAACTTTCTTTTCTTGAATTATTTTTGGCTCCTCATATTTGGTCACTTGCCTTTTTCTTTCGATCCCCTGCCGCCTCTCAAACGGTGATACCGCTGCTGCTAAATGGGACCCGCATGTCATCCTCTATGTACTATAAAACTTTCTTTTCTTGAATTATTTTTGGCTCCTCATATTTGGTCACTTGCCTTTTTATTTCGATCTCATGCCACGTTTGAAACGTTGAGGAACCTGGTGGCTCATGGGACCCGCATGTCATCCTCTATGTGCTATAAAAGTTTATTTTCTTGGTTTTTTTCACCCTCTGATTTTTGGCAATTTCCTTTTTCTTTTGATCCCCTGCCGCCTTTGAAACATTGAGGACTCTGCTGGCTCATAGGTCCCACATGTCAGCCTCTATGTACAATCAAGTTTCTTTTCTTGAATTATTTTTGGATCCTGATATTTGGTCACTTGCCTTTTTCTTTCGATCTCATGCCACGTTTGAAACGTTGAGGAACTCCGTCGGCTCATGGGACCCGCATGTCATCCTCTATGTCCATCAACTTTCTTTTCTAGGATTTTTTTTGGCACCCTAATTTCTGGCTACTTTCTTTTTCTTTTGATCTCAAGTCGCATTTGAAACGTTGGGACCGCTGCTGCAAAATGGGACCCGCATGTCATCCTGTATGTATTCCCTTGGCCAGATCTGATGGGATCTGTCTCAAAAGAGTCCTGGAATGTTTCATTCCGAAGGGTTCAAGATTTGGATCTGGTGAACTTCCGGCCTAAGGAGGGTGTACTTCTGGTTTCGATTTGCGACTCTCGTTTCCTGTTCTCTCTTTTGGATTCATCTGGTACTTCTGTGGCCACACATTATTCTTATGAAGGGGAGGAGATTCAGAAAGGTTCTTATATCACTTTCCCTCACCATGTGATCAAGGTGGGAGAGAAAGTGGATAATCTGGCAACCAAGGTATGTGATGTCTCCCAGGGATCTAGTATTTCTTCTGAGAAATTTGCGTGGGTTGAAGATATTGCTAGTTTCGAGGCTAAATCTAGGGCCAATCTTGTTGTCAATACTATCACTCCCAGTGGGGTTACGGCACGGCGTCGATCTAGATCCTGGAAAATCACTTATTCTACTGTTAAAGACATGGATCGTGGTCGTATGAAAGCCTATGATGGGACGTTAGAATTGGATGAGATTGATCAATGGCTGCGTCTCAGATGTGCTCGTGGTATTCAGATTGGCTGTCGTTCATTGCAGAAGGGAGATCAGTTTAGTATTGGTGCTAAGTTATTTTTTCCTATCCATATTGTTCGGATTGGTATAGTCATCTCAGCTGGTATTTCCTCCTCCACACGTGATTGCATGGTTCATGCAGGTTCGACTGCTGTCTTAATGACAAATAAAGAGTCTACTTCTGCTGAGACCAAAGCACCTGCGGCAACTGCGGTTTTAAATTCAGTGCCACCTGAAGACATGCCTGCTCGAGCACATCTGGACTTGTCTATGTCTCATGGCAAGAATTTCTCAAAGGATGTTCACCACAAATTTGGTTCGACAGTAAACCCATCTGGAAAAAGTGGTCATTTTCTCATGGTGGTTTCTTTTGGAAGGGCAGCTTTTCGGCTTAATGAGGAGACAGTTGCAGCTGCTCTTGAGTCAGTCCTTGGTGGCAATGGATCTAGAATGAAGATTTCTGTTCTCAGAGACAGAGTGTTTTCCTTTTGTGTGGCTGGTAAGCAGGTTGGTTTTCATATTCTCAAGCTAAAGATGTACAGATGCTCTCTTTTCAAATGTTTCTTTCATCTGTGGGGTCGTGGTGGGCCAAATTGGGAACGTGAATTTAATCTCTGGCAAAGTGAATGTCAATCGGAGTGGACACTGGTTAGTCCAGGGAAAAAAAGAGCACAAATGGCTATGAAAGCTATGGAAAAACCAGTGCCTAGACCTATTGTTAAAACCACAGTGTCACAGGGGAAGAAATTAAATTTTGCTGAAGAAATTTGTTATCCTGCTTGTAAGGGGTATAAGGAGATTATTACTGATCAGCCTGCTATATCTAAGTCTACATATGTTCCTGTTCCACAGCATGATCATGTACAATCTGCATCGGAACCAATTAGTTCATCTTTTGCTCAAACCAAAGAAAGTGGGGTATCAGCTCATGCAAGCAAGGATAAGGAGAAACAGCCTGACTCTGATGGATTTCTTGATAAAAATAAATCTGCACAGCCCAGGAGTCTTGATGGGCTTGAAGAGGTCATTGATGATATGGCTTATCGTTTTTGGGAGTGTGGTCGTTGTCTTTCAATGGGCCATGATTCCAAGTCCTGTACTAAAAGAGTTCGATGCAGATTCTGTTTCCGTTCGGGTCATTTTAGGAAAACTTGTCTCGACTGGTTAAAGCAAAAAAATATGCAATGGGTCCCAAAAGTTGGTTTGCCTCCCCATATTCCTCCTGATACAGGGCCGTCCGCCGTCTCGACTCCTGAGCCAGGTAGCCAGGACACATTGATTGCGGAAGTAGAGTCTTGTCCGCGCCCGACACCACCGCCGGTGGATCCACCTCGCCGAGTCGCCATGGCTAACTTCGAGCTCAACCCTGCTAGATGGGTTCCGCTTGGCTTCCATATTGTTGATGGAGGTCCGACGAGGCTGCCACGCTCCTTTTACAATGCCACTGTCGCGCCTGCGGTTGCTCATGGTAATTTCTGTGTTGCTCAGCTTAATCCTCCGCCCCAGCAGCAAGATGAAGTCTTCTGGAGGGATATTATTAGGGAGTTTATTGTCAATCATCATCAGCGTGCAGTAGAGAGCATGCAGCCGTGTCTTTTTGGGGTAGGGCTTTTTGAATTGCGAAGCCCTGCTTCAGTGGCGGCTCTAGTTCAGCAACAGCCTTTCGAGATTGCCGATAATGTTCTTGTGAGATTTGTTCATCACAACAGTAGGAATAATCATCGGCTAGTCCAGGGAACAAGGAGGGGCTGGATCATGGTGTTGGGCATTCCTTTCGATTATCGCAATGACTATGACATCTCTAATGCAGTAGCTGCTTTTGGGAAATTTCATCATTGGCATCAGGATGATGTTTTCAAGGAGAGAACCATGATATACATCACTTATGACTCACCAGCTTCTGTGCCTAGAGACATTGTGATCTGAAAGAGACTTGGACAGCTCCCTGTTATGTGATGGGTGCAGATGTTGCTGATGATCTCCCTGCTGATGAAGATCAGATGCCACCAGATGGAAATCCCCACCCACTACCAGGAAATTTAGTGGCTCCAGATAATATGATGGTTTTACCACCTTTCCCACAGCTTGGATGGAACAATGCTCCACTGCATGGGGAGCGAGGTTCGAAATGATCGACGAGGCAACAATGATCAAATGCAGCAACAAGTAGAGCCCCAGGAGCAACCTGAAGAGGAGGTAGTGGATGATTCCATAGTGGTTGATATGTCAGCTACTGAAGGGGTTGCTGATGGTCTTGAAGAAGGGGAAGTGAATCAGCCAGTGATGGAGGGTGCTGCCCTTTTTCAGCAGTTGGTTGGTCAGGAACAAGTTCTCCAGGTAGGGATGGTGCACATTGGACCAATGATGCCACCACACATGATTTTGGATAGACTGATCAATATGGCTCTTCCATATTCTTTCTTTACTCATGTCCCCAAAGCAATCAGCTGTGATCATTTCACATCTGTCTTTGTAACTGAACAACAGCTGTTTTTCAAGGGATCTCTGTCAGTCTCTCTAGGGATACATACACAGGTTGCTAGAAGGCATTGGAGATTGCCATCAGCAAGAAGACAGGTGGCAACTTTGACTGAATGTGAGGAGACTCATGATGTAGCAGTGGCAGATAATGCTCAAGATTCAGTTGACACTGCAGCTATTGAGGGTAAGCAAGATGCAGATGCCCAAAAGACATATTCTCTTGTTTTTTGCTCCACCCCAATCAAGAGTGTGCCTCAGAAGAAGAGGGGTAGGCCTAGGAAATCTGAGCAAGCAGTGGTGGATACAGCATATAGAAGGAGCACCAGAAGTTGTACCAAAAGGGATGGTCATAAGCCTGTTTCTATGTCTGACACAGTCTTTCGTCCAAGAAAGAAGCTCAAGCTTCAGAAGAAGAAAGTGGAGGAAGAGAAGATGGATGTGTCAGGAAGTCAAGATGAAGCCAGTCATGAGTCACAGCAGGACTATAGTGATGATAATACAGTGCAGATCCCCCCAGAGACACTTGTTCATATCATGCAGAGAGTTGGGGTGGCACTTGGTATTGATGCTGACTTGATCACAGAGGAGAAGCTTAAGTCTGACTCCAAGGGCAAGACTTCCAGCAATTCTTCCAATGATAGCTGAAACAATGGAGAAGATGGGGAGTCCATACTTCCTTTGCATAGCTGCTTTTGGTGTTTCTAGTGTCTTTGGTAATGCATTTAGTGAACAGTGTGTATTATCTTGGTATTCTCACTGGTTTTTATCATGTCAGTGCCTGCAGTGTGGGTGTTATGTAAAGCTACTATTATGTTATGACAGTTTCAATCCTTTTGGTAGTGGAGTTGATCTCCTCTACTTATCAACCAACTTTTTCCATGGTTTTCATGAGTAACACAAAAGTGAGGAAATGGAGGATATTATGCTAGAATGTAAGGGGTCTAAATTCTGATAATCATCAAAGGGCACTAAGATCTAAAATTGAACAAAGTCAATGTTCTGTGCTCTGTGTGCAAGAAACCAAGTGTGAAAATATTGATCATAAATTCCTTAGGAAATTTTGCCCAAAGCGTTTTGACTCTTTTGCCTTTTCACCATCTGTGGGTGCTTCAGGAGGGATTCTAGTTGTATGGAACTCTTCTGTTTTTTCTGGTCAATTGATAGAAATTCAGAGATTCTCTGTGGTCATTACATTTACTTCTGTTCACAATAATGACAGTTGGAATTTAGTGTCAGTCTATGGGCCTTGTCAGGGTGTGCTGAGGGACAATTTTGTAACCTGGCTATACAATATACAAATTCCAGTGGGAAGTAATTGGTTGCTAATTGGTGATTTTAATTTTATAAGATCAGAAGAAAATAGAAACAAGCCTGGGGGAGATGTAAATGATATGTTCCTTTTTAATGAAATCATTGGACATTTGGGTCTGCTTGAGTTACCTTTAAAAGGGAGAAGATTTACATGGTCAAATATGCAATCTCAGCCTTTATTGGAGCAACTTGACTGGTTTTTCACTAGTGCTGAATGGATTTCTTCCTTTCCAAATACCACTGTCATGCCTCTTGCTAATACAGCCTCTGATCATGTTCCTTGTGTAATCAACATTGACACTGTCATTCCTAAAGCATCTATATTTAGGTTTGAGAATTTCTGGGTAGATCAGCCAGGGTTCATGGATTGTGTAAAGCAAGCCTGGGAAGTAGATTGTAACAAGAAGTACTCTTCAGCTATAATTGCTGCAAAATTCAAGTCACTTATATATGCTCTGAAGCATTCGCATATGAATTTGTCCCAGTTAAAGGCTCTAATCTAGAACTGCAATAAAGCCATTTTAATTTTGGACAATCTGGAAGAACAGAGGCCTCTTTTTATAACTGAATTTAATTTCAGGAAAATTATCAAACTGCACTTGGAAAAACTTTTAAAGATTGAATGCAATTATTGGAGGAAGAGATGTACTATTAGATGGGTAAAAGTTGGGGAAGATAATACTAAGTTCTTCCATGCAATGGCCACACAGAGAAATAGAAGAAATACTATTTCCATGATCAAAACACCTGATGGTAGAGTGGTAAATGATCATGCTGAAATGGCAGCTTTATTGTGGTCAAGCTACAGAGATAGAATGGGCTGTTCTGAAGGTATTGATATGCAATTTGATCTGCCTAGGTTAATCAATAGAGTACAGGGTTTAGAAGAGATTTCCCAGCCTTTTTTGCAAGAGGAGATTGATCTAGTTCTTAAACAAATGCCACCAGATAAGTCTCCTGGGCCAGATGGCTTCACTGGACTCTTTTTGAAGAGATGTTGGCCCATAATAAAGCAGGACATATGTAAGCTTGTGCATGATTTCCATGAGGGCTCTTTGCAGCTGCAGAATATAAATGAATCTTTCATTACTCTTGTCCCCAAGGTCCATAGTCCTGAGAGTGTAAATGATTTTAGGCCCATCTCTCTTACAAATGCATGCCTTAAATTTCTGACAAAGCTAGTGGCAAACATATTTCAGCAGAGAATTTTATCCTGTGTGCATAAAAATCGAGTATGGATTTATCAAGAGCGTAACAATACAAGATTGTGTGGCATGGACTTTTGAATATTTGTATCAGTGCCATGCTTCAAAAAACCTTTGGTGATCATGAAACTAGACTTTGCTAAAGCCTTTGATACTATTGAGCATGAGGCAATAATCCAAGTGATGTCACATATGGGTTTTGATAGCAAGACCATAAAGTGGATAAAAGATATTCTCTCCTCTGGAACCTCTAAAATTCTACTGAATGGTGTTCCAGGAAAGCAATTTTCCTGCAAGAGGGGTGTCAGGCAGGGTGATCCACTATCACCAATTTTATATGTTCTTGGATCTGAATTGTTGCAACTAGTGATCAATGATGCACTTAGATCTGGCTTATTGTCTTTGCCTATTGAGGTGGGTGATCCTGACTATCTAGTGATACAGTATGCAGATGATACCTTGCTTATTCTGCCAGCCGATATAAACCAAGTTCTTGCTTTGAAAGATATCTTGCACAAATTTTCTGTCTCTACTGGTCTGAAAGTTAATTACCATAAGTCTAGTATGGTTCCAATTAATGTGGCTAGTGAGGAGGTGGCACAATTGGCCACTGCTTTTGGATGTCAAGTTGCCACTCTTCCCTTCACTTACCTGGGGTTGCCTCTGGGAACAGCCAGACCAAAGATTCAACATTTGACACCTATTGTTACAAGATTGGAGAGAAAGCTTACAAGTATTTCTAGCTTTTTATCTCAGGGTGCTAGATTGCAGCTAGTGGATTCTGCTCTGTCTTCGATGTCTACTTTTTTCTTGTGTTCTATCCAGATTCCTCCTGGTATTTTAAATCAGTTGAATAGAATCCTAAGACAGTGTCTTTGGAGGGATAATATTGATACACCAAAGCAGTCATTAGCAGCTTGGGAAATGATATGCAAGCCAAAAAATAAAGGTGGGGTTGGTATTGTTAACTTTCAAAAACGTAATGAGGCGCTGCTGTTGAAATTTCTGGATAAGTTTTACAATAAAGCAGATACACCCTGGGTCAACCTTATATGGAGAACTTACTATCAGGAGTCAGTTCCTCATGCTGAGAATCTATGTGGCTCTTTTTGGTGGAAAGATGTATGTAAGTATTTGGATAAGTACAGGCAGGTGGCTACTATTTTGCCTGGTAAAGGAGATACCTTCTTGTTCTGGTTGGACAGTTGGAAATTTGAGAACTCCAATACTCCTCTAAGTGAAAGATATCCAAGAATTTTCTCTTATGCTCTGGATGACAAGCTTACAGCTGAGGAGGTATATGAAATTGATGATATTACACAGCTGTTCCATCTACCTTTATCTTCACAGGCTTATGAGGAATTGCAGGAGTTAAGTTTTCAAATGAGACGCAATCCTTTGTCAGTGGGAAATGACTCTTGGGTTTATGTATGGGGAAGCACATATACTGCATCAAAGTATTACAAACACATTCATGAGCATATCCAGGTCATTGGCCTTTATAGATGGATTTGGAAGTCCTCTTGCATAATGAAGCATAAGTTTTTTGCATGGCTTTTGATAAGTGACAGGCTGAACACTCGAGACATGTTAAAGCGGAGGCATTGGAAGGTTACAGATGATACTCATTGTGAGTTGTGTTTTGCTAGAGCATACGAGGACATAATGCATTTGTTCTTTGAGTGTAATTTCAGTCAGAGGATATGGACATATTTACAAATTGATTGGTTACAAGGGCAAGATATTCAAACAGGTTGCTACAAGAGCAAGATCTGATTTCGGTAAACCTTTCTTCATGGAGGTGGTGATTTTAGCCTCGCTGGAACATATGGAAGCAACGAAATGAGAAAATCTTTCAGTATCACAGGCCATCTTTTCAAGGGTGGAAGAAGGGTTTTGTACATGATGTATCCATGCTTGTGCATAGGATAAAAAGGAAGCATTTGGATGAATTAGTTGCCTGGATAGGCAGTCTGATTTAGGTTTTGTCTTCTGTTAGCTTTTGTACAGTTAGGTTTAACCTTTTCTTTTTTCTCCTTTCTCCTTTTGTTTTGTACATACTTTTTTGGTTTTAATAAATAACTGTGGGGTTTTTTCCCCACAGTCACAAGGTTCAAAAAAAAAGTTTCTTTTCTTGGATTATTTTCCACCCTCTGATTTTTGGTCACTTGCCTTTTTCTTTCGATCTCATGCCGCCTTTGAAAACGTTGAGGAACCTGCTGGCTCATGGGACCCGCATGTCATCCTCTATGTGCTATAAAAGTTTATTTTCTTGGATTTTTTTCACCCTTTGATTTTTGGCTATTTCCTTTTTCTTTTGATCCCCTGCCGCCTTGGAAACGTTGAGTAAGTTGCTGACTCATGGGACCCACATGTCATCCTCTATGTACAATCAACTTTCTTTTTCTTTTAATCTCAAGCCGCATTTGAAACGTTGAGACCGCTGCTGCTAAATGGGACCCGCATGTCATCCTCTATGTACAATAAAGTTTCTTTTCTTGGATTATCTTTGGCTCCCGATATTTTGTCACTTGCCTTTTTCTTTCGATCTCATGCCGCCTTTGAAACGTTGAGTAAGCTGCTGGCTCATGGGTCCCGCATGTCATCCTCTACGAACAATAAAAGTTTCCTTTCTTGGAGTTATTTTTTACCCCTAATTCCTGGCTATTTGCCTTTTTTTTGATCTCCTGCCCCCTTTGAAACGATGAGGACGCTGTTGGCAGGTCGGTCCCACATGTCATCCTCTATGAACAATAAAAGTTTCCTTTGATGGATTTATTTTGAACCCCTAATTAATTTCTGGATATTTCCTTTTTTTTCCTTTGATCCCCTGCCGCCTTGGAATCGTTGAGGATGCTGCTGCCTCATGGGTCCCGCATGTCATCCTCTCAGAACGGTAAATGTTTCTTTTCTTGGATTTTGTTTACCAAATGATTTTTGGCTTATTTTTTCTTTCGATCTCCTGCCGCCTTTAAAACGTTGAGGACGCTGCTGGCTCACGGGTCCCGCATGTCAGCCTCTATGAACAATATACGCTGAGGATGCTGCTGCCTCATGGGTCCCGCATGTCATCCTCTCAGAACGAAAATGTTTCTTTTCTTGGATTTTTTTCCAACAAATTTTTGATTTATTTTTTCTTTCCATCCCCTGCCGCCTTTAAAACGTTGACGACGCTGCTGGCTCATGGGTCCCCGATGTCAGCCTCCCCGTACAAGAAACATGTGATATCTTGATTATTTTGCAGACAATAAACAGTGTATTGCGCTCTGAGCTATTTCAAACGGATAAATTAAATCTTTATTTTTACATAAACAAACTTATATGTTGAATCTCCTTGTTTTTTGTTTTTGCGAAGCATAGGACTCTCCTGTTTTTTTTTTAGAAAAATCCGAACTTTCCTGTTTTGGAGTAGGCTGAAATTGTACGAGTCAAAAGGCCCAGTAGGATAGTTCGAAGGCCCAGATGTCCAGATGCAGCCCAATTGAAATCTTTCTTTTCTTGGAGTTTTTTCACCCCCTGATTTCTGGCTACTTCATTTTTCTTTTGGTCCTGTGCCGCCTTGGAAACGTTGAGACCGCTGCTGCAAAATGGGACCCGCATGTCATCCTCTATGTACAATAAAATTTCTTTTCTTGGATTATTTTTGGCACTTGTGGGTCCCGCATGTCATCCTCTATGAACCAAAATTCTTTCTATTCTTGGATTTTTTTGACCCCTGATTTCTGGCTACTTCCTGTTTTCTTTTGATCCCTTGCCGCCTTGGAAACGTTGAGACCGCTGCTGCTAAATGGGACCCGCATGTCATCCTCTATGTGCAATCAACTTTCTTTTCTTGGAATTTTTTTTGGCAACTCATATTTGGTCACTTGCCTTTTTCTTTCGATGCCGTGCAGCCTCTCAAACGGTGATACCGCTGCTGCTAAATGGGACCCGCATGTCATCCTCTATGTACTATCAAGTTTCTTTTCTTGAATTATTTTTGGCTCCTGATATTTGGTCACTTGCCGTTTTCTTTCGATCCCGTGCCGCCTCTCAAACGGTGATACCGCTGCTGCTAAATGGGACCCGCATGTCATCCTCTATGTACAATCAAGTTTCTTTTCTTGAATTATTTTTGGCTCCTGATATTTGGTCACTTGCCTTTTTCTTTCGATCTTATGCCACGTTTGAAACGTTGAGGAACCTGCTGGCTCATGGGACCCGCATGTCATCCTCAATGTACTATAAAAGTTCATTTTCTTGGTTTTTTTCACCCTCTGATTTTTGGCTATTTCCTTTTTCTTTTGATCCCCTGCCGCCTTTGAAACGTTGAGGACTCGCTCGGTTCATTGGTCCCACATGTCAGCCTCGTATGAACGATAAAGCTTTCCTTTCTTGGAGTTCTTTTTACCCCTAATTTCCGGCTACTTTCTTTTTCTTTTTATCTCAAGCCGCATTTGAAACGTTGGGACAACTCGCCGCAAAATGGGACCCGCATGTCATCCTCTATGTACAATAAAAGTTTCTTTTCTTGGATTATGTTTCACCCTCTGATTTTTGGTCACTTGCCTATTTCTTTCGATCTCATGTCGCCTTTGAAAACGTTGAGGAACCTGCTGGCTCATGGGACCCGCATATCATCCTCTATGTGCTATAAAAGTTTATTTTCTTGGATTTTTTTCACCCTCTGATTTTTGGCTATTTGCTTTTTCTTTTGATCCCCTGCCGCCTTGGAAACGTTGAGTAAGTCTGCCGACTCATGGGACCCGCATGTCATCCTCTATGTACAATCAACTTTCTTTTTCTTTTGATCTCAAGCCGCATTTGAAACGTTGAGACCGCCGTCTGCTAAATGGGACCCGCATGTCATCCTCTATGTACAATAAAGTTTCTTTTCTTGGATTATCTTTCGCTCCCGATATTTTGTCACTTGCCTTTTTCTTTCGATCTCATGCCGCCTTTGAAACGTTGAGTAAGCTGCTGGCTCATGGGTCCCGCATGTCATCCTCTACAAACAATAAAAGTTTCCTTTCTTGGAGTTATTTTTTGACCCCTAATTTCTGGCTACTTCTTTTTTCTTTTGATCCCCTGCCGCCATTGAAACAATGAGGATTCTGCTGGCTCATGGGTCCAACATGTCAGCCTCTATGAACAATAAACCTTTCCTTTCTTGGAGTTATTTTGACCTCTAATTTCTGGCTATTTTACCTTTTTTTTAAATCATGTGTCGCCTTGGAAACGTTGAGGATGCTGCTGCCTCATGGGTCCCGTATGTCATCCTCTCAGAACGATAAATGTTTCTTTTTTTGGAAATTTTTTCAACTGATTTTTGGTTTATTTTTTTCTTTCGATCCTCTGCCGTCTTTAAAACGTTGACGACGCTGCTGGCTCATGGGTCCCCGATGTCAGCCTCCCCGTACAAGAAACATGTGATATCTTGACTATTTTGCGGACATAAACAGTGTATTTCGCTCTGAGCTATTTCAAACGGATAAATTAAATCTTTATTTTTACATAAACAAACTTATATGTTGAATCTCCTTGTTTTTTGTTTTTGCGAAGCATAGGACTCTCCTGTTTTTTTAGAAAAAACCGAACTTTCCTGTTTTGGAGTGGGCTGAAATTGTACGAGTCAAAAGGCCCAGTAGGATAGTTCGATGGCCCAGATGTCCAGATGCAGCCCAATTGAAATCTTTCTTTTCTTGGTTTTTTTCACCCCCTGATTTCTGGCTACTTCATTTTTCTTTTGGTCCTGTGCCGCCTTGGAAACGTTGAGACCGCTGCTGCAAAATGGGACCCGCATGTCATCCTCTATGTACAATAAAATTTCTTTTCTTGGATTATTTTTGGCACTCATGGGTGATACGTCTCAAACGTATCTATAATTTCTTATGTTCCATGCTACTTTTATGATGATACTCACATGTTTTATATACATTATATGTCGTTATTATGCATTTTCCGGCACTAACCTGTTGACGAGATGCCGAAGAGCCGATTCTGTCGTTTTCTGCTGTTTTTGGTTTCAGAAATCCTAGTAAGGAAATATTCTCGGAATTGGACGAAATCAACGCCCAGGGGCCTATTTTTCCACGAAGCTTCCAGAAGTCCGGAGAGGAAATGAAGTGGGGCCACGAGGCGACGACACGCCAGGGTGGCGCGGCCCAGCCCCTGGCCGCGCGGCCCTGTTGTGTGGGCCCCTCGTGACGCCCCCTGACCTACCCTTCCGCCTACATATAGTCTTCGTCGCGAAACCCCCAGTACCGAGAGCCACGATACGGAAAACCTTCCAGAGACGCAGCCGCCGCCAATCCCATCTCGGGGGATTCAGGAGATCGCCTCCGGCACCCTGCCGGAGAGGGGAATCATCTCCCGGAGGTCTCTTCATCGCCATGATCGCCTCCGGATCGATGTGTGAGTAGTTCACCCCTGGACTATGGGTCCATAGCAGTAGCTAGATGGTCGTTTTCTCCTAATTGTGCTATCATGTTCGATCTTGTGAGCTGCCTATCATGATCAAGATCGTTTATTTGTAATCCTACATGTTGTGTTTGTTGGGATCCGATGGATATTGAATACTATGTCAAGTTGATTATCAATCTATCATACATGAGTTGTTTATGTTCTTGCATGCTCTCCGTTGCTAGTAGAGGCTCTGGCCAAGTTGATACTTGTGACTCCAAGAGGGAGTATTTATGCTCGATAGTGGGTTCATGCCTCAATTAAATCTGGGACAGGGACAGAAAGTTCTAAGGTTGTGGATGTGCTGTTGCCACTAGGGATAAAACATCGATGCTTTGTCTAAGGATATTTGTGTTGATTACATTACGCACCATACTTAATGCAATTGTCTGTTGCTTGCAACTTAATACCGGAAGGGGTTCGGATGATAACCCGAAAGTGGACTTTTTAGGCATAGATGCATGCTGGATAGCGGTCTATGTACTTTGTCGTAATGCCCTGATTAAATCTCATAGTACTCATCATGATATATGTATGTGAATTGTTATGCCTTCTTTATTTGTCAATTGCCCAACTGTAATTCGTTCACCCAACATGCTATTTATCTTATGGGAGAGACACCACTAGTGAACTGTGGACCCCGGTCCTATTCTTTACATCTGAAATACAATCTACTGCAATACTTATTCTTTACTGTTCTTCGCAAACAATCATCTTCCACACAATACGGTTAATCCTTTGTTCACAGCAAGCCGGTGAGATTGACAACCTCACCGTTACGTTGGGACAAAGTACTTTGGTTGTGTTGTGCAGGTTCCACGTTGGCGCCGGAATCCCTGGTGTTGCGCCGCACTACACTCCGCCACCAACAACCTTCAACGTGCTTCTTGGCTCCTACTGGTTCGATAAACCTTGGTTTCTTTCTGAGGGAAAACTTACTGCTGTGCACATCACACCTTCCTCTTGGGGTTTCCAACGGACGTGTGTCTCACGCGCATCAATGGGTCCCGCTTGTCATCCTCTATGAACCAAAATTCTTTATATTCTTGGATTTTTTTGACCCCCTGATTTCTGGCTACTTCCTTTTTTCTTTTGATCCCTTGCCGCCTTGGAAACGTTCAGACCGCTGCTGCTAAATGGGACCCGCATGTCATCCTCTATGTGCAATCAACTTTCTTTTCTTGGAGTTTTTTGGCACCTCATATTTGGTCACTTGACTTTTTCTTTCGATCCCCTGCCGCCTCTCAAACGGTGATACCGCTGCTGCTAAATGGGACCCGCATGTCATCCTCTATGTACTATCAAGTTTCTTTTCTTGAATTATTTTGGCTCCTGATATTTGGTCACTTGCCTTTTTCTTTCGATCCCGTGCAACCTCTCAAACGGTGATACCGCTGCTGCTAAATGGGACCCGCATGTCATCCTCTATGTACTATCAAGTTTCTTTTCTTGGATTATCTTTGCCTCCTGATATTTTGTCACTTGCCTTTTTCTTTCGATCTCATGCCGCCTTTGAAACGTTAAGGACCCTGCTGGCTCATGGGACCCACATGTCAGCCTCTGTGAACAATAAACCTTTCCTTTGTTGGATTTATTTTTGTCCCCTAATTTCTGGCTATTTGCCTTTTTTCGATCCCCTGTCGCCATAGAAACAATGAGGACGCTGCTGTAAAATGGGTCCCAGATGTCATCCTCTCGGAACGATTAATGTTCCCTTTCTTGGATTTTTTTTACTCGTGATTTCTAGAAAATTGACTTTTTCTCTGGATCCCCTGCCGTCTTGTTAACGTTGAGGATGCTTGCTGCAAATGGGTCCCATATGTCAGCCTCAATGTACAATGAACGTTTCCTTTATTGAATTATTTTTGGCCTCTGGTTTATGGCTGATTGGCTTTTTCTTTGGAACCCCTGCAGCCTTTGAATAGTCGAGGACGCTGCTGGCAAATGGGTCCCATATGTCATACTCTTTGAACGACAAAAGTTTCCTTTCTTTCATTATTTTTGGCCCCCAAATTTCTTCCTACTTGGCTTTTTCTTTGGATCCCCTGCCGTCTTCAAAACTTTGAGGCCGATGCCGCAAATTGGGTCCCATATGTCATCCTCTCTGAACTATAAAATTTTCCTTTCTTGGATTTTGTTGACTCTCGATTTACGGCTACTTGGCTACTTGGATTTTTCTTTGGGTCCCATATGTCAGCCTCCATGTAGACGAAATGTGTCATATCTCAGATATACTATATGGTTCAAAATGTTGCACTGGTTCACAACGGGTTTATCTTTATTTTGCAGACTTCAATACAATCTCTATCGCTCTAAGATCTTCAAGTTGATAGAATAAATCATAAAACTTTTCAGAATTTTAAAATTTCAAAATCTACTTTTTTGATAATTTTTTTCCAAAATACAGTGATCCATGCAGGGTATGGAGTGATCAAGATTTTTCACACAGGGTATGGTTTCAAAAATTGCAACCCCCAATAATACAAAAGAAATACTTTAAAAACAACTTGTACGTAGAATGTCCCTGTTTTTTTGTGGTGAATCATAGTATCCGTGTTGCATTAGAAAAGGGGCCGAAAGTGTTTGAGTTGCCCGTTTGTAGTTATTGGGCATTATAGTCCGAGTAAGTAGGCCCACATCAATTACCATGTAGACGGCAACCCAAAAGGGGAAATTTTGGCCCAAGTGGGGGAAGTTGTAATTTTTTTTCTATTGGTAAGGTTAGCCTCACACACAAAAAATGTCTGGTTACATGGGGCAGTGCTGGAAGCCTGATCGTTACTGAAGGTTGCACATTTGCGCCTAATATGCTTGTCAGCAGGAGGTTTGCTATTTGTTGGAAAACTATTGAAGGGGAGTTTGTTGGTGCATGCATACGTTCGCGAGGAACCAAATGCAGCATTTTGACTTCACCAGACAACTGAACAACATGTGTTCTTCACAATACAGCCAACACAAGCATTAACTAATGTAACTAGAGACATTGAGTACAGATTGAGCCTTCATGTTTAACATAACATTGTGTGTGGAGGAGCCACGCACATAGTATATAAGAGTACCATCATGTTGACCACAAATGCATCATCGAAGAGAGTGGTAAAATATACTTATTGACCACCTCTCTACAAAAAAGTGGTAATTAGAACCGAACATGCACCACCTTATTTGAGCTGTGATCCATATTGTTCCTCCAGTGGTGCATGATTGCCTTTACACTTGATGACCTTCTCGCAGTTGTCATGATCAAATACAAGCACCTTCAAGGATCTGGTGTCAATCATGTTGAATACCGTGAAGTATCCTATCTTCAAGTCATGTGCTGTGACAAACGCTGACCAGCGTGCGTCCATAACAATCTTGCCGTCTTCCTCCTTCAGGCCGACCTCCCAGATGCAATCGGTGGAGATCTTCAGCTTGATGGTCTCTGGCCACAAACCTTCAAACCAGGGCTTAAAAGCACCGGGGATGAGCCCATCCGAGTAACTTGCGGAAGCTGTCGGGGCGGGTCCGCTCCATCGGCGTTTGGTGGCCTGATCATCAGGGCAGCTCCCTTTTTTTCGAAGATGAGCTCTCTACAAGCTTGATCTTGTTGCCTGAACAATGCAACAACAAAAATGGACCCAAATGGTATACTTATGAAGCCCACAATCTGAACATTATGCCTCTGGATCTAGTTTGGCTAATTCGTAGGAACGGTATATCAGCTTCAACTCATAAAGCTGGGAAAAAACTAAGCAACAGGAATAGAACTATAGATAGCATGGCATGGTGGATGCATAGCCCATGTTTGCAAATAGTTTGTGGGTAGCCCACACTTGCAAGTTCATATCAACAATTATTTTCCCCGGAAATTATTGTATTGCAATTTCGACGATTCGCACTTGATCATACTTTTCATCGGTTGCCCAGTTTGGCTGACCGGATTGTTTATTCGCTAGTGTCCTCCTTCCTAGACACCCAAGTCCATCATCATGGGCACTGACAAGGTGTAATATAAGATATATGCCACAAAAATAATACGTAGGATTGATAATGAAAATAAGTTTCCAATGGTCCGTGTCCAACAAGGGACGAGTAGTTTCTCTCCACTTCATCCCGACGTGTGTGGTGAGCAAGCCCTCCCATCGGTATCGGAGGAATTTAATTTGACAAGGGCTACGAGGAAGACATCACCAAGAAAGGGTGATGCATGTCTCCTTCAACAAACACAGCGAGTACATGTCCGAAGCAAGTACATGAACACAAGTACACCACCATAATAATACTACATGAACACAAGTGATGCCGTCGGTTGGGGAGGCCTAAATAAAACTTAAACTTAATCCTAATCTAATGGACGTCGGTTGGGGCGCGCGACGGGTCTGCCTCGTCCTCGTTCTTCGCCTATGCCGCCTACGTCCGTGCCCGCTTCTCGTCCCGGGCTTCGCGACGGGGGCGGCGCCGGGGTATTCTTGCGTATGGAGCTGAATACCCAAGATTTTGACAAAACCTTAGAATTTCCTCATAAATCAGGGAAAAATTTGGCAAATACATGAGGATTTTGGCAAAATGAATACACAGGTTGAAAATGAATACCCATCACTTCATCACTGGCGCAACCACTGTTCGCGCTTCAGGCGTTGGAGCATGGCGGACGCCGTCAAAAGACCTTGCCGGCGGCGCTGTCCCAGCGGTTTAGTCCTTTGCCGAGAAATCTCCTTCTGGAAGAAGAGTATCGCTTGCTGGCGGGCGAACGCCTCATAATGGCGATGAGCCCTGTCCTCGCAGAACTTCCGTTGGGAAGCCTCCAAGATCCGGAGGTCGTGCTCGCTGTACTCCTCCTTCAACCGTGGGTCCTCGTCGTTATCGGAGCTGTACTCCGCGTCGGACTGCGGCTCCGGCTCCGGCTCCGGCTGCGATGGTGGTGGAGGCTGCGCGCGGACTTTGAGGCCAAGCCTACAGAACCTCGTCTTCCGATGGCGCGGCATTTTTGAGGTGGAGAGGAGAGAATGGAGCGTAAGCGGTGGTGGAAATGAGAGGATAGCACCGCGGGGGTGGACGGCGTAGTAGGTACTTTATGCTGGTGGTAGGCAACTGATGTCTACGGGTGCTTCTATTCTTGTAGACAGTGTTGGGCCTCCAAGAGCAGAGGTTTGTAGAACAGCAGCAAGTTTCCCTTAAGTGGATCACCCAAGGTTTATCGAACTCAGGGAGGAAGAGGTCAAAGATATCCCTCTCATGCAACCACTGCAACCACAAAGCAAGAAGTCTCTTGTGTCCCCAACACACCTAATAGGTGCACTAGTTCGGCGAAGAGATAGTGAAATACAAGTGGTATGAATGAATATGAGCGAGTAGTACGGCGCGAGAAAAGTGCTTGCTGGCGTGCGGTTGATGGTAGTAATATTGCGAGCGAGTATAAATGCGGTAAAACGAGTAAACAAGCAGCGATAGCGATATTTAGGAACAAGGCCTAGGGATCATACTTTCACTAGTGGACACTCTCAACATTGATCACATAACAGAATAAATAGATAGATGCTAGACTCTACACCCTCTTGTTGGATGATGAACACCACTAGCTGTGTAGGATTACACGAACCCTCAATGCCGGAGTTAACAAGCTCCACAATATTCAATGTTCATATTTAAATAACCTTAGAGTGCATGACGAGATCAACATAACCAAACCAAGTACTAACATAGCATGCACACTCGTCACCTTCACACTACGAAAGGAGGCATAGATCACATCAATACCATCATAGCAATAGTTAACTTCATAATCTACAAGAGATCACAATCATAGCCTACGCCAAGTACTACACGACGCACACACTTGTCACCATTACACCGTGCGGGAGGAATAAACTACTTTAATAACATCACTAGAGTAGCACACATATAAATTGTGATACAAAACACATTGCAATCATAAAGAGATATAAATAAGCACTTCACTATGCCATTCATAACGGTGAATAAGTATTCACGTGAAATATAGCCTAAGAGACCCACACGGTGCACACACTCGTCACCTTTACACACGTGGGACAAGGAGTCTCCGGAGATCACATAAGTAAAATCCACTTGACTAGCATAATGACATCTAGATTACAAGCATCATCATATGAATCTCAATCATGTAAGGCAGCTCATGAGATTATTGTATTGAAGCACATAGGAGAGAGATGAACCACATAGCTACCGGTACAGCCCCGAGCCTCGATGGACAACTACTCCCTCCTCATGGGAGACAACAGCGTTGATGAAGATGGCGGTGGTGTCGATGGAGAAGCCTTCTGGGGGCACTTCCCCGTCCCGGCGGCGTGCCGGAACAGAGACTCCTGTCCCCCAGATCTTGGCTTCGCGATGGCGGCGGCTCTGGAAGGTTTCTCGTACCGTGGCTTTTTCGTCGAACGTAATAGGGTTTTCGCGACGGAGGCTTTAAGTAGGCGGAAGGGCAAGGTCGGTGGAGTCACGAGGGACCCACACAACAGGGCGGCGCGGGCCCTAGCCTGGCCGCGCCGCCTTAGTGTGGCGCCACCTCGTGGCCCCACTTCGTATCTCCTCCGGTCTTCTGGAAGCTTCGTGTGAAAATAGGACCATGGGCGTTGATTTCGTCCAATTCCGAGAATATTTCCTTACTAGGATTTCTGAAACCAAAAACAGCAGAAAACAGCAGCTGGCCCTTCGGCATCTCGTCAATAGGTTAGTTCCGGAAAACGCATAATAATGACATAAAGTATGCATAAAACATGTAGATATCATCAATAATGTGGCATGGAACATAAGAAATTATCGATACGTCGGAGAAGTATCAGCAACTATCCTCATTTACGGCGGCGTAGGCGACTGGACGCCGCGTGTCCGGCCGCTGCCCTCATGGCCGCCTAGGTTTAGGCGCGGGAGACCATTAAACGCCGGGGACTACCAACCTTCCCGCGTCGCCTTTGATGCGAACAGTCGCGTCCTCCCGCTGACAAGGCGGCCCCACACGCAAAAACCGTCGTGCCGCGAGGCGCCGACGCGCCCGATTCGCGCCCTTCGCCGGTGTGAGCCCAAAAAATGCAACTACTACTACTGTACTAGCGTATAGGGTGAGCATGCCCTCCCATCAGTATCAGAGGAATTTGACAAGGGCTACAGGACGACTAGTTACATCACCAAAAAAGGTGATGCATGTCTCCTTCACATGGTCTTCTTATGTCATATAGTAAGGCACTAGCAATGATCGACGCGGCGTGTCTAACTAATATACTCCCTCTATCTCAGAGCTTAAGGCGTAAAAATAAATTCGATTTTTGATCAAAGCATAAGGCGTAGGGTGAACTCTATCCTATTTCTACCGAAGATGCCCCTCTCAGCCGTTTCTCGTTTGCTAAAAACAAGGAGACGATTGACCCAGCTATGGCATGCACACGGTATTCACGCTGAATTAACTCCTCCTCCAGTCAATCTCCTCTAAAACCGGTTCCTCATTGGTTGTATACGGTGCATGCATGATATGGTAGTTAACGAGGAGTCTGGTGCGGCTACTTTAGGGAAGAGAGAGAAATACGGAGTAAAAGGAGTGAGTTATTAGAGATTTATGAGGGGCAAGTATGGAAGCTAATTTGCACGCCAACCCTACTTAATCCTAGCGCCAATTTATTTACACCTTAAGCTGTGAGATGGAGTAAATGTTTAGCAGTTGTAAATATTTATGGGCTTTTCATCAGCAATGATGATGGCACAACATGAAGTGAAGTTTAGCAGTTGTAGCATGATTTTTTTTTGAATAAATGATGCTCAAACTCACCGATTCTCAAACTGCCCTTACAACGTTAAGGGAGCTGATATTAGGCACATACCCACTTTCCCTAAGCCCTGAGACAACGCAATCAAACATCATGCTATCCGGAAGTCGGAAACAATCTCAACTCGTGAAGAGATCAACATTTAATTTAACAAAACTGTCTAATCCCGATGTGTAGAGAATGAATCCGTTGCACATATTGCTGCAACTCATAAATAGATCACAACACAACTTCAGGATTATTTTTTACGAACACAATTTTGTGATGCCATTTGTTATCACTCCTTGGTGTGTATCTTGTGCGATATCGGTTAAATTGCTAGGCCATCTACTAATACTGATGGTTCATGTCTCCAGTTGTGAAAGTAAGAGTTCATATACTTAGCCAAATGCTCAGCTAGCTACCCCATGTAGGAAACTGACCGTGGGAAGGTAATTGCATCCTTCTCAGAATTTGATCTATTAAAAGACATCTGAAAACAAAAGACGGCTACCCTGAAGTAATTGAGTGTAAGATGAAATACTAAAATTGCTACACCAGCAAAAGTGGACAATTGCCTCATCTAAGCTGGTCTAGTGTACATCCATGTTTAACATGTGAAGATGTGAGCGTATGAATTAGTAGCCAAAAACAACAGACTATTTTCAGGGAAAGCACGACAAAGTAAATGCAGATAATTCTACTTTAGCAATCGTCTCACCTTGACACATGTAATATGAACTATAGTTTCATGAACAGTAATTAGTAAGAACAGAGAAAAGTAACAGCTGCCTTAGTTGATATAATCTAAAAATAGTAGCTGCCCATTTCAGCTAATGATTTGTCCAGATGAAAAGCCCAACAGGAAACTAAGCATCAGAAACGTCTCAATAATATATAGAAACTAACTCTACATCAGGATAAGAATGAATTCAGTAGCTAACTCTATTTGAGTCCTTCTGTTACTTCGACTGATGTTTACATACTAAAGTGGTACTGCAATCATGTTTCTGTGACTGACATCGAGCATTCTTGCAGTTTTAGCATTTGTGTCATCTAGGTTATTATTGATGCGTAGCTAATAGTGTAGTGAATGGAAATTGGACCGACCTTTTTTTTCTCTGCAAATGATGGATATACCTTCTTTTTCTCGAATACACACCAAACGGTGTCATCTGTATTAGAAGAATGCACTAAAGTAGTGCAAATACAACTCTCAAAGAAATATCAAAAAGAAAAGAAGAAAAATGAAGCAAAAAACTTCTAAGCTAGGCTATGTAGAATCTAAAACGTGTCCAGTTGGGTCATTAGACTGGCACATTGTACATCCCTGCACCCATCACAAGAAACAGTGTGAAGACCAGAGCCTGAAGCAGTGTCTACACCCAAACAATTCAGATATGAACAACAATTGACAATACAAAACATATTAAATCATGCCAACGTTACCGCAACCGTCCGTGGCTGAGCATTGCTAGATTCAGGCTCAATAGTATTGCTTCATGTTGCCGTATGATGATCAAAGATTGTCCGCCAACCTCGGGTCATCTTTCCCTGGAGTTTAGTAGAGACAAAAATAACTGTAGTGTCCCCCTAAGTGTAGTAGTACACTGGACCAGCTTAGATGAGGCGATATAAAAACAGTAAAAGAGAGCTCTAATTCATATTTGTGTATTAACTAACGAATTTTCTTGTCAAGCAAATAATTGTAGCATTGTTACCATTTTAGTAAATTTATAAATCTTCCTCGCAATTAAATGTAACAAAACTACAATCACCGACAAAAGTATAACTATTTTGAGCAGATCTCCTTTGTAGGAAAGAGGAAGACACACAAAAAAGAATCCTAATAAAAATATACAAATGCTTCCCGATGTGTTTTGTTTCAAGCATTAATGGCTCAGACCTATGATTATGTACTACCAATGCAAAAAAAAAGACTTCTGCCAATTTTCTCATTCAACTCCATGCCTCCATGTAATTTACAGAAAAAAGTACTACGATGCAATAATGCTAGAAAATAGAAATTCGTGGTACTTATGATAAAACATTACCTAGTTTGTTAAAACCAAGATGGCATTAGCGCAAGAAATTTAGTAATTAAACATCAATTAGACGTACAAACCTGTCATGTTTGTCAGCATGAAAAGGCTCGAGGGCAACTCTCGTATGCAGCTATTCGCAAGAAAACTGTAAGAGAAATAGGCAAGTAGTAATTAAGTAAACTTTAGTTTATCACTACAAGAAAAGTTCTGATAGACAACGTCTCAAAATCGTCCGCTAAGGGGTATTTTTCGTCGCCTATGGGCCTAACCCGATGATATGGGTTCTATTGTGGAAACTGCGTCAGGCAAAGTCCTACGACGATTTTCGATCCGTCGCGCTTGGGCGCCCTTCCGCCACGGAAAATCGGACCGTTGCCCAAGTGTTTCCGGGAGCCCGTTGACTGCTGACGTCATGCAAACTGACACGTGGCAGACGTCGTTAACTGGCAGTTAACGGCGTTAACCGGCTGAAACCCCGTGGTAGATGGTAGGCCCACACGAGGCCTGCCACGTCTTAAGCGGGCCGGCCCATTAAGTTTGCGGGCCGGGCCAACTGACTTAGTTTGACCGGTCAACTATATAGCTGGGCTGGTCCATTAGTTACGTGGGCCGGGCCTAACCTCTAAGGTTGATCGGTCAAAACATTAATGGGCCGGCCCACTAAGCATGTGGGCCGGGCCGAATGCACTCGTTTGACCGGTCAACGAGCAAAGGGCCGGCCCACAAGACATGTGGGACCCACTTTCCTGGTATCGGGCCGGCCCATTTACAAAGTGGGGTCCACCTTAAAGCAAGTGGGCCGGCCCAAGAAGTTATTGGGCCGGCCCAATTAGCATGTGGGTCCCACTTTCCTGCTATCGGGCCGGCCCATTTAGTACGTGGGGTCCACATTAGATCAAATGGATCGGCCCAACAAGCCGGTGGGCCGGGCCAAAAGCACGAGTGGGTCCCACTTTCCTGTTAAAGGGCCAGCCCATTTAGTATGTGGGGTCCACCATATAGCAAGTGGGCCGGCCCAACAAGATAGTCGGTCGGGCCAAAAACACAGGTGGGTCCCACTTTCGAGTTAAAGGGCCGGCCCATTTAGTATGTGGGGTCCACCATATAGCAAGTGGGCCGGCCCAACAAGATAGTGGGCCGGGCCAAAAGCACAGGTGGGTCCCACTTTCCTGTTAAAAGGCCGGCCCATTTAGTATGTGGGGTCCACCATATAGCAAGTGGGCCGGCCGAACACGCTAGTGGGCCGGGCCAAAAACACAGGTGGGTCCCACTTTCCTCTTAAAGGGCCGGCCCATTTAGTATGTGGGGTCCACCATGTAGCAAGTGGGCCGGCCCAACAAGATAGTGGGCCGGGCCAAAAGCACAGGTGGGTCCCACTTTCCTGTTAAAGGGCCGGCCCATTTAGTATGTAGGGTCCACCATATAGCAAGTGGGTCGGCCCACCAAAAAAGTGGGCCGGGCCAAAAACACAGGTGGGTCCCACTTTCCACTTAAAGGGCCGGCCCATTTAGTATGTGGGGTCCACCACAAAAGCAATTGGGCTGGCCCAGCTAGTTAGTGGGCCGGCCCAATAGTGGGTGGGGTCCACCTTAAAGCAAATGGGTCGGCCCAATTAGAGTGTGGGGTCCACCGTAAATCAAGTGGGCTGGCCCAATAAGTAAGTGGGCCAGCCCGTTTAGTTGCTGTTTATATGCCGGCATAATAGGCGCTTTAGGATTTTGCGGGCCGGCACATATGTGATTTCTCTTAATTGGGCCGTTTAAGGGATGGGAATTCGTGATTTAGATACTGAGAATATTTACGCAGCATTGATTTCTGTCGTATAGCCTCACTTACCACAAGCAACAAAGAAAAAATGCGCGAAAGAACTATAAAAACTAACTAAATATTACATCAGCTGCAAGGCTTTGAAAAAATATTACAGAACCCAGAGAAATTGAATGGTAATTAAACCTAGCAATACAATGAAGCGATCCGGCAATCTTTTAAGTTGTCCATGCAGCACCTATATCTGAAACAAAGACATTACAAGTTAAGACATCAACAATGGAAAGGCAAAGACACTACAATATTGTTTGCCAAAGAATTTGGAACTCATCATTTCGTCGTTATAACAAGATCATTGTAATGCGCACAATAAGCAAACAAAGAGTGCATGCCGCATACCAACAGCCAATATAACGAGCATGTTAGAATGAAACAAGCAGACTTACTACTCGTCGAGTCCCATGCAAACCAACATGTTCGGGGAGTACAAAATTGGCATGAACAACATAGTAGCGAGGCTATAAATTTTGTAACAACGACCGAGCAAGATGAAGTTATGATGGCTACATCTACGAGAGCAGGGAATGTAAACCAAAAATAGAAGTTACGATGGCAAAAGCTAAAGAGGAGGGAATGTGAACCAACATGTGCCAAGTGCAATTACTTCATTTTGGCCGTGAACTAAATAATACTCCCGAACTTATAGTGAAGGGGATGCAAATCAAGATGTTTCGGGATATAAACTTGTAATGAGCAACACATAGAGGATAGTTAATGCTGGAGCTTAGGATGGACCAGATACGGAATATAGTGGGATCACCTGTGAACTTGTATAAGAGGGAATGCAAACCAATATGTTCAGCATTCCATATGTGAGCGTCATGCCAAGTCGGAGAAACAAGTCAATAATGCAGCTTTTGAAGAACAAGATGGCACGCAAAATTATTATCTAGTAGTATGACAAGTTTATTTGTACTACGGGCTAGATAGCGAGTGATAGCATGCCAAACTAAGTCCTTACTTTGTTAGCTTACAATGAACTAGATACAAAACAATGGCATCACCTGTAGTACAGGGAATGCAAGCCAACATGTTCATGGAGTAAAAAATTGGCACAAACAACATAGTAGCAGGCCATAATTTTTGTAACAACGACGGAGCAAGATAAAGTTATGATGGCTAGATCTACGGAGCGAGGCAATGTAAACCAAATATAGAAGTTACGATGCCAAAAGCTATAGAGCAGGGAATGCGAACCAACATGTGCAATTACTTAAAATTGGCCATGAACTAAATAATAGCCAGGATGTTACTATAATAGCTAGGAATAAAACATATAGGAGTTATAATGGCATCACTCATAAACTTGTAGATAAAGGAAACAAATCAATTTGTTTCGGGATATAAAGTTGTAATGAGCAACACATATAGGCAGTTACTTTGTTAGCTTACGACGAAGTAGATAGAAATAACAATGGCATCACCTGTAGTACATGGAATGCAAACCAACATGTTCAGGGAGAACAAGATTGGCATGAACAAAATAGTAGCAGCCTATAATTTTTTGTAACAACGGCTGAGCAAGATAGAAGTTATGATGGCTACATCTACAGAGCAGGGAATGCAAACCAAAATGTTCAATCGCTTAAAGTTAGCAATGAAGTAAAAAATAGCAACGTGTTACGGTCATAGCTAGGAATGAACTAAAAGAGCTTCAGACAAACAAGCATCTGAACCCAGAACATGGCGCTAAAACAAGGGACTTACATTAGGAGAAGCACTCTGTGGGAGTCACAGCAGATCTTCCTGGGGTTGATAGATCCGGTGATGAAGTACGCTACATGTGCTACTTGGAGTTGGAGAGACGGCCATTACACTTCATGGTTACTCATCTCATCTGCAAAAACGTAACGGCGCGTCGTTAGCACAAACAGGTTCCCCCAAGATTAAACAAGAACTTGCAGGCAAGCAATAGAAAAGCGACAGTAGAAGAGTTCAGATCATGCACGGCGCCGGTGAAGCAGATCCGGTTCATGCACATCGGTGTCGGTGAGCAAGATCCGATGCGGTGGACGACGGATCCGGCGAAGCGGCTCAGCTGAAGCGACTGCGGTAGACTGCTGGATGAGTATATGGTTTCGAGGTACGGCGGGGATGATCCGGTCCGGTTGATGACGGCGTCGATGAAGCGGCTCCGGCAGGCAGCCGGATGACGAGGATCGCGAGGGCTCGGGTAGGCCAGGGAAGTCCGGCGGGGATGTTCCGGTGCGGTGGTCGTGGAGGTGGGAGAGAGGGACTTGGGAAGTTCCGGTGGGTGGTCTGAGGGAAATGAATTTTTTTGGGAGGGTTTCCGGGCTAGGGAGGTGGTGATCCAAAAAATGACGGGCATACCCCCCACCAACCGACTTTGCTGCCATCTCCAAAGGGGTAGAATGGGAATTTGGAAGCGTGTGAAATTTTTGTATTTTGTGGGCGGGAAGTTTTGCCGCTATGAGATTTTGAATTTGGCTACCGTCCAAGTATAATGATAAAAAATTGTGACACCGTACTAGTACCTCTGTTCAAGGCCGAGTGCGAAATCAAATCATCATCACATTAAATACCGGTTACTATCATCGTGATCTATCTTCTTATCCCATTCAAAAACCCGTCTGAAATATTTCAGGATTGGCGGGAGATTTTGCTGCCCGACTGAGATTTGATTTTGAATAAGGCTATGGTCAAGTAATATAATATAATACTAATATAAAGACGGTACACCTGGTTAAGTACTAATTGCTCTGCTCCGGCAGTCAAGGCCAGCAACCACATCAAGCCATCATCATTACAAACAAAATCAGTCAAATCTAGAAGCTAGTATAGGAAAAATCACAGCAGCATAATAAATCCAGAAAACTAAGTACGGAGTATAATCCATCAACTGCATACAACAGCCAAAAGAAGCCAATAACAATGTTAATGTTCACGACAAACTAATCTGAAAATAATACAAGACGCAATGTATGGCCAACATGAAGATTAGGATACCCCAGGATGAATGAATCTGATCTTCATTCAGCATATATTTCTTCGTCACTCCGTTCTATGATCTGAAGGAAATATTCATTGAACTCCTTCCGTCTGCAGTGTGCAGCCAATACATCCTCCAAACGGTATGGCCTTTGTTCATTTCTCATACCGTAGTTTCCTAATCTATCCACACGTATTGGCCACTCATCCCAGGCCTTTATATCATCAAAGTACTCTCTGATATAACCCAAATCTGCGTAGTAGATGCAGCCAGGTCGAAGTGTCGGGTGCACTCGGTGTCGACGGAGATACACCGGATATAATGGACGAAGAAGGCACGACCGCCAATGTTATTGACGGCATGGAGAGAGCGGCTCTCAGTGTCCACACGGTACACCAATGGTTGACCTTCCTCCAAATGCTTGTTGTCCAACAACACAAGCAGCAGAGCACCATCCGACTTCACAAGGTAGAACTTGTTATTTCCAAGTTCGGAAATGAAAATAGTGTATCCATGTTGACATCGCTCGCGCGCTGCTCCAAGCTGGACATTGTTGGTGCACACTAATTTTCCGAACTCAAAATTGTTCACAGCTATTGCATACAATTCACCATTGAACGGGGTAATGCAACGCAGAGAATGGTGCTCGGTCGAAAATCTTCCTTCTCCCCAATCTTCATCTATACCCTTAGTTGGAGTGCTCTCATCGACCCAAGCAATTTCCGCCGGGTAATCTTTGGAAACGAAGACCATAGTCGGGGACTTCATTACAGCTACTGACTTCAGAATAACATATTGCATATGCGCCTCAAACCTAGTATTCAATGTCTTTGTGAGTGGGTTCAGAAGCCGTATCTTGTGCGGCTGGTTCTTCTGGGCAAGGACGATGACGCCACGGTAAAAGCCGACAAAGTAGTATCTAAAATATATTGGTGAAGATAACATTCAGCACTAAGATGTTTACGATTGAAAATAAAAATAGATTAACTCTATAGATATGGAGGAATTTGAACCTTGCATGAACTTCCGTTAGATCGATGGTGACGTAGCGGGATGTGCGGAGGTGGAGGAAGGTGAAATCAGCAGCGCGTGGAAGGGCATGTTCTACCATGATCCATTCATGCAGGTGCACGTCGGGCTCAGGTAAACCTGAGCGCCAATTTCTACAAACTTGCCTCAAAGCAGAGTAGGTGTCCATGTACTCCTCGTTCGCCAGTAAGCAGTCCCCGATCTTGTGAAGTGGTCCGTCAGCCCTGAGAGAGGCCCAGTCCACGGAGGCGCCGCGCTTGGATGCGCCGCCCTCGGAGGCGACGGTCTCGGGGGCGACGGCCGTGATGTCTACGGGTGCTTCTATTCTTGTAGACAGTGTTGGGCCTCCAAGAGCAGAGGTTTGTAGAACAGCAGCAAGTTTCCCTTAAGTGGATCACCCAAGGTTTATCGAACTCAGGGAGGAAGAGGTCAAAGATATCCCTCTCAAGCAACCCCGCAATCACGATACAAGAAGTCTCTTGTGTCCCCACACCTAATACACTTGTCGGATGTATAGGTGCACTAGTTCGGCGAAGAGATAGTGAAATACAAGTGGTATGAATGAATATGAGCAGTAGTAACGGCGCCGAGAAAAGTGCTTGTCTGGCGTGCAGTTGATGGTAGTAATATTGCAGGAAGTAAACATGCAGTAGAACAGTAAACAAGAAGTGTTTGCAGTATTGGAAACAAGGCCTAGGGATCATACTTTCACTAGTGGACACTCTCAACATTGATCACATAATAAATAAGTTCTCTTCCTTTGTGCTACATATACTCTTGTTTGATAATGAACACCATTCGTTGTGTAGGGCTACAAGAGCACCTCAATGCCGGAGTTAACAAGCTCCACAACATTCGGTATTCATGTTTAAGTAACCTTTAGAGCATAATAGATCTTTGCAACTTAAACCGAGTACTAACATAGCATACACACTGTCACCTTTACACTATGAAGGGGGAATAAATCACATCAATACTATCATAGTAATAATTAACCCCATAACCTACAAGAGATTATGATCATAACCTACGCCAAGTACTACACGATGCACACACTGTCACCATTACACAGTGAAGGAGGATTAGACTACTTTAATAACATCACAAGAGTAGCACATAGACTAATAGTGATACAAAGCTCATATAAATCTCAATCATGTAAGGCAGCTCATGAGATCATTGTATTGAAGTACATAGGAGAGAGATTAACCACATAGCTACCGGTACAGCCCTTAGCCTCGATGGAGAACTACTCCCTCCTCATGGGAGACAGCAGCGGTGATGAAGATGGCGGTGGTGTTGATGGAGATGCCTTCCGGGGGCACTTCCCCGTCCCGGCGACGTGCCGGAACAGAGACTCCTGTCCCCCAGATCTTGGCTTCGCGATGGCGGCGGCTCTGGAAGGTTTCTCGTACCGTGGTTTTTCCGTATCGAAGATTTAGGTCAGGGACCTTTAAATAGGCGAAGAGGCGGAGTCGGAGGGGGTACGGAGCCGCCACACAACAGGGTGGCGCGGGCCCTAGCCTGGCCGCGCCAGCCCCATGTGTGGGACCCCTGTGGCTCTCCTCTGGTGGCTCTCGGGTGTTCTGGAAGCTTCGTGGAATTCTAAGATGCTGGGCGTTGATTTCGTCCGATTCCGAGAATATTTCCTTACTAGGATTTCTGAAACCAAAAACAGCAGAAAACGAGAACTGGCACTTCGGCATCTCGTTAATAGGTTAGTTCCGGAAAACGCATCAAAACGATATAAAGTGTGAACAAAACATGTAGGTATTGTCATAAAACAAGCATGGAACATAAGAAATTATAGATACGTTTGAGACGTATCAAGCATCCGCAAGCTTAGTTCCTACTCGCCCTCGAGTAGGTAAACGATAACAAGGATAATTTCTGAAGTGACATGCTACCAACATAATCTTGATCAACATTATTGTAAAGCATATGAGATGAATGCAGCGATTCGAAGCAATGATGAAGATAATGAGTAAACAAATGAATCATATAGCAAAGACTTTTCATGAATAATACTTTCAAGACAAGCATCAATAAGACTTGCATAAGAGTTACTCATAAAGCAATAAATTCAAAGTAAAGGCATTGAAGCAACACAAAGGAAGATATAAGTTTCAGCGGTTGCTTTCAACTTCAACATGTATATCTCATGGATAATTGTCAACATAAAGCAATATAACAAGTGCAATAGGTAAACATGTAAGAATCAATGCACACAGTTTACACAAGTGTTTGCTTCTAAGATATAAATAAGTAGGTAAACTGACTCAACATAAAGTAAAAGAATGGCCCTTTGCAGAGGGAAGCATTGATTGCTATATTTGTGCTAGAGCTTTTATTTTGAAAACATAAAGAGAGCATAAAAAGTAAAGTTTTGAGAGGTGTTTGTTGTTGTCAACGAATGGTAGTGGGCACTCTAACCCCCTTGCCAGACAGACTTTCAAAGAGCGGCTCCCATGAAATTTTATTTTTGGGTGGCACTCCTTCCAACCTTGCTTTCACAAACCATGGCTAACCGAATCCTCGGGTGCCAGCCAACAATCTCATACCATGAAGGAGTGCCTTTTTATTTTAGTTTTATTTAGATGACACTCCTCCCCACCTTTGCTTTCTCAAGCCATGGCTAACCGAATCCTCGGGTGCCGACCAACAATCACATACCATGGAGGAGTGTCTATTTGTAACTTTATGAAAGTTAATTAATTCGGGCTGGGAACCCCATTGACGACTCTTTTTGCAAAATTATTGGATAAGCGGATGAAGCCACTAGTCCATTGGTGAAAGTTGCCCAACAAGATTGAAAGATAAACACCACATACTTCCTCATGAGCTATAAAACATTGACACAAATAAGAGGTAATAACTTTTGAATTGTTTAAAGATAGCACTCAAGCAATTTACTTTGGAATGGCGGAGAAATACCATGTGGTAGGTAGGTATGGTGGACACAAATGGCATAGTTTTTGGCTCAAGGATTTGGATGCACGAGAAGAATCCCTCTCAATACAAGGCTAGGCTAGCAAGGTTGTTTGAAGCAAACTCAAGTATAAAACGGTGCAGCAAGACTCACATATGAACATATTGTAAACATTATAAGACTTTACATCGTCTTCCTTGTTGTTCAAACACCTTAACAAGAAAATATCTAGACTTAGAGAGACCAATCATGCAAACCAAATTTTAACAAGCTCTATGTAGTTCTTCATTAATAGGTGCAAAGTACATGATGCAAGAGCTTAAACATGATCTATATGAGCACAACAATTGCCAAGTATCAAATTATTCAAGACATTATACCAATTACCACATGAAGCATTTTCTGTTTCCAACCATATAACAATTAACGAAGCAGTTTCAACCTTCGCCATGAACATTAAAAGCTAAGAACACATATGTTCCTATGAACCAGCGGAGCGTGTCTCTCTCCCACACGAGGATGAACTTATTCAAACAAAACAAAAACAAGCAGACGCTCCAAGTAAAGTACATAAGATGTGACCGAATAAAAATATAGTTTCAAGAGAAGAAACTTGATAAATTGTTGATGAAGAAGGGGATGCCTTGGGCATCCCCAAGCTTAGACGCTTGAGTCTTCTTGAAATATGCAGGGATGAACCACGGGGGCATCCCCAAGCTTAGACTTTCCACTCTCCTTGATCATAGTATATCATCCTCCTCTCTTGACCCTTGAAAACTTCCTCCACACCAAACTCAAAACAATCTCATTAGAGGGTTAGTGCATAATCAAAATTTCACATGTTCAGAGGTGACACAATCATTCTTAACACTTCTGGGCATTGCACAAAGCTACTGGAAGTTAATGGAACAAAGAAATCCATCCAACACAGCAAAAGAGGCAATGCGAAATAAAAGGCAGAATCTGTCAAAACAGAACAGTCCGTAAAGACGAATTTTTAGAGGCACTGGACTTGCTCAGATGAAAATGCTCAAATTGAATGAAAGTTGCGTACATATCTGAGGATCACGCACGTAAATTGGCAGATTTTTCTGAGTTACCTACGGAGAACCCTGCCCAAATTCGTGACAGACAGAAATCTGTTTCTGCGCAGTAATCCAAATCTAGTATGAACCTTACTATCAAAGACTTTACTTGGCACAACAATGCAATAAAATAAAGATAAGGAGAGGTTGCTACAGTAGTAACAACTTCCAAGACTCAAATATAAAACAAAATTGCTGTAGTAAAATAAAAACATGGGTTATCTCCCAAGAAGTGCTTTCTTTATAGCCATTAAGATGGGCTCAGTAATTTTAATGATGCACTCCCAAGAAATAAGAGTTGAAGCAAAAGAGAGCATCAAGAAGCAAATTCAAAACACATTTAAGCCTAACATGCTTCCTATGCATAGGAATCTTGTACACAAATAAATTCATGAAGAACAAAGTGGCAAGCATAGGAAGATAAAACATGAGTAACTTCAAGATTCTCAACATAAAGAGGGGAATCTTAATATTATTAAGATGCACATAACCATGTTTCCCTCTCTCATAATAACTTTCAGAGGCATCATGAACAAACTCCACAATATAAGTATCACATAAAGCATTCTTATTCACATGCATAAAAGTATCATTACTCTCCACATAAGTATAATCAATTTTATTAGTTGTAGTGGGAGAAAATTCAACAAAGTAGCTATCATTATTATTCTCATCATCAAATATAGGAGGTATAGTATCATCATAATAAACTTTATCCTCCATAGTAGGCGGCACCAGAAGACCACTATCATTATAATCATCATATATGGGAGGCATATCATAATCAACATAAACTTTCTCCTCAATACCCGGAGGGCTAAAGAGATCATTTTCATCAAAACCGACCTCCCCAAGCTTAGAATTTTCTATATCATTAGCAACAATGGTGTTCAAAGCGTTCATACTAATATCATTGCTACTAGCATGCAAATAAGGTTCCATAGGTTTTTTAATTTTCGCATTAAACCATTCATGTCTTGACTCAGGAAATAATTTAAAAAGCTCACAGATGTTTTCCATTATGCCTTACTAGTGTAAACAAGAAACAAAAAGATGCAATTGCAGGATCTAAAGGAAATAGCTTTGAGCACTCACAACGGCAACAGAAAATAACTCAGTTACCTGGGACCAGAGTGTGAGTGCCTTTTACCTTTCCTCCCCGGCAACGGCGCCAGAAAAGTGCTTGATGTCTACGGGTGCTTCTATTCTTGTAGACAGTGTTGGGCCTCCAAGAGCAGAGGTTTGTAGAACAGCAGCAAGTTTCCCTTAAGTGGATCACCCAAGGTTTATCGAACTCGGGGAGGAAGAGGCCAAAGATATCCCTCTCAAGCAACCCTGCAATCACGATACAAGAAGTCTCTTGTGTCCCCAACACACCTAATACACTTGTCAGATGTATAGGTGCACTAGTTCGGCGAAGAGATAGTGAAATACAAGTGGTATGAATGAATATGAGCAGTAGTAACGGCGCCAGAAAAGTGCTTGCTGGCGTGCAGTTGATGGTAGTAATATTGCAGGAAGTAAACATGCAGTAGAACGGTAAACAAGCGGTGTTTGCAGTATTGGAAACAAGGCCTAGGGATCATACTTTCACTAGTGGACACTCTCAACATTGATCACATAATAAATAAGTTCTCTTCCTTTGTGCTACATATACTCTTGTTTGATAATGAACACCATTCGTTGTGTAGGGCTACAAGAGCACCTCAATGCCGGAGTTAACAAGCTCCACAACATTCGGTATTCATGTTTAAGTAACCTTTAGAGCATAATAGATCTTTGCAACTTAAACCGAGTACTAACATAGCATACACACTGTCACCTTTACACTATGAAGGGGGAATAAATCACATCAATACTATCATAGTAATAATTAACCCCATAACCTACAAGAGATTATGATCATAACCTACGCCAAGTACTGCACGATGCACACACTGTCACCATTACACCGTGAAGGAGGAATAGACTACTTTAATAACATCACAAGAGTAGCACATAGACTAATAGTGATACAAAGCTCATATAAATCTCAATCATGTAAGGCAGCTCATGAGATCATTGTATTGAAGTACATAGGAGAGAGATTAACCACATAGCTACCGGTACAGCCCTTAGCCTCGATGGAGAACTACTCCCTCCTCATGGGAGACAGCAGCGGTGATGAAGATGGCGGTGGTGTTGATGGAGATGCCTTCCGGGGGCACATCCCCGTCCTGGCGGCGTGCCGGAACAAAGACTCCTGTCCCCCAGATCTTGGCTTCGCGATGGCGGCGGCTCCGGAAGGTTTCTCGTACCGTGGTTTTTCCGTATCGAAGATTTAGGTCAGGGACCTTTAAATAGGCGAAGAGGCAGAGTCGGAGGGGGTACGGAGCCGCCACACAACATGGTGGCGCGGGCCCTAGCCTGGCCGCGCCAGCCCCATGTGTGGGCCCCCTGTGGCTCTCCTCTGGTGGCTCTCGGGTGTTCTGGAAGCTTCGTGGAATTCTAAGATGCTCGGGCGTTGATTTCGCCCGATTCCGAGAATATTTCCTTACTAGGATTTCTGAAACCAAAAACAGCAGTAAAACGAGAACCGGCACTTCGGCATCTCGTTAATAGGTTAGTTCCGGAAAACGCATCAAAACGATATAAAGTGTGAACAAAACATGTAGGTATTGTCATAAAACAAGCATGGAACATAAGAAATTATAGATACGTTTGAGACGTAGCTGTATATTGCAAAGACAAAAGATAGAATTTAAAGGTAGCACTCAAGTAATTTACTTTGAATGGCAGAAAATACCTATGTAGTAGGTAGGTATGGTGGACACAAATGGCATAGTTTTGGCTCAAGGAGTTGGATGTACGAGAAAAATTCCCTTCAATACAAGGCTTAGGCTAAGAAGGTTGTTTGAAGCAAAC
>NC_061510.1:183878036-183895891 GCF_022539505.1 Lolium rigidum | reverse complement strand
TCTAATTTGCAGCAACCTAGTTATCAAACGGTGGCATATAATACATCACCGCTGCCACCCGTTGGTACCGGGGTTCCTTACGGGCCGGTACCAGATGCTTATTTTAATGGTTCTCCGCAGCAAACCATGCATGCTCAAATTTCTTTGCCGGAGATGCCACAACGTACTTGTGTTCCACCCGTTCCACAAATTAGTTCTCCACAATCCACTGATAATTTTAAAGATCAAATTGCTAGTATACTTAGAGAATTTGGTTTGGAACCTAAGGGTAGAGCACGTGCATATCAAAAACCATACCCTGAATATTTTGACTTGACACCATATCCTCGTGGTTTTAGAATTCCAGATTTCGTTAAATTTACGGGGGAAAATGGTAGATCTACATTTGAGCATGTAGGACAGTTTTTAGCACAATGCAGTGAGGTTGGTACATCTGATGTTTATAGCGTAAAATTGTTCCCTTTATCTTTATCTGGCACTGCATTTACTTGGTTTACATCGCTTGCTCCTAATTCTATTTCAATGTGGGCACAATTAGAGCAAAGATTTCATGAGTATTTTTATAGCGGTGAAACTGAGCTTCGACTTTCAGATTTAACAATGGTTAGGCAAAAATATAATGAACATGTGCATGATTACATTAGGAGATTCAGAGATGTCAAAAACCGTTGTTTTAGTTTGAACATAGCCGAAAAAGATTTAGCTGATCTTGCTTTTTCGGGTTTGCTCGCTCATATTAAGGATAAACTAGAAGGGCAACAATTTTCAGATGTTAATCAAGTTTTGCAAAAGGCTTTGGCACAAGAGAACCGAGCTAAAGAAGTCAAACAATTTAGCCGGTTCAAAGATAATAGAATTAAGGAAAAGGAAAACCATGCGATTAATGCTTTAGATTATGATGATGATTCGGCTAGTGAAGATGATGTGGACATATGTGTGGCCGAATGGGTTCAAACATCTAAGTCCAAACCTTTTGCATGTCCTGCTTTAAGACCCACACCTGCTAGAAGAGAAGAAATTAAGTATACTTTTGATGTTAGCAAGTGTGATAAGATATTTGATATGTTGCTGCAAGGTAATTTAATTAGACTGAGAGAAGGTCATGTAATGCCATCTGCAGAAAAACTGGGTAGAAAAGCTTATTGCAAGTGGCATAATTCTTTTTCACATGCTATTAATGATTGTAATGTGTTTCGTCGGGCAGGTGCAATCGGCCATTGATGACGGACGATTGACTTTTACAGAAAGTTCTAAGATGAAGCTCGATACTGATCTGTTTCCTATAAATGTTATTGATTTTGAGAATAAGAAGGTGCTTATTCGGTCAGATCAGACCGAGTCCGCAAGAGGAAAAAATGTCGTGGTTGATGATAATGCTCCTCCAAGGATGATCAAGCCAAAAAATCCAGTAGTAGGAGTGTGGAAAGTCAATGGAACAAAGAGACAACCTCCAAGGCCAAAGCCGACAGTCAGCATGTTATTAGACAAATACACTTCACGCAAGGCCGATAATGTGTTTAATCGGCTCGGAGGTAACAAGCGCCCTAGGTCTCCTACTCGACCCGGGGGGCATAAGCGATGGCGAGAAAATTCATATACTCATCAGCCTTATTTTCCAGTGGCACCGACATATTGGGGTTGCCCACCGCTTATGTATCCTCAATATCCTCCGTGGGGCTTCAATACATGGGCGCCATATCCGACAGGGCCTGCAACCTATTTTCAACCGGGATGGATCCCGTCAAGGCCTATGTTCAGACCTGATATGCATGAGAAAAGGGCTTGTTTCAATCATGAGGTTAGGTCGCGTGATGCAATTGTTGTTCAAAGAAACCAATTTCCGAGACACAGTGCGGAAGGCAAGAATTATACAGGTAACCAAAAACGTGTGTGGGTGAAGCGTGCTCAACATAAATCTGTAGAAGCATTAGGTGGTTCAAGTGCTGTTCGTACTTCAGCTGAAGGCATTATGCAGAATACACAAGAAAAGAATGGTGATGGTGTACAGCTGCAGAAAACAGGGCCTGAAAGTTGTATTTCGAAAACTGGGAAATCAGAAATATCTGATGTTCTTTGTGCACATCAGAAACGAGAGTCTCACACGGTTCAGGGAAAAGCGCAGTTGGAGCTATGTTTGCAGAGCGAAAATGATAACAGTGGCCATGCAAAAGGTGATGTTACACATGGTGGAGGAGCTGATCGAGGCTGCACCATGGGAAGTTCAGCGAAAGGAACTAGCGGGCATGCAGGTTTGAAGCTTAATATGGAGATATGTTCAGAGAAGCCTCATGTAAGTGCTGATACTAGTAAGTCTGCTGCTGTTTCCGCTCATCAGTACGCGAGAGGCCGCGGCAAATTTGAGATTGGTGGTCCATCTGAGCAGCGTAATACTTTTTCGGCCAGGGATACTGCATTTGCTCCAAGAACAACAGTAAGTCAGTATAGGCCGGGAAATTTCAGAAGCAGCAGAATCATGTCAGTTGCGCCGGGTACTAAACCAGGACCTCGGTGGTGTCCCGGAGGTCTCACACATACACAGAAACGCCGGGTGCAGCGACTACGGACAATAGAGATCAGAGAAGAGATAGCTGAGAAGAAGCGCGATGAAATGTTCAACCGAGAAAGGCCAATGGTGTATCCGAAGATGACTTGGAGGGAGAAGCGCCTCGCGGCGGAGGAAAATAAAAATACGGATGATACCGTTGATGATACAAATTCAAAAAGTAAAAATGACATGGCTATTGACAAAATTCTGAAAGCACAAATGAGGAACCTACCGATGTAGGCGACATTGTTGCTGATATGGGCGTGGTGACAGAGATGTCATGGCAAGAGCGCATGATAAATGACATGATGCAAAACGAAGGTGACACAAGTGATAGCGAGAGCTCAGAAAATGATGAAGATATACCTACTGATATGGAGGTTAATATGGTGTTTGCGTTGCCCGCGGAATTTCGTGCGCCTGAAGTTGAAGTTGCAGAACTTGTGCTTGGTCCAAAAAATGCTATATTTGAGAAGTCAGAGAGACCTGAGCAGCACCTGAAGCCATTGTTCATCAAGGGTCACGTTGATGGTAAGCCTATTGGTCGCATGCTTGTTGATGGCGGTGCCGGTGTTAATATTATGCTATTTTCGATCTTTTGTAAACTGGACCGAAAAGAGAGCGAGTTAATGAAAACCAATATGGGGCTTAGCGGGTTCTCAGGAGAATTATCAGAGGCTAAGGGTGTTATTTCTATGGAGCTCACGATCGGAAGCAAAACATTGCCGACTGCGTTTTTTGTGGTTGATGTCAAAGGCCGGTATAATATTCTTTTGGGACGCGATTGGATTCATGCAAATTGTTGCATACCGTCTACCTTACATCGGTGCTTAATTCAGTGGGTTAATGATGACGTGGAGGTGATTGAGGCGGACCACTCAGCGTGTATTGCTTTGACAGAGGCGCCGGTTGATTGGCAACATGGTGAGATGCGTTGTTTGACCGGTAGGGATTTATCGGACTATGACTATATTAATGTTGGTAAGGAGGGTTTTGTACCTATAAATGCACAGCCGGCTAACATAGCTCGGCTTAATGATTTATCTATATAAATGATGAGTAAAGATGATAGTATTAAGTGGCTGCAAAAACGCATCGAAGAGTATCGTTCCGGAAAGAACGATATGCATGAAACTATTGAAGATTTTGATGACATGGAGAAGCTTGGACAAGGATTCTCATCGGCTGATCCACTTGAAGAAATAGATATTGGTGATGGAGGAATTCCAAGACCGACATTTATCAATGCTAATATGGAAGCCGATCAGAAAAGCAAGGTATGTGCATTACTTAAAGAGTTTGTTGATTGCTTTGCTTGGAATTATACCGAGATGCCCGGTTTGAGTAGAGATTTAGTTGAGCATAGATTACCTATTAAATCTGGTTTTAGGCCGCATAAACAACCTCGAAGAAACTTTAATTCTGATATATATGACCGCATCAAAGAAGAGATTGATCGGTTAATAAAAGCTGGGTTTATTCGGCCGTGTAGATATGCAGATTGGATTTCTAACATCGTTCCTGTTGAAAAGAAAAATACCGGTAAGATCAGAATCTGCATAGATTTTAGAGATTTGAATAAAGCTACTCCTAAAGATGAATATCCGATGCCTATTGCTGATATGCTTATTAATGATGCTTCGGGACATAAAGTAATTAGCTTTTTAGATGGTAACGCTGGTTATAACCAAATATTTATGGCCGAACAAGATATGTCTAAGACAGCTTTTCGTTGCCATGGTTTTGTTGGTTTATTTGAGTGGGTCGTTATGACATTTGGGTTAAAAAATGCCGGTGCTACGTACCAACGTGCTATGAATTTAATTTTTCATGACCTTTTAGGCATTGTATTAGAAGTATATATTGATGATATAGTAGTTAAATCGGATGGGTTTGATCATCATTTAGCCGATTTACGGTTAGCTTTTGGGAGGATGTGTCGGTATGGATTAAAAATGAACCCACTCAAATATGCTTTTGGCGTATCGGCTGGAAAGTTTTTAGGTTTTATTATTCATGAACAAGGCATAGAGATTGATCCTACAAAGGTAGAGTCAATTAAAAAGTTGGTGGAGCCGACATGTAAAAAGGATGTGCAAAAGTTGTTAGGAAAAATTAACTACTTGAGACGATTCATATCTAACCTTGCAGGAAAAATTGAATCGTTTGTTCCTTTACTTCGGCTAAAGCATGAAGCCGAATTTACTTGGGGGGCAGAACTGCGAGAGGCTTTTAATAATATAAAGAGATACTTGTCGAGTCCTCCAGTATTACGAGCACCTAAGTCTGGCGTGCCATTCAGATTGTATATTGCTGCACAAGATACAGTGATCGGCGCGGTATTGGCGCAAGAAGATGGCGGGAAGGAGTACATTATTGCATATTTAAGTCGCCGTTTGCTGGACACCGAGACTCGGTACGTGTTTATTGAAAAGTTATGCTTGTCTTTATATTATGCATGTACCAAGTTTCGGCCATATCTACTTTCTAGTTCATGTGTGGTAGCTTGCCAAGCCGATGTGATTAAATATATGTTAGAAAAACCGATTCTTAGTGGTAGGATTGGAAAGTGGGCTTATGCACTAATAGAGTATGATTTAGCGTATGAATCGCTGCGTGCCATGAGAGGTCAGGTTATCGCCGATTTTATTGTTGACCACAGGATTAAGGATGAAGAAGATATAAATTGTGTTAGTATTTGTCCCTGGAAACTTTATTTTGATGGATCGGTTTGTAGAGAAGGACAAGGTATCGGTAATGTTTTAATTTCACCTAACCATGTCATTTATGAAACATCGGTCCGTCTAGAATATTTTTGCACTAATAACCAAACTGAATATGAGGCTTTGTTGTTTGGCTTGCAAAGTTTAGTGGACATGGGTGTGAGAGACATAGATGCTTATGGAGATTCGCTTCTAGTAGTACAACAAATAACAGGCGAATTTCAGTGCTTTGATGGATTACTAAATAGCTACTTAGACCGATGTTTAGACATAATTAAGTCTCTAGATACATTTACTATCCATCATATACGTAGAGAAGAAAATTCTAGAGCCAATTATTTAGCACAGCAAGCATCTCGGTTATCTTGTTACCGAGAGGGAGATTTCTCGTACTAGAGGCACCAACGTTAGATGCTTGTTGCAAGTAAGACCGATCTATTAGCTACTCGAATCGAGTATATGGTACGAGCTGTTTCTAGTTCGGTGCAGCAACAAATAGAACAGGCCAAAGAGAATTCGGTTCAGATGTTGCAAACAGCCGAATTAGAAAATAACAGAGAACCTAAAGAATTTGGAGATTGGAGAGTTCCTCTAGTCAGTTTTTTAAAAGACCCAGGTCAGACAAGAGATAGGAAAATTCGGCGGCAAGCTTTAAAGTATACTTTGTTAAATGATGAATTATATCGCCGAACAGTAGATGGGTTATTTCTGAAGTGCTTGAATTCTGATGAATCTAAAATAGCTATGGGTGAAGTGCAAGAGGGAATATGTGGGACACATCAGTCGGCTCATAAGATGCGATGGTTATTAAAAAGAGCGGGTTTTTATTGGCCGACTTTGTTAGAAGATTGTTTTCGGTATTATAAGGGGTACGAAGCATGTCAAAAATTTGGGAACATACAGTTAGCGCCCGCAGCTATGCTGAATCCTATAATTAAGCCGTGGCTATTTAGAGGATGGGGTTTAGACTTTATTGGTAAAATACATCCTGCTTCTTCTAAAAGGCATTGCTTCGTCCTAGTAGCTACAGACTATTTTACTAAATGGACAGAAGTTGTTCCCTTAAGAAATATGACTCATAGAGAGGTTATAAGTTTTGTCTTAGAGCATATTATTCATAGATTCAGTATTCCCCAAACTTTAACTACTGATCAAGGGTCTTCTTTTATGTCTCACCAATTTCGTGAGTTTGCCAAATCATTTGGAATTAAATTGTTAAATTCGTCGCCTTATTATGCTCAAGCTAATGGACAGGCCGAATCTAGCAATAAAATTTTGATCAAACTTATAAAGAAGAAGATTGAGGAGCATCCGAAAAAATGGCATGAGGTGCTTTCGGAAGCTTTGTGGGCTCATCGGATATCTAAGCATGGAGGAACTCAAGTGACACCGTATGAGCTAGTATATGGCCAGGAGGCAGTTTTGCTGTGGAGATTAATTTACAAGCTCTTAGAGTAGCCAGACAAAATGATTTGTCGGCTGTAGACTATAACAATTTGATGATGGATAGAATAGATGATGTTTCTGAAGAAAGACTACGAGCCTTACGAGAAATTGAGAAAGAAAAATTAAGAGTAGCTAAGGCTTATAATAAGAAGGTGAAAGAAAAATCGTTTCAAATAGGAGACTTAGTATGGAAAACGATTTTACCTATTGGAACTAAAGATAGAAAATTCGGCAAATGGTCGCCGAGTTGGGAAGGTCCATATAAAATTGTAGAGATTGTTCCTGGAAATTCATATTTTGTACAATCTTTGCAGGGGGAGAAATTACCAAAAGCTCTCAATGGAAGATATTTGAAAAAGTATTATCCTAGCATGTGGCAGGAGGCTTGAAGAGATTATGGCCGATACATTATTACAAGTATCGCCCTAAGCAAAAGTTGGCCGATATGTTACATGAAATATCGCCCTAAGAAAATTTGGCCGATGTATTTTTTGGACATCGCCCTAAGCAATAATATGGCGGGTGGAATGATGCACATCGTCTTAAGGTACTGCTGGTGTTTTTGATAAATACAATATTGTACCAAAAACAGGGGGGCATGTGTTGAATACATAATTTGGCTGGTAGATATTTTAAAGGCCAAATTAGTTTAAAATCTGGTGTTTAGATTATTAGATGACATATATATATTTGAACTTGTTGTTTAGTTCAAAATGCAGGTTCAATGTAGATGGCACAACGCTGGATCGAGCTTGGCAAATATTTACAAGAATTATGGAGTTTTGAGCGGCCGATGACTTATGTGGACATCGTCCCGAGCAATGATGGTTGGCGAGGCGATCCATATCATCCAAAGATGATGCGAGCAACACACCGGATGGAGCCAGCTATTTACCGGAGAAAAATAAATGAAGTTTGGCATGGATTGCTTGGTTACCGAGGACAACTCTTATGCGGATTCGGAGAGATGATGATCTAAAATACAACTTCATAGGACATGTCCTTACAGAGGTGTTGATCAAGCTACAACGATGGTTCTAGGAATCACACCTGCCAATCCGAAAGTCCTGGTTGAGCAAGAAAAATCAAAAGGAAAGATCACACCGGTTAAATCCGGTGTAATATAAGCAAGTAGTGATGGTACGTGAATACGGCTAAGGCCGGGAGGTGTCACGATGATACATGTTAGCTGGCCGATTCGAACGTTAAGTTCTATACATGGTACTCAAATTAGGAAGGATTCTCTAGTCGGTTTAGCTTTTAGAGTTTTACTCGTATACGGCAAGTATGACCGGCTCTGTAACGCAAAGTCCTGCGGCTTATTTAAGTCCCTGGCCGATTGATGAAAACAACCAATCGATATTCAACAAAAAACACATCTACTTTTTACGTACTGTTTCTTTTGTCGTTCTTCTTTGCCGAGATCTAGTCCATCTAGGGTTTAGCAAAATCTTTGCCGCTTTGCGCTGAAAAGCGGTCGTCCTCCTCTCCGAAATTGAGGCATCTTTGTTGATTTGCTCGAAAATCATCCGTTCATCGTCACGAAAGTACGACGGTTATCGTGTTGTTGTGCTGCAGTTTTACGTGGCAACAACTAGTGCTCCATCTAAGAAAAAGAAAAAGAAACATAAGAATGTTGTAGAATCCTCTGAACCTGTTAGTGATCCTAATAGTATTTCTATTTCTGATGCTGAAACTGAAAGGGGTAATGAACATGATAAAGATAATGATAAGAATGATACTCCTGATAAAGAAGAGGTTGAAGAAGAACCTGAAAAGCATGCTAAAAATAAAAAGTACACTAAAGAAGATTTTATTGCTGAGAAACATGGTAATGAAAGAGAACCTTGAGTTCAAAAGCAAATGCCTTTTCCTGCTAAGAAATTAAAATCAAAGGAAGAAGAACACTATAATAAATTTTGTGATTGGATGAAACCTTTATTCTTGCAAATCCCTTTGACTGATGCTATTAAATTGCCTCCTTATTCAAAGTATATGAAAGATATTGTCTCTAACAAAAGGAAAAAATTCCTAATGAGGAGATTTCCACTATGCTTGCTAATTACTCTTTCAATGGTAAGGTTCCAAAGAAGCTTGGCGACCCAGGTATACCGACTATTCCTTGTTCTATTAAGAATAACTAGCGGTGAGGCCCGCGCATATTTGCGCGCCTAGACTTGTCTTTATAAAACTCTTTATATATGGGGTTGATTTTCTCATGTTTATTGTTATTCTTTTTTTAGATCCTCCATTATTTATATTATTTGTCATATTATACATTTAAAATTCTTGCTTATTAATAAAATCATTTAAAATTTTATATAAGATTATAGCTTGAGTAGTCATGAGAAGCTCGTGTTTTTTATTTAGTAAAAATACCAAGCCTTGTATAGTTTTAGTTTTATATAATAATACTTCATTGTTCAATATACTTTTGTGTCTTATTGTGTTCAATATATATAATTGGGTGGCAACTCTCAGATGTTGTCAACCCATTGGCTACACATCTAAAGTTTCTTAAAACCCAATAGCAAAAGAACTTATGTTGCCAAATTTAAGAGCCATACTAAACATTTCGAGTAGTCTTGCTTGACATTTTGTCTATGTGCCATCATAAATGTTAGAACGTATGATTTAATCATGTCGTGCATGTTTTCCTCATAAAAAATCAGTATTGCAATTCGACGATGAAGTAATAAAAGAAGACATACCTTCCCCACCAAGATTTAATCTCGAACGATCATATTGCTTTCGTGGTAAAATCAAAAATTAGTTGACTTATTTTGTACACAACTGCTCTCACGGTCTCTTCATGGCGGCACAAAGGTTATACTCTCAGCAAGTCAGCAATTAGTCCTGCTAGTTTGTAGTCGGCCCTGAATGCTCATACTCGCATTTGCGTGTCTTTCCTCAGTGGAGTCTGTTGCTGCAAAATTCACACACAAAAATGTAATCCTGAATTTCAATCTCTAACAAATATTAGTATAAGACATTTACTATCTGAATAAATTGACACCTCGTGCTCTTGATCGGCAGTTAATTCAAACTGGAGAACTAACCATCCATGCTAGTATTACAATCAGACTGTACCAGGCAGGTCTGGCATGGAACACAGCTGCAGAGTTGAACACAATACAAAGGATGCACGCGTATTCCACGTCGTGCGTCATTGTTGATGTAATAATAATTGCTGTCAGAACTCAAGATTAGTCTTGCCAATTTAGTTACGCAAAACATTGGGCAGCCTCTAAACTCCACGAAAACGCTGCTAGAAAGAAAAGCGGACTCGCGGCCGCCGTATTATTGCTGATTAGCGGACTGTGAGTGCGAGCGCGGGATGTGCAAAGAACGCATCGCTTGCATTCTTAATTTAGTGAACAGTTAGATCGAACATTGATAGCGCGCTTAGGGAATAACCAAGTCTGGATCGTACCTTTTTCAGATCATGGATCGCACCCATCTTTTTTGGATCGATTACATGTCAACCCATTGAAGAAGATGAAGGCGTGGAGAACTGAGGCGGCGAGGAGGCTGATAAGGAAGAGCGGCGTTAGGGTTAATTGACAAAGCCATGGACTCTTGATCTTTCCTTCGTGGTTGGTTGCCGTTTGACACCAGCCGAAACGTTAGGAAGTTATAATCGTGGCCGTTGTTACTAACTTAATTATGCCTAGTTAATCTGCACCATTGGTTGTCTTGTACGTTAATCTGCACCATTGGTTGTCTTGTACTTTAATTATATAATAGATTATGTTAGAACTGCTCTATGTGATTTGGGAGCGGGTGTTAGTGTTATGCCTTTTTCTCTTTATAAGAGACTTTATTTAGATAAGTTGATACCAACTGATATATCTTTGCAAATGGCTGATAAATCTACTGCTATTCCTGTTGGTGTATGTGAGGATGTTCCTGTTCAAGTTACTCAAAACTGCTTGATATTAACTGATTTTGTTGTGTTGGAAATGCCTGAAGATGATAATATGTCCATTATTCTTGGGAGACCCTTTCTTAATACTGCAGGGGCTGTTATTGATTGCAACAAAGGAAAAGTTACTTTTAATGTTGATGACAAGGAACATACTGTCTATTTCCCCAAGAAGACTGATAAAATATGTGGAGTTAATACAATTTCCAATTCAAGAACTGTCCAAGTGGGAGTTATTGATTGTCCTATATATGATCCTAAAGAAGGATATCAAACTATTATGATTGGATCCGCATCAATACAATATAAGGTAATATGATTGATTTGAGGTTTATTTCTTCCTATGACATGTAAAAAAATTTGGTGGCAAGACTTGATCAACCTTGTTAACAAGTACATTTTATATGCATAGAAGAGCTAAACAACATTTCTTTCTTCCTCCACTTGATCTACTTGCTGTAGCACTTTTGTTTTGCAAAGTTCTTTAGTTAATTAGAGATTTCAAAATCTTTTTCTGCCCAGTAATAATAAATTTAACACCCAAAAATGTGTATTTTTCAAAATTTTCAAAAATTCACAAAAATCTTTACTATTAAATGGGAGTTGGTCGTTTGACACTCAACGCACTTTGATGGTCGTCATTGGAGCCATCCTGTCCGTTCAATATCTCTAAACTAAGAACCACCGTTTGATCCTGCATCCTTCCCCGTTCGTGGGAGAATTACCCACCGATGTCATCTGTTAAAAAAGGTAAGAATTTATTGCATACCAATCAAATCGGTATAATTAAGGAGACAATCACATCTGATACCAAATATGACCAAGCCCCCCTAAACAGAGCCCCACAACTTCTATCAGCCGCTCTCCTCTTGATCTCTCCTACCCAGCGGCAGCACACAACCATGTACGCTTAGAGGTTTGTCCCTGTACCTTCCGCTGATCTTTGGCAACAACATGTGCGCGGATGAGACCGCCGCTGCGGGAGTGTGGGCGGCGCCCAGGTCACATGATCTTTGCCAACTCGATGTGCACGGACGAGGCTGCCGCTGCCGGACTAGGAGCTGCTCCCAGGTCAGGGTGCCCGCACTGCATCTGCAACAGCCTCTGTCATCGTCTATTTCCTTTACTGTTCGGAAAAGCAGGTAAAGACTTAGGCATGTTCGTTGCGAAGGATCACCTTAACAGAATCATGTTCAGATGTGCATTAGTTCCTGCAATATGATAGCAAAAAGTGTGCACACTGACGTCAATATTTGAGATGGCTTATTGATCATAAATGTGTGTGTTATTTATTCAGCATTTTGACTAATCTTCTCCGTTTGTCTAATTTATTTGTGTGTTCTGCAGCCGGTACATAAGTTCTGTTAGGCTAATTTGATTGAGTTTTGCTACATCTCTACTACTCAAGAAGATATGCATTTCTTGGGAAAAGTGAAAGTGCTCTTATTCAAAGCCGTATTATCATATACATTATTGCAAGGTGACGCTCAGCCAGAGATCAATGTTAAGGTGTCCATCATCGTTTTCATATTTGATTTACAGCATGGACTACGGTGTAAGTTCCTGGTCTAAACTAAGTAGTACTGTTTACTACATGTATATATTTTCGATAGCGGTTATTATTGATTACCATGTAGACACTACAAGCCCCACATTTGATCAGTAAAAAAGACAAGATATCATTTGTTATTGTTGTTCTTATAGAAACGAAAGTGAAACTAAAAGGGAAAACAATAAGTAGTTTTCAGCCTTCATTTGATCAATAAAAAAGACAAGAAGGTAGTTATATAAAAATCATGACAAACATATGCCCCACATATGCTCCTTTGATCCTTTCTTCCTACATCAACAGAGAAACAACCACCCGATATAGCACAGCACTAAAGAATGCATTTGATCCTCGAGCTAAATGCATACATGGTTCAGAAAGAATTATGGCTAGCAGAAAGGAAGTACAATGGTATTATGTGTTAATGAACATTTAATTCTTTGTATCGGTTCCACTTGCATATTAACACAGCACAGAAATCATGAAGCGGTATGGAAGGAAAGTAAGTGTTGCTTAAGGAAGCATCTAGCTTCTCTGCTCGCTGTTTGGCCTGGCTAATCTTTATCTATGGTGCACACACCTGATAGGAGATACTAAAAAGTAAGAAGAATTTTTGTGAGGTTTCGAGAAAATTTCTAAATATAAGAGACTCAATCCTTGCATGTACAGGAAAAATTTATGTGTCCATAGTCAACATATTTTGAATGAGCTTTTATGTATTTTGTTTCCATTTGTTAACCGAGAACATGTAGAGGTAGACTATATTTGTATGCAGGCCTCACAACATTGTACATCAGAATGTAGTATTGTTTATCTCCCTATGTTTGATAAATAAACTTGCAAATATACATTACTTAGCTGGCATATAGGCACTGCTTGTCTACCATCTGCATCACGTTAATCTCTTTCCTGGAAAGAAAATACCCAGGTCTTGATCACAGGATTCATATGACAAATATCTTGAGGCTAATCACACCATTTCAGTTCCATCAAAGCTAGATACATGGCCTTCCAAGCAAGAATCCATCAACACCTAGACATTCCATCCTTCGATAGGGTCAAGGGCCTATGGCAAGACGAAGTAAGGTTAATCTTTCAACCGAGAGTAGTTGCTGCAATTATACGGATAGGATAGCAAATAACCACTGTAAACATGGCTTACATGACAAGTATTTTCTGCAATTCTATTGTTCTTCAATCCCTCCGACACTGGTGTCGAGCTCAAGGAGCCTCAAGGCAGCATCGGCGTGCTGGGACGTCCGGAAAAATGCCCATTCATGCTCGGACACCTGAGTCATGTCGCCGTTGATGGCCTTCTCTTGCCGCAGTAGACCATCCAGTTCAGGAGCATGCCTTACTTGAACCGCTCGTGGAGACTCGCGAAACGGTCAAGTAGCCAACCCACCAGAGCGGGATGGCCTCGCTCTGATCCAACGCGCGCGGGGCGTCTGAGGCAGAGGATCCGGTGGATACGTGGCCCGAGACATCAACTTCATCGTCGGGAGCGGGGAAATGGGCGGACGTCACAGCAGGGGAGGGGAGGAGGAGACAAGTACATATAACCACCAAAATTGTGGGTAGGTTAACAACAAAAACCATCACCTTTCAATTCTTTTGACACGAAACCACCGATCTGGATTAACAGTGTGACGAGAAGCACTTGTTGGCCATCGTAAGTGAATTAAATATGATTATGACAATTAGGGTCCACTCTTAGGCTGACGTGACCAGGCTAAAATGGTCAAGGGCAAACATTAGACTATTATAAATTGTTTTTTCTTTGTAGTTTTCTCTAGCCCACATGTCAGCCTCCCGGTCTCTCAAATCCAGGACCACATATCTGGCTCCTTTTCTTATATATTTTTTCTTTTTATTTTCTTATTATTTTTCTTATCCAATAGGAAAATGGGCACATTTTGGGGAGAAGTTTTGTGGCGCTAACCCCCACGCTGAGGACTCTAGAGGACGGCGGCGGTCTCTAGTTCCTCCACGAGGCGGGACAACACCAGCTCCTTCACGGCTAGGTTCCTTCGGCAGCATAGAGACCGGCTCATCCTCGACGAGACGCCTCCGGCCGGCATGGAAATCCGACTTCTCTTTCGTCAGTATGGTCCCTGGTACGGCGGTCCCCTCGACGGTGTAGAGACCGGATATGGCCCCTCGATGGCGTATACCAATCAAATGAGATTGAAAAGTTGTGTTATAATTTTTTTTGCATGTATTATGTTTACGAGAAAATTAGAAGCCATAGCAACGCACGGGCATTCAACTAGTTATACCAGTAGTCCTATTTTTCGACGAGGCACCTAGGAACACCTGGGGATGACCAGTTTGGCACCCCAGGGTGGCACCCCACAGGCCGGCGCGGCCAGCAAGGGGGGCGCGCCACCCTGGCGTGTGGGCCCCTCCTTGCCCCACTTCATCATCTCTTCCTCCCATTCTCTTCTCTCTCCCGAAAAAACTCGCACCAGGTTCCTCTCACTCGCGTTTTTGCTCAAGAGCTCCAGATTTCTCGATCTCTTTGCTCAGCCCAGATTTCTGTCTGAAATTTGGCACATTTGCTCTCCGGTATGTGACTCCTCCGATTATCCAAGTAGAATTTTGTTTGGTGGAGTATATCTTGAATATTTTGCTGTTGTAGGTAACATGTTTAGTGAGGTTGCATGCTTGTTCTAAGTTGTAAGAATTAGTTTTGATGCATGTTTAGTACTCTAGCAAGTTCCCATGGTAGTTTCCCTCAATTATATGTCACCAAATCAAATTTTATAATGTTTGTTGAAAATTTTCAGAAAAGGAAGATGGATAATTGTAACTTTGGAGAAGTGTGAGAGACAACAAGCACAGGGAAGCCCTCGAGGTCATCCACCCGATTCAGGCAATCCTATAATGAGGACCTCATCGCACCAAGCTTCGCACCCGAAGAGGACAATGGAGTCCCTAATGCTTCATCCTTCCCATGTTATGACTTTTTGAGAAATGCAGGTTTGTTGGATGATTTCTTGACCCTTGTCGGTAAGGCAGGCTTAACCGCCTATGTGGGAGATGAGAGTGAGCAATACTACACGCTCACTAAAATCTTTGTGGAGAGCTTCAAGTTCAACAATAAGCACTTTCGCCCGACAGTTTCATTCAAGATCTATGGTAAACCTATTACTATGAAGTTGGAAAATTTTTGTGCTGCATTGGGTATTGCCCCTGTAGGTACAGCAAGGAAGATCGAGGATAACCCCAAGGAATTGCTGGAGCTCTATCGAGGGATCACTAATGATGATTGTCGCACCATTCAGCGTGGCAAGATAAGAAACATTCAACTCCCCGCCATTAAGTATTTTGCTTATTACATCGGTACTAGCATTCTTGGTAGGGAGAACACCAGTAACATATCTAGCTATCACCTTGGTTTCTTAATTGCTGCACTCACTGGGGACACGCCTTATCATCTTGGTGCTCTTGTTGCTCGCCGCTTGTCTAACAAGGGGCCTATATTTGGAGGAATTATTGCTTCGCGCGTTTTAGCATATTTAGAGCTTCCTCTTGACCCTACTGATGTAAAAATAACCCCTATGAGGCTCGATATTGCTGCTATGAAGAGTCACCAATTTGTTACGGCCGACTCTAGTTTAGATAACATTGTCTATAGAATATTGTTTGCTGACGGGGAAGAGAGGGAAATCCTTTTGCCGCAGCCAGATTTGTTCAGTATTGACAGGAAACCATGGTCGCGCTCTAAGGAGGAGGTGGATGAGCAATTGAAGATACAAGGCTTCCATCAGCAGCATGACTCCGAGGACGCCGAGCCCTCTTATGACTACACCGTCACGTATCCGGGTGCTTCTTCCAGCACATACCCGGGATATGATCCATCTTCGTCGTACTACGAAGGTGCTACTTCATGGGCACCATGGGATTGATCTCCACTTAGGCAAAAGCCTAATCTTGGGGGGAGGTATACCGGCATCACTCATTCTTTGCATATTATGGTTGCTGGATACTTGTATATACTTGTTTAGTTTCTTTGAGTGGTTTTCTAATGAGAGGGAGATGATATTTGGGGAAGTGCTGCCTGAAAACAGATTCTGGGCTGTTACTAAAAAAATTCGTGCGTACAGCCAGTACGTTATTTTGAGTTGCAAATTTTTGTGCATGTTCCTCAGGTTGTTATATAACTTTCATTAGTTGAACACTTTTAGAACTGAGCAACGGAAAATATTTGTAAAAATCGATTTCTGTACTGCTGTCAGGTTTTGGCAGATTTTTGCCATCCTGCTTTTCTGTGTTTCTTCTAGTTTTCATTCTCTTGTTTTTGCTTTGTTTCTTTCCTAAAACACAAAAAGACCAAAAATATTTCTGATTGTTTCTCTTTACCATTTGTTATCTTGGTTTCTTGCTTTCATTTTGCTTTATTTGCTATCGTTGGTTTGTTATAAGAAAATCCAAAAAGATTTTGTTTTGTTTGCCTGTTTCCTTTTTGTTCTTGTTTCTAACCCGAAAACACCAAAAATATTTGTTGTTCTTCTTTGGTTTTGTAAAGTTCATCATGGAGTTCAGTAGTCTTCGGTGGTTGGAGCTTGGTTTTCATTCCATATTATTCAAGCTACACAAGTGAAAGGCAATAATGACGATCAACAACAATCCGACTGTGGTGAGAGGCTGGTATGAACTCTATTTGTTTTCATTTTTGTACATATACTCATCCATGTGAGCGAGCTTAGTTGGTTCATGTGAGGTATATGACATCTAAGAAAGTCTAGTAGTTCATGGTCTCTCATGTTTAGTTCCAATTTATTAATATGAGTAGCATGTCATAAATATTTGCTTGCATTGCTTTATTCATAGATAGGTATGACATTGTGGTATCCTCCTCTGAATAATCCACTTGAATCAACTTGGCACATGCTCACGCATGCATATGACTGAACAAAAGTCAATTAAGCCTCGATGATTTACTTCACCTCAGAGTTCTTGTATCACTTTTATGCCTCTGTTAATTTATTTTGCCGCAAGCATGATTATGACAGTTACTGCTCTCTTGATTGTCGCTTCCCAGTCTATTGCTAGCCTTCACTTGTACTGAGCGGGAACACTGCTCGTGCTTCCAAACCCCTGAAAACCAAGTTATTCCAGAGTGTCCACCATAAATACCTATGCATGGCATTTCAAACCATTCCAAGTAAATTCTCATGTGCTACCTTTAAAACCTTCAAAAAGCTTCTCAATTTGTGTTAATGTTTTATAGCTCATGAGGAAGTATGTGGTGTTTATCTTTCGATCTTGTCATTTACTCCGGACGGACTTTCACCAATGGACTAGTGGCACATCCGCTTATCCAATAATTTTGCAAAAAGAGCTGGCAACGGGGTTCCCAGCCCCAATTAATTAACCTTCATAAATTTACAAATAGACACTCCTCCATGGTATGTGATTGTTGGTCGGCACCCGAGGATTCGGTTAGCCATGGCTTGAGAAAGCAAAGGTGGGGAGGAGTGTCATCTAAATAAACTAAAATAAAAAGGCACTCCTTCATGGTATGAGATTGTTGGCAGGCACCCGAGGATTCGGTTAGCCATGGTTTGTGAAAGCAAGGTTGGAAGGAGTGCCACCCAAAAATAAAATTTCATGGGAGCCGCTCTTGGAAGTCCGGTTGATGAGGTAGTTAGAGTACCCATT